>NW_006921957.1:2056732-2071989 GCF_000298275.1 Orycteropus afer afer
TTGTACATTCCATGCTCCGATGATTAATGGATTGCAGCTGTTTCTCTTCAATTTGAGTGGTGCCACATCAGCAAATGGAGATCTCAAAAGCTTTACCTTATCCATAGGAGTAAGGCTGGGTTTACTCAGATGATGCAGCTCTTTCCCAGTCTTATTTTGAGAGCCTTCTAACCTAACCAGATTATTCATAAAGTTGTGCGGTAATGTATCAAATAGTGTTTCTTTGCTACTCATAAGGTTTTCCCTGGACAATTCTTTCAGAAGTGGACAGCCTCCTCCTTCTTCCTAGTCTGCCTCAATTTGTAAGCTGGGCTGATACCTGTGGACCATGTGCATCCCGCTGGGTTTGAAACACCAGTGGCTCAGCCTCAAATCTCACATCAAAACATCACCACGGTAGGACAAACTGACAGACAAGTTTGTCTCCCTGTTGGAAACCTCTTCTACCACCCTTACTTGGGTCCCTGCGGTTGACTCCTCCTTTGTCCAGATTCCTACGCCTTTTAATCCCCTTTTCCCGCTCTCCCACCCTGCTGCTTTGGGTGTGCCTGAGTTCCTCTCCTCACCTGGATCCCTTCGGCTGACTGCTCCTCTGTCCAGTTTCCTGGCTTCTAATCCTCTTTCTCCTGCACTGCTGCTCCTGCAGCTCTCCTGCACTGCTGCTTTGGGTGTGCCTGATATCCCTCTCCTCACCTGGATCCTTGCAGCTGACTGCTTCTCTGTCAGGGTTCCTGGCTTTTAATCCCCTTTCTCCTGCTCTCCCGCCCTGCTGCTTTGGGCGTGCCTGATTTCCCTCTCCTCACCTGGATCCCTGGGGCTGACTGCTCCTCTGTCCTGGTTCCTGGCTTTTCTCTAATAGCTCCTACAAATACACACACCTTCCACCTTTAAAAAAAAAAACAACTCAACTCCACATTTGGCCCCAGCACAGCTCATCTTTTCTCTCTTCTCCTTCCCTTCTGAAAGAGTTAAAATTTCTCCATCTCCTCATTTCACAGTTACTCCTCAATTCACTTCAATTTGGCTCTTGTCCCTATCATAATATTCAAAAGTTTTCACTAAGGTCCTTGTTACTAAGTCTGGGTTCATGTTTTAGACTTTATATTATTGGCTCTAACTGAAGCTGACTACCCCTCTTATTCTGAAAACACTGTATGTATTTCGTTGGTTTCTGCAACATCACACTCTCCTGGAGTACCTCTGCTTCTAATGGTCTTTCACTTTCCTTCTCAGTCTAAAAAGTAAGGCACAAAGAGTCAGTTAAACCTAAATTTAAGTTCTAATTCTGCCACTTACTAATGTATCATTGCTCTGTGCCTCAGTTTTGTCAACCTTAAAATAAGAATAAGAATAGTACATAGTTGTGAGGATTAGGTAATTTATTCAAAGTACATAAGCATAGTAGCTAGCACAGCAATGCCAACTCAAACTTACTTAAAAAACTCATTGCCATCGAGTTGATTCCAACTCACAGTAACCCCCATTGGGTGTCCAAGGCTGTAAATCTTTATGCAAGTAGAGTACTTATCTTCCTTCTGTGGAGCAGCTGGTAGGTTTGAACCGCTGACGTTCTGGTTAGTGACCAAATGTCTTACCTACCACATCACCAGAGCTATTAAAATTTTCTGGTAGATATATTATAATGTAAAAAGAAACAGAGAAAATTAATTTTAATAATAATATTTTATCCCATCTAATATATTGAAATATTATTTCAATATGTAATCAATATAAAAATTATAATGTGATATTTTGCATTTTTTCATACTTCTTGTTGTTATTATGTGCCATCGAGTTGGACTGTCTCATAGTGACCCCTCCTTGGGTTTCCGAGGTGATATCACTACAGAAGTAGATTGCCCAACCTTTCCGAGGAGTGGCTGGTGGGTTTGAACTGCCAGCCTCTGGTTAGCAGTAAAGTGCCTTAGGCACTACGGTACCAAAGCTCCCTTTTTCATACTAAGCGTTCAAAATTGGATGTGTAATTTACACTTATATTGTTGCTGTTGTTGTTATGTGCTGTCAAGTCGGACCCAACTCATAGCAACCCCTCCCTGGGTTTCCGAGGCAGTATCACTATGGAAGTAGATTGCCCCATCTTCCTTCTGAGGAGTGGCTGGTGGGTTTGAACTGCCAGCCTTCTGGTTTGCAGCCAAGTGCTTTAGGCACTACACTACCAGCGTATCTTAATTTGGATGTTGAATTTTTATCAGAAATACTTGATCTGTATTTAAATCTCATACAATTTATAGTTGAAAAGGTAGATTCACCAACCAAGGTTGTTCCAAACACATTTAAAAGTTTTCCAATAATCGAATCAAGAATCAGTTTTTTAATTTAAATTAAATTAAATTAAAAATTTTGTTTCTCAACTGAGACTATGGCCCCTAGCTGCCCTTCAGGTCTGGAACTGAACCCACTCCTGTGGCTTCTAGTCAAACAAAATACAGGCATATGAGGTGAACATTTACACTAGGTAGATACACTCCTTGGAGAGAACAATCATGGGAGAATAGAAGGGCTGTGTATGCACAGGGAGATGTCTGGGTGGGGCAGGAGTGCATGGAGGGAAGGACACAGGGAAGAGGTAACTATAGGGAGGAAGTCAGAGGGGAGCTGTTGCATTATGGTAAATTATAGTCAATGTCATGACACAAAACTGCTGTATGGAAAGTGAATTTTCTCTGTAAAGTTTCACCCAAATAACAATTTAAAAAAAAAATTTAGTTCCTCAATCAAGCTAGTTACATTTCAAGTGATCAGTCACCACATGTGGCTTGCTGTTGTTAGGTGCTGTCAAGTTGGGTTTCCACTCATTACAGCCCAAGGAAAAACAGAACAGAAACAGTGCCTGGTCCTGTGACATCCTCACAGTCGTTGCTATGCTTGAGCCCATTGTCGCAGCCACTCTGTCAATCCATCTTGTTGAGAGTCTTTCCCTTTTTCGCTGACCCTCTACTCACAAAGCATGATATTCTTCTCCAGGGACTGGTCCCTCCTGATAACATGTCTAAAGTATGAGAAATAAAGTCTGGCCATTCTTGTAACCAAAGAGCATTCTGGCTGTACTTCTTCCAAGTAGATCTGTTTGTTCTTCTGCCAGTTCTTGGTATTTTCAGTATTCTTCACCAACATCTCAATTCAAATGCATAATTCTTCTGTGGTCTTCCTTATTCAATGTCCAGCTTTCACATGCATATGAGGCTAGTGAAAAGATAATCCCTTGGGTCAGATCCACCTTAGTTTTCAAAATGACATCTTTGCTCTTTAACACTTTAAAGAGGGTGTTTTGCAGAAGATTTGCCCAGTGTAATAAACTGTCATCTGATTTCTCGAGTGTGTTGCTTCTATAGGCATTGATTATGGATCCAAGTAAAATGCAATCATTGAAAACTTCAATCTTTTCTCCATTTATCATGAAGCTGCTTATTGGTCCATTTTTGTGAAGATTTTTGTTTTCTTTACTTTGAGGTTTTCTGTATATTGTTTTCTTTATATTAATCCATACTGAAGGGTGTAGTCTTTGATCTTCATCAGTAAGTGCTTTAAGTCTTCTTCACTTTCAGCAAGCAAGGTTGTGTAATCTGCATATTACAGATTATTAATGAGTCTTCCTCCAATCCTGATGCCATTTGCTTCTATAGTCCAGCTTCTCAGATTTGTTCAGCATACAGATTGAGTAAGTATGGTGAAAGGATACAACCCTAACCCACATCTTTCCTGATTTAAACCATGCAGTATCCCCTCATTCTGTTCAAACAACTACCTCTTGGTCTATGAACAGGTTCCTCATGAGCATAATTAAGTATTCTGGAATTCTCATTCTTCCCAATGTTATCTGTAATCCATACAGTTGGATGCCTTTGCACAGTCAATAAAAAACAGGTAAACATCTCTCTGGTATTCTGACATCAGCAGTGATATCCCTCATTCCACATCTGTGATAGTTGGAGCTCTGTGTCAACTTGGCTGGACCACAATTCTGCGTGGTTTAAGCAATTGTGATGTGGGTTGTTCCGATGATGGGATCAGATTTATATGTTTTGAGCAGCCAATCCACTGAAAGGGAGTTTCCCTAGGGGTGTGGCCTGCTTCCAATATATTTATGGAAATCCTGGGAAAAGAGACACTCTTCTGTGGATCAGGATTCTGTTGTGCTGCCTACAACTAACTGTCCAGAGTGAACAATCCACCATTCGGCCTGGAGGTCTTGGATTCATCATTCGTTGGAGTCAGTAAGCCAGTATACTGCCTGCCAACCTTGAGCTCGTCAGCCCCTGCAGCTGCATGAGTCAGGAAAAGCCTCTGGCTTGACGTTTGATCCAAGAACTTGGGACCTGCCACCTTCTATAAGTGTGTGAGCCATTTTCCTAAGATAAATTTCTTGTTCGCTCTCTCTCTCTATATATAAGCTTTATCGGTTTTGCTTCTCTAGAGAACCCAGTCTAACCCAATATCCTCTTCTGAAACCAGCTTGAACTTCTGGCACTTCCCTTTCAACGTACTGCTGCAACTGTTCTTTAATTATCTTCACCAAAATTTTACTTGCGTGTGATATTAATGATATTGTTCAATAATTTCCTCATTCTGTTGGGATTATCTTGCTTTGGAATGGGCACAAATATGTATTTCTTCCAGTTGGTTGGCCAGGTAGCTGTCTTCTGAATTTCTTGGCAGAAATAAGAGAGTGTTTCCAGTTTTGCATCCATTTGTTGAAACCTCTCAATGGGTATTCCATCAATTCCTGGAGTCTTGTTTTTCACCAATTCCTTCAATGGAGCTTGGACTTCATCATTCAATACCACTGGTTCTTAATCATATGCTACCTCCTGAAATGGATGAGTCTTCCTCCAATCCTGATGCCATGTGCTTCTATAGTCCAGCTTGTAGGATTCTTTTTGGAACAGTTTACTCTGTTCTTTTGATGCATGTGTCATTCAATATTTTGCCCACAGAGTCCTTCAACATTGCAACTTGAAGCATGTTATTCCCTTTTGATTTTCTAACTCCAGGTCTTTACACATTTCATTATAATACTTTACTTTGTCTTCTCAAGCCACCATTTGAAATCTTCTGTTCAGATCTTTACTTCATCATTTTTTCCATTTGCGTTAGCTACTGTCTCTGTTCAACAGCAAGTTTCAGGGTCTCTTCTAACATTCTTTTTGGTCATTTTCTTTCTTTCCTGTCTTTTTAATCATCTTTCGCTTTCTTCATGTATGATGTCCTTGATGTCATCCTACAACTTGCCTGGTTATTGGTGTGCAATGCATCCACTCTTTTTTAGATGGTCTCTCAATTCAGGTAGGATATACTCAAGCTTGTATTTTGGCTCTCATGTACTTGTTTTAATTTTCTTCAGCTTCATCTTGAACTTGTATATGAAAAATTGATGGTCTGTTCCACAGTTGGCCCCTGGCCTTGTTCTGACTGATGATACTGAGTTCTCCATTGTCTCTTTCCACAGATGTAGTTGATTTAATACATGTGTATTCCATCTGGCAAGGTCCACTTATACAGTCATTGTTTACGTTGTTGAAAAAAAGCATTTGCAATGAATAAGCCATTGGTCATGCAAAATTCGATCATGTGGTCTCTAGCATCATTTCTATCACCAAGACCACATCTTCCAACTACTGAAGCTGCTTCTTTGTTTCCAACTTTTGCATTCCAATTACCAGTAATTATCAATGCATCTTGACTGCCTGTTTGGTCAATTTCAGAATGCAGAAGTTGGTATAAATCTTCAATTTCTTTACCTCTGGTTTCTGTTGTTGTTGTTGTTACGTGCCGTCAAGTCAAACCTGACTCATAGCGACCCCTCCTTGGGTTTCTGAGGCAGTATCACTATGGAAGTAGATTGTCCAACCCTCCTTCTGAGGAGTGGCTAGTGGGTTTGAACCGCCAGCCTTCTGGTTAGCAGTCAAGTGCCTTAGGCACTGTGCTACCAGAGCTCCTCTGGTTTCAGTGGTTAATGGCTTAAATCTCAATAATGGCGGTATTAACTGGTCTTCCTTGTAGATATATGGATAATAGCCTATCAATGACAGCACTGTACTTCAGGAAAGATTTTGAAATGTTCTTTTTGATGATGAATGCGATGCCATTGCTCTTCAGTTTATCATTCCCAGCATCATAGACCATATGACTGTCCAATTCAAATGGACCAATACCAGTCCATTTTAGCTAATCCCTAGGATACTGATCTTTATGCATTCCATTTCGTTTTTGATAAGATCCAATTCTCCTAGATTCATACTTCATATTTTCCATGTTCTGATTATTAATGAATGTTTGAGGCTGTTTCTTCTCATTTTGAGTTGTGCCAAATCAGCAAATGAAGGTCCTGCAAGCTTTACTCCATCCACATCACTAAGGCTGACTCTACTTGGAGGAGGCAACTCTTCCCAGTCATATTTTGAGTGCCTTCCAACCCCAGGGCCTCATCTTCCAGCACTGTATCAGACAATTTTCCACTGATATTCATAAGGTTTTTAATGACCAATTTTTTCAGAAGTGGACTACCACATCCTTCTTCATAGTCTGTCTTAGTCTGTAAGCTCTGCTGAATCCTGTCCACCATGGGTGACCCTGCTGGTATTTGAAATACTGGTGGCATAGCTTCCAGTACCACAGCAACACACAAGCTGAATTGACAGATAAGTGGTGGCACATGTGGTTAGTTAATATCATTTAACTGGACAGCATAAGTCTAACATACAAAATGCAGTCAATAAGAACTATTATTATTACTGCAGTGACCACTGTCTCTTCTTCACTATTTCTGACTCTTCCTCCTGTATCTATCAAATGTTGGCAATGCTCAGTATTCTGTCATGTTGTTGCTGTTATGTGCCATTGAGTCAGCCCCAACTCATACCGACCCCTCCTTGGGTTTCCTATGGAAGCAGATTGCCCAACCTTCCTTCCGATATCCTGTCATAGGCCCACTTTTTCTTTTTACCCAATATGCTCTTTCTTGGTAGGTAATCTCTACTCTCACGGCTTCGATTATCATTTATATACCAGTAACTGCTCAAATCTGTATCTCTTATCCAGACCTCACCCCTGAGCTCCAGAGGTACATATTCAACTGCTTCCTCAATAGCTTTACAAGAATGTCTCAAAGGCATTCAAACACATGTCCCACACTCAATTCATCATCTTTTCCTCCAAACCCAAAACTTCTCCTTCTTCCATTATCTCAGTTAATACATTCCAATTCACCCAGTTGCTCAAATCATAAACTGTAGAGTGATTACAGTCTCTTCCTTCATCCTCGACCCCCCAGAGCCAATCACCATTTCCTGGTTAATTCTTGTTTTGAAAGTGAGAATTTATTCTAATGCAACTGATGTATTACAAAACAACTTAACATTATGTAAATTTTGTATTTTTTTATGTGCAACTTCATTTGTAAGAAACACTAGATAAACATGGAACACTGCAACCAGCTGAACAGAGCTATGTAGGAATATACAAACTACACATATGTACACACCTCAAATATCTACCAGCTAGCTACCTGGATCACAATGTGTGTTATAAGCCACATCCACCTATATCTGGTTACAACTTTCTGAGTTCAGATAGCCACATGTGTTAAGACTTTCCCTCTGATTTCAGATAACTCTCTTTCCATATTTCATAATAAGTTATAAGCTGTAATCTTTCTGATGCTCACTTTCACCAACAAACTTTAGGTCTTTTCCAAGGTAAAATATCATAGTTACTGTATATTCATGAGGAGTTCTGGTGGCATAGTGCCTAAGGCATTTGACTGCTAACCAGAAGGCTGGCGGTTCAAACCCACCAGCCACTTCTCAGAAGGAAGGATGGGCAATCTACTTCCATAGAGATACCACCTCAGAAACCCAAGTAGGGGTCGCTATGAGTCGGGACCAACTCAACGGCAGTGAGTTTGTTTGTTGTATGTTCATGTATTTCTTAATCATTTAATATGTGTAAAACTACGCTAATATTTGTATTAAATTCCTATCTTTTTTTATGTCACTGACAAAGTTTTTCAGTATGTTTCTCCTAATCTCATTTTTATTGCACAATATTCCATAGTATGGTGATTTTAAAACATATATGTTGCATAGAACAGAAGTGACTGTACCATTTAACAACTCTAGAATCAATCTATTTCTCTACATTTCAACTGTCATCTGTCTAATATAAGTAACCATCACCTTTCACATGGACTAGAGCAATGGTCTAATTCTATGGTTCTCAAGCAGGGCTGGTAACCCCTCCACTGTTACTCATGTTCAACCCATTGAAAATGTGTGTCAGGTCATTTCAGGTTGTCACAATGATTTGGAGAGAGGCACTACTGGCATTCAACAAATAGGGGCCAGGAATACTATAAGCTCAGCAATGTTGCCCACTCAATGATCTGTTCCTAAAATGCCAAATGCAGCCCTATTAAGAAAAATCAGTAACTGGTTTCCCATACCTATTCTTAGCCCTCTCTACATTGCAGACAAAGAGAGCTTTTGAATCTTGAGAGATCAAGATTCTCCCACGTCTAATACCCTTCAATAGCTTTCCCTTACCCTAAAGGTTAATAAAGTTCAAGATCCAAAGTGTGGTCGGCAAGCTCTTGCCCACTTCTGCAGTTTCATGCCACTCTCGCCTTCCCGTATTCACTATGCTTCAGGCAGTCATTCATTCAACAAATAATGATTATACATCTACTGTGTACCAGGAAATATTCTAAGGGTAGGGACCGATCAGTGAACAAAAGAGACAAACACTGTCTTCATGGAACCTACATTCTAGTTCCATGAAGTTGTCTAGTTTCTCCTTTCCTCAGAGCTCCTCATACACTGTTCCCTCTACCTAGTCTATTACTACTCATCCTTCAAGTCTCAACTTAGACGTCCTTCCTCAGGGAGGCATTTTCTGACCACTACACAAAGTAAGATCCCTTTATTATATGATCACATGACTTTCTGCACTGTTTAGTGACTCACCACAATTATAGGTGACCCTTGAACAATGCAGAGGTTAGGGGCACTGACCCCTGCGTAGTTAAAAATCCATGTATAACTTCTGACTCCCCCAAAACTTAACTACTCATAGCCCACTGTGGACTGAAGTCTTACTGGTAACATGAACAGCCAATAACACGTTCTTGCTGTACAGTTACTAGATTTTCACACAAAGACACTCACACACACATACAACAGATATATTTCTCAACTGTATGACATGATGATTATTTACTATTCATTAGTTGGAAGTGGATCATCATAAAGGTCTTCATGCTCATCGTCTTCACATTGAGTAGGCTAAGGAGGAGGTGTTAGTCATGCTGTCTCAGGGGTGGCAGAGGTGGAAGAGGTGGAAGAGGTAGTTGGGAGGCAGGAGAGGCAGGCACATTTGGTGTAACTTTATGTAAATATATCGTAATTTCTGTCTGACTTTTCTGCTTTTCATTTCTCTAAAAATGTTTCAATACTGTACCAATTCTTCTTCCATTGTTTGCTTTAGTTTCAGTGCCTATATTATAACAGGGTCCATGTCATAAAAGTCTAAAGCAGCCTTAAATAATTGGAACCCTTCTGTCACATTGTCTCATGTCAACTTGTTTTCTGGCACTGCTGCTTCTACATCTTCTTCCTCATCACTTGGCACTGGTTCAGAAGTGCTCATCTCCATCTAATCATCTTCCTCTCGTGTGGTGTCTACTAGCTCCTAAATTTCCCTAAGATCCATATCTTGAAAAAAATTCACTTCTAAGTGGAATCATGCAGTTCATACCTATGTTGTTCAAGGGTCAACTGTATTTATTCAATATCTTTCTTTTCTGCTACATCTCAGGGCCTACCATAGTTATCTGGCACACAGAAGGCACTCAAGAGTATTTACTGATTGATGAGTATATGTATGTTTATACATGTGCATGTGTCTTTACATTTTATGTGTATACATAAACACATTCATGTGTGTTTATGGATGTGTATATACAGTTTGGGGCATGCTCACTTGGAGGTATTCAGTCACATGACTACACATGTGCCTATTTATGCACGTATATACATATATACATGCATGTGTACATCTGAGTATATGTATCCTTCTGACCCCCTCAGTGATAGCTCTGACCTCCTGGAGAGAACTGGGAGCATGGCCCCAAGCCCACTCTAAGCTGACAGCTCAATAAAAGTATAAGATCATTCAATGACATTCCAAATGTCAGCAAACACTGTCTTGTGCCACTCTGCTACAGGGAAAGCAAATGGAGTCCAGAGATGTGGAAACCTGACCACTGCAAAACTGCTCTTCCCTGATGCAACCCAGAGGCAGCAGCCAAAAGATAACATTTTGCCTCTTCTCAGATCAGAGGCCAGAAATGTATTAGGAAATGGGATGGTGAGTTCAGCCCCAGTTGTTCACTGACTAGGCAGGTCTGAGGTAGCCAAGCAGACCAGAACTCTGCACATTTTCTTCATGTAGCAAACTCTGCTAGGGGAGTTAAGGAGATGGGAAGAAGAGAAGGAAAAAGGGAAGACAGGAGAGAAGAACCCAGTCAGGGCTGGGTCTCAAACAAGAGAACAAGGCATGGAGTAAGATTTAATACTCTCACAACTTGGAAAAGACCTCTCTGGCTTTGCTTTTATCATTACTTTTTTAAGGGAGCAGGAATCAGAGAGGTTATGCAATCTGCACTAAGTCACTCAGCATAAAGGTCAGAAAGATCACCACTGTCCTGGGCTTCCAGGGCCCTCCAGCTTCACTGTCTTGAATGGCTGTTGTCAAGGATAGGCTAACATCCAGAGTTAAGTAAGCCCTCTCTCCTGCTGGGTCCAGAATGAGATGGTCTGAGGCCTCAAGAATACCTCAAACATGATGTGCTTGGAGGGCAAGGAGAAGGTGTTAGACCCCTTGCTCTTCCCAGACCTTCTTATTTTATCTCTCAGGAGGTAATCATAAGACCAACTAGAAACAGTCCTCACAGTTTCCCCTTGTACCCATTCCCTCCCTATACAGCTCAGCAGAGTCTGGTGGAGCCAAATTGAACAGTCTCAAAATGGACCACTCCCATCCGGAATCCCACCCTTTGGGCCCAGCAGCACCAAGGTGGCCCAGAGTAGTAATCTTATCTCATGGGTCAGCTGCTGCCTTTCTGCTAAGAAACCTAGAGGCAGGAAGCTATGTATACACCAAAAAGTCTAGTGAACTTCACAGAGCAATTGTTCATGGTCAGCGCCTGCCTCGCCTGGCAGGGCTTTCACATTGCATTTGCAGAGGCCAGTAAGCAGCTGCAGATATACTCTGACAGCTGGCACGCCAGTCTTCCAGGAGTGTAGAACTAGCCACACCCACATGTCTAGCCCAGCCTGAGAGGGCCTCCACTAAGCTGTTGTTGTTTGCCATCGAGTCGGCCCCGACTCCTAGCGACCCCTCCTTGGCTTTCTGAGGAAGTTATCACTACAGAAGTAGGATTGCCCAACCTTCCTTCCGAGTAGTTCTCAAAGATCAGCCAGCCAGCCAGCAATTACTCACTGAGCACGTATTCTGTACCTAGCCCTGGTCTGGTCACTGGGGTCATTGAGAGGAACGAGATTCTATCTGGGCTCCAGATTGACCCATACGTCTGGAGGAAACTACATGGACTCAGTTTCAACACTAACAGCACTGATAACCCAAAGTGCAGAGGGGCCTTAATTCGAGAAAAGGACTACTAAAATTCTCAGTATAACTGATAACTGAGCTGAATCTTAAAGGTGAGGAAGCATGCCTGATGAAGATGACCTGGAGGCATTTCAGAGGGCAGGACACAGAACTAAGGCTGGAAGGTAGGGTAGAGACCGACCTCTCAGCCAAAGATGAGAGGTAGTAAGTAGCTACTCCTTACAAGGTTGCAAGGGAGATCAGTGGAAACGGTAGATAAGGGTCAATGTACAAACAAGCCAGAGGACATGTACAGACATATCTTGTTTTATTATGCTTCACTTCATTGCACTTTGCAGATACTGTATTTTTAAAAAATTGAAGGTCTGTGGCAGCACTGCGTCAAGGAAGTCTACCAGTACCATCTTTCCCAACAGCATATGCTCACTTCATAGCTGTGTGTCACATTTTGTAATTCTCACAACATTCCAAACCTTTCCATAAAGCTATTGCACACTTAAAAGACTACAGTATAGCGTAAACATAAGCTTTATATGCACTCAAACCAAACAAAACTCACTGCCATCAAGTCAGATCCAACTCATAGCGACCCTTCCTTGGGTTTCTGAGGCAGTATCTTTACGCAAGTTATATGCACTAGGAGGTCAAAAAATTTGTGTGACTCACTTTATTGCAGTGATCTGAAACGAAACCCGCAATATCTCTGAAGTATACCTGTATACTCGATGAAGGCAAAGGAGTTCACTAGTACTGTCTCAAAGAATGGCTGTCTAGAACAAAGTCCAAGGTCATTCTTAGTGTGGCACAAAGACAAAACATTTTCTTCCATTGTTCCTTCATATGCTCACTTAACCCCATCCTACTCCCCTGCAAAAAAAAAAAAAAAAACCACTCTGTTCTCCCTACCTAAAAAGACTTCTCTCCAATTAATAATTGTATCCTGCCTTTTTTGAATGCCCAGTTCAATCCCAAATCTTCAGGATACCTAGCCTGGCGCACACACACACACACACACACACACACACACAACCCCTCAATGACCTCCCTCTTCTGTAAGCCCCCTGGGAGGCACTACCCTGACCAGTGGCATGAGGTTCCTGAGGCTGCTCCAGGGCTGTTGCCTTTACATCAGAATGATTTAGGGGAGGAAGTTTCCTTAGTACACTGGGTCTCCAGGAGCAGGGATCCTTCCAAAGCAAGCATCTGGAGAGTCAATTCCTACACCTTCTTTCTCCTGCTTATCTAGAAAGTACAGTACATGCCAGGAATATAGAGTTTTCTGGATGATTCATTTTCTGCCAGAGCTCTACATGGGGTCCTTCCTGGCCCATAGCCTTTGCCCCAGGTGCTTAGTGCTGCAGTAGTGCCAGTATCCTCTTTCATAGCCCAAAGGGGACTGGGCTCTATTTTCCATGGTCCTTCTTTACATTAGCAAGGCCCTGCTGGGGCTAGGTAGAACCATAGCCAGCTTGAATGAACCTACCTCACAATAAGATGGAAGTACTAGGGTCAGCCAGGAGGGTCAGAGGCCATATGCATGATCAATCACATCAAAGGAGGATTCTTTCCTAGAATATCAGCTACTGCCACATCTTTCCTAGGGGCAATGTAGTTCTGCCCAGGAATTCAGCTCTGAGTGAGAGTCCCAAAAAGTGCCCTCTGAACATCCAGAGGGCACCAACTAGGGCAGTATCATATTCTACCCAAAAGCCTGCTCTCCAAGCAGCTTTGCACTCCCTCAATCAACCACCACCTTCCATGCATATTAGCTAGGGAAGAAGAAAGGATGTTGAGATAAGAGAAGAACAGAAAGAAAAGGAAAGGGACCAAAGATGAAAAGAAAGCAAGGGAGAAAAGATATGAGGCACAGGAGAACCACAGAAGCACCCAGGTGGGGCTCAGACACAGTACCTTTTTCAGATTAATCCACTGCTTGAAGTAATCTGCCACTGGCAAGCCCAAGTACTGGCACTGGCCGGGAAGCCTGGGAGAAAAGGAAGAGAGACAAGTTAGGCATACCTATGTCCCAGGTATGGAGTCTATGCTAGGATGCTAGGAAATCCAGCAGTATATAAGATAAATAGACCTCAAGAAGCCAACCCATTAGCAATGGGTCCCAACCCCTCAAGGAAAGGCACCCACCTCCAGCACCCTGGCCACTGAGTTCTAGATCCGGCACCAGATGCAAATGTGACAACCTAGAGACTCTATTCAAAATAATATCAACAGCTACAATTTTACGATGGTCTACGATATGCTAGGTAAACTAGCACTGGGACCAGCGGAAGGCGGGTACTTGTGTGCGTGGAGCCACCCCTGGACACAGACCATAGTAAGCCAGCCCTGGCATCAGCGAAAGGTGGGTGTTTGCCCCTGGGACAGGCTGGGTAAGCGAGCAGGGTCGGGGAGACCAGGAAATGAGCAGAGCAGTATAGAACAGCTAGGGGAAACAAACTTGTCTGTCAGTTTGTCCTACTGTGACGGCTTGAGTGTTGCTGTGAGGTTGGAGGCTACGCCATTGGTGTTTCAAATGCCAGCAGGGTTACCCATGGTGGACAGGTTTCAGGGGCGCCTCTAGACTAAGACAGACTAGGAAGAAGGAGGAGGCCATCCACTTCTCAAAGAATGGCCCAGTGAAAACCTATGAATAGCAGTGAAACACTATGCAATATAGTGCTGGAAGATGAGCCCCTCAGGTCTGAAGGCACTCAAAATATGACTGGAGAAGAGCTGCCTCCTCAGAGTAAATCTGACCTTAATGATGTGCATAGAGTGTAGCTTTCAGGACCCCTATTTGCTGATGTGGCACGTCTCAAGATGAGAAGAAACAGCTGCAAACTTCCATTAATAATCAGAACATGGAATGTACAAAGTATGAATCTAGGAAAATTGGAAATTATCAAAAATGAAATGTTGTTGTTGCTATTGTTACGTGCCACTGAGTTGGCCCCAACTCATGGCAACCCCTCCTTGGGTTTCCACGGCAGTATCGCCACGGAAGTAGATTGCCCAACCTTCCTTCCAAGGAGTGGCTGGTGGGTTTAAACCACCAGCCTTCTGGTTAGCAGTCAAATGCTTTAGGCACTATGCTACCAGAGCTCCTCAAAAATGAAATGGAATGCATAAAAATTTATATCCTAGACATTAGTGAGCTACACTGGACTGGTTTTGGCCATTTTGAATCAGATGATCATATGATCTACTATGCTGGGAATGACAAAATGAAGAGGAATGGTGTGGCATTCATCATCACAGAGAATGTATCAAGATCTATCTTGAAGTATAATGCTGTCAGTGATAGGATATCCATACACCTACAAGGAAGATCACTTAATACTACTACTATTCAAATTTATGCACCAACCACCAAAGCCAAAGATGAAGAAATTGAAGATTTTTACCAACTTCTGCAGTCTGAAATTGACCTAACATGCAATCAAGATGTGTTAATTATTACTGGTGCTTGGAATGCAAAAGTTGGAAACAAAGAAGAATCACCAGTAGTTGGAAAATTTGGCCTTGGTGACAGAAATATTGCTGGAGATTGCATGGAAGAATTTTGCAAGACCAACCACTTATTCATTGCAAATACCTTTTTTTAAGAACATAAA
>NW_006921957.1:2072464-2074449 GCF_000298275.1 Orycteropus afer afer
AAAAAACACAAGGCCAGGAGCTGACTGTGAAACAGACCATCAACTGCTCACATGCAAATTTAAGCTGAAACTGAAGACAATTAAAAGATGTCCACAACAGTCAAAATATGACCTTGATTATATCCCTCCTGAATTTAGAGACCATCGAAAGTATAGATTTGATGCACTGAACACCAGTTACCAAAAACCAGAGGAATTGTGTGATGACATCAAGAACATCATCCATGAAGAAAGCAAGAGTTCACTAAAAAGACAGGAAAGGAAGAAAAGACCAAAATGGATGTCAGAAGAGACTCTGAAACTTGCCCTTGAACGCAGTAGTTAAAGTGGATGTCAGAATCGACAGGATAAAAGAGCTGAACAGAAGATTTCAAAGAGCAGCTTGAGAAGAAAATGTCAATTACTATAATGAAATGTGCAAAGACCTAGAATTGGAAAACCATAAGGGAAGAACACTCTTGCCATTTCTCAATCTGAAAGAACTTAGGAAAAAACTTAAGCCTCGACTTGCAGTATTGAAAGATTGCATGGGCAGTATGTTGAATGATGCAAGAAACATCAAAAGTAGGTAGATGGAATACAGAGAGTCATTATACCATAAAGAACCAATATATGATCATCTATTTCAGGAGGTGGCGATCTCAAGAACCAATGGTATGAAGGAAGAAGTCAAAGTTGTACTGAAGGAATTGGCAAAAAACAAGGCTCCGAGAATTGACGGAATACCCATTGAGATGTTTCAATAAATGGATGCTGCACTGGAGGCACTAACTCATCTATGCCAAGAGATCTGGAGGACAGCTGTCTGGCCAACTGACTGGAAGAGATCCATATTTGTAACCATTCCAAAGAATGGTAATCCCACAGATTACCACAGAATCCCACAGAATGTGGAAATTATCAAACAATATCATTGATACCACACAAAATAAGCTCTTACTGAAGATAATTCAAAAAGGTTGCAGCAGTATATAGACAGAGAACTTCCAGAAATATAAGCTATATTTCAGAAGGGAACGTGGTTCAAGGGGTATCACAGCCAATGTCAGACGGATTTTGGCTCAAAGCAAAGAATACCAGAAAGATGTTTACTTATGTTTTATTGACTATGCAAAGGCATTTCATTGTGTGGATCATAAAAAATTGTGGATAACATTGAAAAGAATGGGAATTCCAGAACACTTAATTGTACTCATGAGGAACCTGTACATAGACCAGAAGGCAGAACAAAAGGATACTGCATGATTTACAATCAAGAAGGGAGTGTGTCAAAGTTGTATCCTTTCACCATAGTTATTCAAGCTGTATGCTGAGCAAATAATCCAAGAAGCTGGGCTATATGAAGAAGAATGTGGCATCAGGATTGGGGGAAGGTTCATTAACAACCTGAGAGATGCAGGTGACACAACTTTGCTTGCTAAAAGTGAGGATGACTTGAAGCACTTACTGGTGAAAATTAAAGACTGCAGTCTGCAGTACAGATTACACCTGAATATAAAGAAAACAAAAATCCTCACAACTGGGACAATAAGCAGTATCATGACAGATGGAGAAAAGATTGAAGTTGTCAAAGACTTCAAATTGCTTGGTCCTATAATCAATGCCAATGGAAGCAGCAGTCAAGACATCAAAAGATGTATTGCTTTTAACAAATCTGTCGCAAAAGACCTCTTTCAAGTGCTGAAGAGCAAAGATGTCTCCTTGAAGACTAAGGTGCGCCTGACTCAAGACATGGTATTTTCAATCGCCTCATATGCATGTTAGAGGTGGACGATGAATAAGGAAGACCGAAGAAGAGTTGATGCTGCTCTTGAAAAAAAGAGTTGATGCTTGAGTTCTGGGGTTGGCAAAGAATGCGGAAAGTACCATAGACTGCTAAAAGAAGTAACAAATCTGTCCTGGAAGAAGTGCAGCCAGAATGCTCCTTGGAAGTGAGAATGGCCAGACTTCGTCTCACCTACTTTGGTCATGTTGTCAAAAGGGAC
>NW_006921957.1:2083664-2157885 GCF_000298275.1 Orycteropus afer afer
ATGACATGAGACAAAGTATATGTGAACTGCTGTATGAAAAGTGAATTTACTCTGTAAATCTTCACCCAAATCCTAATAAAAAAAAAAAAAATCCCAACCCATAAAGGGCTCACAGTTTATTCAGTGAAATGGACAATGAAAGAAATAGACAAAAACAGCCTGAAGTTAGAGTATGGGGGTTTACATGGAACGAAGGAGGAAGATGATACTAGAAAGATCAGCAGGAGCAGATCATAGAGGTTTTCTTGATGAGAAGAATTGTCAAAGGCAATGGAGAGCTCTGTAGAGTCTTTAGAGAGGTCATACATATTATGACCTTTTACTAAGCCAGGCCCACCTTGACCATAACATCATCACAAAAATAGAACTCCGCCAACCTTCTGGTTAGCAGTCAAATGCCTTAGGCACTACACCCCCAGAGTGCCACTTCATGTAGTAGCCAGCTCCAATTTTAGACCCGTTCAGTTCTCAGAACATTCTTTTTAAAATACTTTGGGAGCTCTGGTGGTGTAGTGCCTAAGGCATTTGACGGCTAACCAGAAGGTTGGCATTTCAAACCCACCAGCCACTCCTCAGAAGGAAGATTGGGCGATCTACTTCCATAATGATACTGCCTTGGAAACTCAAGGAGGGGTCGCTATGAGTCAGAGACGACTCAACAGCACATAACAACAACAATAACCCAAAATCTGCCTCCCTGTAACTTCTCACCATGGGTCCCTGCCATCACTTTCTTGGGGAACCTTCTAAGACCTGAAAGCCCAGAGAGTTCCTCTCAGAGTTCCCTTCTCTGAGCCCCATACCCTCAGCTCCTTCAAGAATTCCTCAGGAGAAAATATGCAGTGAGTCAGCACTCACCCAATCCATTTTCATCCCCAGAGGGCTGGACCTCTGGACTTTTACCACAGTGTCAGACACTCAAGGTCACACATGCTCTTTTTGCCCCACTTCACATCATCTGTGATCCACCTAAATTGTGATAAAAGCAAGCTTCCCTTTTCTAGAATATAGATAACTGATTTATGAGCTTAAAATGCAGGTCATTAGTGTCAAGTGCTACAGAATAGTCAAGCAAGATAGGAACTGACAAAAACTCAATGGATTTGGTAATTACTAGGTCACAAGTAACCTTGGTGAGAGGAGTGTCAGTGGGCTGGTGGGGGCAGAAGCCAACCTAGAATGTGTTTAAGGGTGAGAGGTTAAAAAAAAAGTAGAGACCAGAAGTGCACACTCCTTTTTTAGGAAGTTTGGCTATCAGAATCCAGTTGAGATAACCGATTCCACTTAAAAAGTTCAGAGCAGTCTAGCCTTCCTTCCATTACCCTTCAATTATTTGACAGATACTAACAGGAAATTGATTCTCCATGTTTCAGTCAGTGTAGTAAGGATTTTCTAAGACCTGCGGCCAGGTTCCTCCAAAACATACAGATGGCACAGTGACATTAACTACAACTAGTCAATTTCTTGCCAGAGAAATTGTGGCTAATGCCAAGATGGTGAAGGGATATCCAGGTAGCATATACTCACATGGGAATTAAGGACTATGGATATGAGAAAATTAGGCAACCTATTTAAGGATGAAAGGCTGATTTAAGAGCTTAAATGTGTTGCCTATGAAGCAGTATACAACAACAATGAAGCAGTATGGTAATGTTTGGATAAGTTTCTTATTTCCTTCCTTATCCTTGGTATATATAAAAATGCTTGCTGAGCTCAGCTGTTTTAGTGGAACTATACTAAGACTTGTGAGTAAGGGGGCCACCAGAAGCTGCAGAATCTGCAAAGGAACAGGTCACGAGAATTGCCCAGCAAAAGGCAGTTATCTTGGAACACCTATCTTATTCACCATTAGCTAGGTCAGTATCCCCTACTTTTTTTATCTGATACAGGCCAGGAGCCCTACTGGTTCTGACTAGGCCTGGGGGAGGAACAGGTTCCCTCTTCAGTAGGATTTCAAGGGTAAACCACAGCTGTAGACATTTCTACTCAGGTCCAGCTCAATAGGATCCTGCCTGCTCTTCTCAGAGGAGGACCTGTACCAAAGAAGCCACACTGAGGACAGACCAGATAGGTAGACTGTCAGGCTGAACACTCAGCCTCAGATATGGCTCAGATATGGCTATCCTGATTGCCATTTTGTACCCTTCAGTCTGACTGAAACAGATGGGGACTGAAGATCATGACTTTCACTCAGGAGCTCCAGGCATTTGCAGGTATGCATGCAGTCTGCAGACACTGTACTCTGTAGGTCTGTGGGTGGTCCTAACTCTATGACTCCAGGCTGCAAGCAGCATAGGCAGAGCAGAGCCCAGCCTCATCTTTCTAAGAGGCACGGAGCCAAAAGCCACAACATGAACCCCAAGGTGCCTTGTGGGAAGACAGCTAGCTACACATACATCTCTGTTACAGAACTCCACCCTAGCATAGAGAACACCAAGAGTTATCCTGTGAGGAAGTGAGGAAGATTGGTTAGAGTGGTCATCATCTCCTATAGAGAAGAGTTAAATAAGGCTCAAAGGAAGAGGATTTGCTCAATCATACGAGGCAAGGACAGAACTAGAAATGGAACCTAAGTCTTCTGACTGCACAAGGCATCAATTGTGTACACGCATTCAAAGTTCTTCTTCAGGGCCCTGAGAAGGCAAGGCCACACCTGGGCCCAGAGTTCTTAAGAGTCCAAGGCTAGGCTCAATGAGTACCAGTGACTCCACCACTTTGGAAAGGAAAAGGGCAAAAGTCTCCAGTGCAAAGGGTCTCGATGCTGTGAGTTCCCACCAGATACTGATCCCAAAAGCCACTGGCAGTGGGCCCTGAACTAGCCTGCGGGCATAAATGTGCAGGCAGGTTTATGGTGCCCAGGTCTCCATGCAGCTGGAATCACTGGGCACAAAGCTCCCCAACTGCCCAAACATCATCTGGCCATGCTTATTACTGTTGCCCAATGAAATTTTATGCACCGAGTCCACAGGTGTGATTTCCCCTTCTTTATGAGGGTCGGAATGACATCACTGATGGCCAATAGAAAAGAGCCAATTATGTCCAGGCCATAAAAAGGAATGGGATTTTTTTCAAATCGAAACTTCCTTCAGCTTCATGATGCAAGGGGCCCCCTTTAAGGAAGCCCCTTCCCAATTCTGCCTGTAGGTGCTAAACCAGTGGCATGATCACTTTCCAAATTCTGTGGGGCCAAGGACCCTAAAGAGGCTCCACCTCTGGCATTTACCATGTAGTCCTGCTCTTATCACATTGGTCCCTTAGAGTCATCAGAACAGAAGAGCAAACCACACCCTCAGAAGCCTGACTGCTCCTCACTACTTCATCCAGGGGAAAGCTAGAAAGATGGGATACTCTTTGAGTTCCCTTAGTATTCCTTTTAGATTTAATAAAAAAGAAAACAGGATTTGGAGAATCAATCCCAGGGTGCTGCTTCTTTGCTTAAAAACAAGACAACAGTATGGGGGGAATGGGAATGTGAAGAACTGCCCACCCCCACCCAGGCTCAAAGGAAAAGGAGCTCAGTCTTCCCCGCCTCACTCCACCCACCCCTCATTCATCCCTACACCACCTGCAAACTGAGCCACTCTGGCTAGGCCCAGACAGCCCTGATGGCAAACAGGTGTGGCTAGCTTGGCGCCAGCCAAAGCAGGGGAGTAGCTCATTAAGGGAACACCACCCTCACTAATGGGTATGGCCAGGGTGAAGCCATTGTTAGCAGGAGCTCAGCTTTGAAGATGAGGTGAAGCAGGGCTGGAGGGAGAACTGCAAGGCGTAACAAAAGGAGACCAGCAGCATCCATGGAGATATGGCAGACAGACTGGCAGACAGACGCCAACAGCCAGGACCATCAGGAAAGCAGGCAGCAGGCAGAAACTCCAGAGTGCTGGAAAAGGTCACAGACACTCTTCCTTATGTACTTTTTTCTCTCCAGGCCTTAGGGACAACCCCAACTCAGGGAACTACACATCACTTTCACTTTGAGCAAACTCAAGGACAGGCCAGCAGAATCTCAATCCATTCTTGACCCCTTGACCTGGATCTTGGAGTGAGTATTGGTGCCCAATGTTGTTGTTGTTGTTATTTGCCGTCGAGTTGGCCCCGACTCATAGCGACCCCTCCTTGCGTTTCCGAGGCAGTATCACTACGGAAGTAGATTGCCCCATCTTCCTTCCGAGGAGTGGCTGGTGGGTTTGAACCGCCAGTCTTCTGGTTAGCAGTCAAGTGCCTTAGGCACTATGCTACCAGAGCTCCTGAATTGGTGCTCAATAGCTCTAGACATTTAGGTACTGGTTACCTGCAGGAGGCAAACTATTCTGTTCTGTTCACTATACATAAAAGCGAGGGTGTCAAGGAGTAAAGGTGGAGAGCAGGGAGAAAAGCTCTGGCTTCTTCAAAGTCATAGTTGAATCATGGAGGCAAGAAGACCCTGCCTTGGTAAGGAGTAGGCCAGTGGAAGCCAACCAGCCAGTCAGCCACAAGGAAGATCCTGCCAAGAAGACGCCTAGAAGGGGTGAGTAGAACTTGTTTCTGTACAGGATTTCCAACATAAACATTCAGAAAAAAATGCTGTCACTGGCTGTCCTGCATCTCCGAACTGCCTACATCTCTTACAAAGTCCTAAGGCTAAGCCTCAGGAAAAGTCTCATCCCCATGGGGTTCCAATCTGGGAGTCCCACCTAATCAGAGCCTCCACAGTCAGCATGACTCTGTATCCAGCATGGGCAGGCCACCTCAGCCAAGGTAGCACTCAGCTGGGGACATAGCTCTTTGTCTCTCCTGTTTTCGTTCCTGACCCAGAGGAGATAAACAGACCCGGATGATAAACGGCCCGCCTTTCACGATTACTTTTCCTCAAGTTGAGGAGAGTAGCTGGTGATGGATGGGCTGGAATTTGGTTATCAGGAAGGGCTGTCAGCCAGAGGTGCCTATCTCCTCCCCCACTACGCAGGGCATCATTACACTGTGGCATCGAGGTAAAATATGACCAAGGGGAGGGAAGGAAGAAAGAGGGGAAGGCAGGCTTACACACAGAGCAAATTGAGCAACAATGAGAGCAGGCACGAGGCTGGGACGTTAGTTATCTGCCTGTGACACCTTTTATCTCTGCACAAATTGGTCCTTCCTCCCCCACTGTATCCTCTTATACAAACAGAGGCGGACACAATGTGTCACCACTGCAATAGCATAGCAATTTAACCTGAATTAGTGAGGGGGTCAAACTAGGAAATAGGGGTTTCTCATTTCAACAGGTTCCTTAGTTTCTGCTCTGAACCACCACATTGGGGGGAGGAGAGTAGAGAGAAAGCAGACTCATAATTGAATTCACTCACTTGGCTGCTGCTCATGTATAAAAAATTAATGCTTGAGCCTCCTACTTATCAAAGCTGGTTAGTATCCATCTCACCTGCAAGATGTATCATGTCAGAAGGCACAGCATGGGCCCGACCCAGCAGGCCTAGCACTCAGCGCTTTAGCCAACTGCTGGAATCAGCAAGAACAGGATGGGAGAGAAAGCTGCTGACCAGAGGCATCAGCCCCAAACCAGAAACCTCCACTAGAAACCCACAGGACAACAGACTGGGGAGGATGGGCAGAAGGAAGGATGAGGGCAAGGGAAGTTATAGGAGGTGATCACACCAACGATGGTCTTTGAGAGATCAAGAATACATTTGAATCTGCAGGCAGAAAAGGTATTCTGGCTCCACCTTCCACCAGAAGAAGATGTCCAGGGTGTTTCTTTCCATAGCCCCCTCCCCTTCACCCCCTAGGCAGAGAGAGAGACAACACACACACAGACACACACACACACAGTGCTGTGACTGAAACTGAGGATGTCAATGGTGCCACTGTTGACTTTGATAAGGCTAAAAAAGCAGGGAAGAGAGGACCCTGGTCTGTTCCCCAGTAACTGCAGACTCTGGAGCTGGAAAGGGTCCTTGATGGGGGAGAGAGGTACAGTATAACCCCCATCCAGCATACCATGGCTCCACCACACTAAAAGGCAACTTGTTCAAGTGATCATGTGTTCTTGGGCAAGTTATCACCTCCATGTCCTACTCTGTGAGGACTGAATGAGCCAGCCAATGGAAACATGCTTTATACATAATAAAGGACCCAGAGGAGGTATTCTGGCAATAAAGAGATCAGCTAAAACCAAACCTGCAAGAGTCTTTAGAGATGCTTCCAGGCCACCTGCATTAGAAAGACAGTGCTTTCTTTAGTCAGGAAAAGGATCCTGGAGAAGCCATGCTGGGGATGATAAGCTAAGGAAAAGTTCCAGAGCCACTTATCAACTGTAGAAATGAATTACAAGAAGCCTGATTCTTGCAGGAGGAGAGGGAGGAGCTGTGGATGGAGGCAGCACCCTGGGATTGATTCTCCAAATCCAAAGATATCAGCTCACAGATACCAGGAACA
Source organism: Orycteropus afer afer (assembly GCF_000298275.1). Lineage (NCBI taxonomy): Eukaryota > Metazoa > Chordata > Mammalia > Tubulidentata > Orycteropodidae > Orycteropus > Orycteropus afer. The sequence continues at coordinate 2,090,079 of NW_006921957.1, forward strand.
AAAGCCAATTTAGACCCAAAAAGGAAGCGTTTTCTATTCTAACTGGCCCTGGTACCCCTAAAGAAGTAGAGGCCAATCAAAACTGATCACTATACTCAGGGAGCTTCCAGGCCCACCCAGAAGGTAACCACAACATGAAACTAATGACCACTCTAAGACAAACTATTGAAAAAGAGTCATCTAATCTCTGGTGCATTCAACTTGCATAAGGAGCTCTGGTGGTGTAGTGGTAAGACATTTGCCTGCTAACCCGAAGGTCAGCAGTTCAAACCCACCAACCGCTCCTCCAAAGGAAGATGGGATGATCTATTTCTGTACAGATTTACAGCCTTGGAAACCCAATGGGGGTCGCTATGAGTTGGAATTGACTCAGTGGCAGTGAGTTTAGTTTTTTGGTTAATCTCTGGTGATGAGAGAGCAAAGTTGGGGAACACTTACAAAAACTCAGCTTTAATTCCCTTTGCTCAAGTACACATACACAAGCATGCACATACAAGCTCTGTCCCTCTATTCTTCTCTGCCTGCCTGCAGCCCTGGGAGAACACACTGCTGACTTCTCAGCCCACTTTGCCCCCACACTTGCTCTATCCTCTGGGACAGATGCAGGTTACAATTCCAACCACAGGCTTCAGAAAGATGATACACTTGCTAGAGCCTGCATAGGGTCAGGAGAGAGTACTGTTTGAAATACCAGTGTGACAGCTGGCTCCTTGTCTGTCTCTTCTCGCCCAACCCCCTCCCCAAACTTGTCATGGTACAAGAAGTCTATAAGCAGCCCATCAGCTTTAAATATCAATGTGCATGAAGCAGGAGCATGAGAGCGAGGGAGCGGGAAGGAGACAGCAAGCGCCTCTGTCGCCACTGCCTGTCAGAGAACACTAATGAATTTCACCACCAGCAGCCATGCTTCAGATGGGGGGTGGGGAGGCGGAGGGGTGGAGTTTAAGGTGGGGGTGGGGAATTTTCTAGGGAGAACTCTCAGAGTATTAAAACATCTTTTCCCAAAGCCCTGTTAATAAATGTCATTGTAGAGCTGAGAACTACAGCCTGCCACCAGGACTTCAAGGAAAGGGAAGGGTTAGGGCAACCCCTGCAGTCCTCCCAAACAGGAAGGGGAATGTAAACATGAAGCTAGAGGCTGCCAGCTGAGTGCCACAAGTAGATGGGTGACCTCTGGCTAGTCTCCTACCTCACTTTAGCACCTTCACCCACACTCACCTCATAAAGGCCTTAAGATGCTTGCTTAAGAGGATGAGGGTAAGGAGGAAGAGCCTTAGGCAGGGAGAGACTACTGCTGCACCTTCCTGGCCAGACTTACTAACCATCCACATCACATCAGCTTCAGCCAGTTCACTTCATAGTTCCCCCTAGAGATCTCATGGTCAAGGGGTTACAGGCTATCCTTCCAGACCTAGGGAGGTGAGGAAGACTCTGGTACTAGTCCCAACAGGAAGCTACTTCCCTCACAGACATCAGAAGCCAGAGGTTATTATAATTCTCAATTTACAGATGAGGAAATGGAGGTTGAGTGTGGTACTGAGACTTCCCAAAGATTTGGTGGTGCACACGTTTGGCTACTAACTCATAAGGTTGGTGGTTTGAATCCACCCAGAGGCGCCTTGGAAGAAAGGCTCAGCAATGAACTTAAAGACCACAACGACTAAAAATCCATATGGAACACAGTCCTACTTGATGGCAACTGATTTGGTTTCTTTGGAAGTAGTGGAGCCAGAGTTCAAATCCAGGTCTCTTAACTCTAAAGGTCTTGCTCTTTCCACAATACCACACAGCTTCTCTGAGGAAGGGCTGATCACCTCAGTATCTTCCAAGTGTCCTCTATTGCCAGGCCCTGCCCTTCCCCTCCACCTGCTCCCAATGGTACACATGTACCTCTAGCCTGGCACGGGCCACAGCTGCCACAAAGCACAGGGCTGGGCTCCAGGCCAGGGTGAACTCAGCCGGGCAGAGAAAGCCCTGGGAGCAAGCCAAGCCATCACCTGGGAGTCTCCACAGCTCAGAGGGCATGGCTGCAGGCATAAGCCTTCCCTTGGGTGCCCTCTGCACAACTCTGATCAGCACTGTCTGATCTGGCAGCGACCTGCTGTGCAGGGGGCAAATGACATTTAATTTCCTCTTGTTTTCCCCATGGTACAGACGAAAGGCCGTCACCTGCGTCTGGGTCTGGCAGCAACAGCTGGAAGTGTTCCCAGACATGCTGCTCTGGAGATTTCCCAAACAGAAACCAGAATACAGACGGGTACAGAGGGACACCCCACAGGCCAAGCTGCTGGTCCTCCCAAGGAAAATCAAGCTTAAATCCTGGTTGCCAAGCAGTTGCTCAAAGCCTCCAAAGGGCACTGTTTATGTATATAGTGGCTCCCTGTTCCACTGCTTTTTAGCCCACTTGCCAACTATCTCCACACCCATTTCTCCCACATGATGTCTACATAAATGACCACAGGAAGCACCCAACTGCCATAAAGAAAGACTTGTGCACCTGTGCACCTCCTCACTGTCACAATACTCTATGAAAACATACAACTTGGATCTTTCCAGTCCCTCTCTAATGAAACAACAGGGCAAGCCCTTCTCCTGTGGCCCTCCTCTCCTCTCCATGCCAACTCCTCCAGGGAAATGGGCACAGCGTTCCACCTGTTGTGACTATGGGAAGTGCTGGAGCAGTCACCAGGACCTGGCCAGAGCTCTCTTCCTCAGATGATATGGCAGAAGCCCCAACAGATAGCAGGGAGTGGGGCAGGGGAGAGGAAGGTGAGCAAGGAAGGGGAGGTTTCCAGGTACCTGAGTCAGTGTCTCAGCTGATGAGCTATTTATTCTCTTCTTGGCCAGGGACATCAGTAGCTCCTTAGCAGTTAAAGCTGTCTCTAAGATACCTCACCCATCCCCTGCTACTATAGTCTCGACCTGGCCTGTGGCTATCTTGACCCTGGGTCTGGGCTGTCTTTGTGTGGCCTACAATGCCCTCTGGAGGCTCTAAAGAGAGGCATCCTCCTAGTGTTCAGGATCTGGGATGCAGTCTGTCTGACCTCACTCTCATAGTCACTCAAGGACATAGCTGTTTCCCTTGACCCTCTGGCTGGTCCGTTCTGTCATGATTTCTGCTCTCCTGACTCATTCAAGATGTATAAGCACTTGGCCTATACAGAGTCATGCTTCCGTCCCATAAAGACAGGCTAACTATTTTGAAACTGTGTTCTATGGAGCTTTAGGACTCTAAGGAGGACTATCAGGCCACTTCATGGACTGGAGAAGAAGCAAAATGGGTAGGGCCTTGCTCCAGCTTTAAACTGAATGGCTCAACTGTCATATATATTGTAATATTAGGCATCCTTTAATATTTTGTTCAAAAATAAAATTATTTTTTAAGTTTATTGCTAAAAAAGTATTTGTTTTGTGTCTTCTTTTGTAGTGTTCTCACAGTTTACCTTACTTACCCTGTGATTAATTATACACGTGCTGGTCTTTCTGTCCTGATCACTTGGTGGTCCCTACAAGGCTCAGCATAGTAATTACTGGGCCCAAAGCAGCCCTCAACAGGGGTGGATTTTAGGTGGCCAGCACTTCCAAGATAGTTAGCATCTTCAATTGCAGTTTTCAATGGTATTACTTGGAGAGAAGAGCTACAGGGGAGGTAACTGACATTTACGAGGCCCTAGTGAAAATGTAAGGTGCTCTGGTGGTATAGTGCGTAAAGCATCTGACTGCTAACCAGAAGGTTGGTGATTCAAACCCACCAGCCACTCCATGGAAAGAAGACTAGCCAATTACTTCCGTAAAGATTTTTACTACCTTGGAAATCCAAAAGGGGTTGCTATGAGTTGGAATCGACTTGATGGCACTGAGTATGGTTTGGAGTGAAGATGTGTGGCACATCTTACATCAACAAACAGGGTCCACCTGCTACCATTATCAATCATCTGAGTCAACCTCCAGGGGACCAAGCAGACTTCCGCATTTGGCCAATCTTTGCCAGATATTCTAAAAGGAAATAGCAGTCACTAGGAGTTTCCAAACCCTCAATGTGGGACACGGGAACACAGAATGATGCTCACTGGCTAAATACTCAAGACTCAGTCCCCTGGCTGCATATAGCCTTTAAAAAAGTCATCAGTCCCACAATTCTGTTTATAGTGCTAGAAATGGGCAAAGTCCCTTAGCTCCATCAACCAAGCCAACTGCCTGGGCCTCCTTCTCCAGCTGGTTTTGGAGAGGAGGGAGGCAAGGGAATGGGCTCCTCCTAGCTAAAGCCACTTGTTAATAGGCCCTAGATTCCCTCATCCCTGGGGAAAGGAAGGTAGCAATGAGCCCCCTCCCTACACGCCCCCCCACCCCATGGCTCCTAGCAGGGCCAGGGAGGACAGCCATTAGTGTATGCCTCTGCAGACAATGGGGAGGAGAAGTCTCCAGAGCAAAGGACAACTGCAGCAATTAGAATGCAGGGAGGTTCAGAAGCTATTTAACTGGGTGACCCCTGAGGTCGCTGCATCTGACTCCCATCCCTGGATAAATATTGTATGAGAGGGGAGGGGTGCAAGCAAGCCAGCCATCGGAGTGCTGCTCCTCCTTCTACTCCTTTCCCCACCCCACAAGGCTGCCTCCAGCCACACACACCAGGAACATTATTTACAGCCCTGACAGTCAGAGCAATCATTCTGCTAACCAAGAGGGAATGGACAAAGTCGCCTTACCAAAAACTGACTATGGCAATTTAAGAAGAAACCAAGGCTGGTGGGGGAAGGGATCAGAGTCAACAGTGAGATGTGAGGCTTCTTCTACATTGTGGGTCCAGTTGGAGCACATACTCTGTCACCCCAAAACCCCAACCCACTAGCAGATGAAGTGACTCCCGCTTGGCAGAGTCAATCAAAAATGGAGCATCCCATCCATCTTTTGGGGCCACATAATGGAAGAACTCCTGGATCTCATCACTACCCAGGTGTTCTCTAGCAAAGAAGGAAGTCCCAGCTTCCTGCCCAGAGGAAGCCAGACAAGCCACCTGCCATGGTTCCACCTGATCCCTTAGATGACCTAGTGGGAAAAGGCTAAGAGCAAGCCAAGTCAGACACAGCAGAAAGGGGTCAGGGTGGGGGGAGAAGAGGAGAGTGTCTGAGTGCAGGCTGCGCCTCAGCCCCCACATGTGCCGCTCCTCCAGTCCTGCTCTAATGCACCCTGACATGCCTCTGAAGACAGAGAGCTGCTTGCAGTCAGCACCGTGATTTGTTAGTAATTATTTCCATGGTGTCACATTGCTGTCACTCTGTTAACAAAGAGACAGGCTGCCTGAGGCTGCCTGCAAGAAAGAATCACAGAGAAAAAGGCCTGTCAGGCTCCCGGGATTCTCTGGGCTGGCTTGCTTTCTTCCCCAAACCAACATCCTCACAGGCTTTGGAAGAAACAGTTTTACAGAACTACCAAGTCTGAGTTGTGTCACCCTTTAGCCAGGGACACTGAGAATTTATCCCACCCATTCACAGACACCCTTCCCAAAGCCTGACAGAACTAAGCTCCCAGAGTCCACACACAAATCATTCAGGCATGAACCACTGTGCCAGCTGAAGCCTGGAGCTCCCTGGTCCTCATCTCCCAAGAACCCTACTCCCTCTTTTTTCCTCACTGGGGTATTTTCAGCCTCTCCTGTGTTTTTCAGAACCTATAGAAGAAATCTAATTCAGACAAAACGGAACCAGCCACCGTCCTGGCATAGATGGTGGTTAGGAAGAATATGATGGCAGGGCATCTTCCCTTCTTGAATCTGCCAACCACAGTTTAGGACTGAAGCTGCCCAGGTGCTAATTCCCAACAACCTCCAGGTGCCTTTGCATCTGTGAGGAGATACCTGCACGGCTGACCTATCTTCCCCACTGCCTGTATCTGCACAGCATCTGCACTAGGAGAACCAGTGGTTTGCTTTAGCACAAAGTAATGTCTCCATTACCCTGGCTGGGAATTAGAGGACAGATTGGCAAGCGCTGACAAAACAGAGGTCACTCACCTTACAGGCATGGAAAGTTGGAGATTAATTCTCTCTTCTCACAGAGGGAATCAGACTCCTGGATAGTAGAAGAGAAGTACCAATACTGAGAAACCCTTTCATTGCCAAGCAGCAGCCAGTTGCTGAAAGGAAGATGAAAGTCCACAAGCCCTAGTGAGGCCCTGCCAAGAGGGAAGGGCCACTGCTACCTAGTTTCCATAGAAGCCCCTAGCACAGAAGATCCTGGACAAGATTCTTCTGGCATCAGGGTCCAAAAGACAAAAGGGTCCAGTGCAAGTCACATGTACCAGAATGTAAATTTCATAAAGGCAGAAAGTTTCTGAAGTTTGATCTCTTTGTTCACTGCTGTATCCTCAATAATGAGAACAGTGCAATGCACATAGTGGGCCTTTGATAAACATCTGTTAAAAGAATAAATAAATGCGCTTGTAGAGTTCAAAGGTTACCTCTACAGGGCTAGGGCCAGCCTCTTCCTAAAACAGGAGTTCAGAGAAGGGGGAGGTCAGTGCAGGTTCCAGAACAGATAGGGAAGACTAAATTGCCAAGGGAACTGGAACCAAGTTTTAAAAGATGAGAGGGACTGGGACAAGATGATGGACCTTGGGAGATTCTCTTATCAGACTGAGCCATTTACATACTCATTCCACAAACATGTACTGAGCACCTGAAAAAGGTAAAGAGTCCATCAAAAGAAAAATTAATAAACTGTGGAATGGTTACACAATGTTGTTGTTGTTGTTGTTGTTGTTGTTATGTGCCGTGGAGTCAGACCTGACTCATAGTGACCCCTCCTTGGGTTTCCAAGGCAGTATCACTATGGAAGTAGATTGCCCAACCTTCCTTCTCAGAAGGTCACACAAAACTATGCCACAATAAAAAGCCAGAACTGCTGACACATACAACATGGATGAATCTCTAATATAATATATTGAGCAAAAGAAGTCAGACACAAAAGAATACATCTTTGAATATATTCTTTATATGAAGTAAATGAAGATCAAGAATAAACAAAACCAACCAAAAGTAACAGAAGTCAGAAAAGCAGTTACCTGGCAAGGGGAGGATATTACTGATCAAGAAGGGGCACAAGGAAACTTTCTGATTTAATGGAAAAGGTTCTATACCTTGATCTGGGTGGTGCTCACACAAGTGTATACTTGTATAAAAATACACTGAGCTGTATACTTACATTTGTACACTTTATATATCCTATTGTACCTATTTTATCCCTCAATTTTTTAAAAGACCAAAAAGAGCTGGTGCTCAAGAGTCACAAAAAAAAGTTTATAAAACAACACTTATCTAAAAAACATCTCATTCAAAGGAAAATATTTTCCAGGAGCAACAGTGGCCCCTTCTCCATGGAGTATAGGAGACAAGGTCCTCCATACTTCACTCTCCAGATGCCTGAGGACTGAGGACAGAGGGACCAAACAAATAGCCAGGACCTGGGAATGTTAGGAAAAAAATGTTCAAAATACAAAAGAAGTACAGCCCAAGTCCTAGACTTAGGAGGCTGTGGCCTGGCAGGAGGTTCATGTAGCTTCTATTCCAAGCCAGGTGAGCTCCAGGGAAGCAGAGGTGAATCATCCAGTCAAGTCATGCCCCTAGCAGTTTGAAGGCTCTCTCAAGCAGCCTATCAGAGTGCCTGCCACAGAGCAGAGAACCAGACTGCCAGAGATGGCCCTGAAAGGTCACAAATACAGGACCCAATGTGTCCTAACAAGCTAAGTAGAGAATGGCTAAGCTATCCCAACTCTGGGCTAAGGCAAAGGGCTCAATGCCTACAGCCCCTATAGCCAGCAAGGGTGGCTCCACATATCAAATCCAGGGCTAGAACCTAGGCAGCAACACTAGCAATAAAGAGCCATCTAGGCCAAGGCATAAAGCTCCCTCCCACTGCCTTAAACATCTCAAACCCTGATCAGTTACTGAGTAAAACACCTAAGCAAATCTTACATTCCAGAGGTTCCTATAAATCTCTAAAGTGACGCAGAGCCTCTGGTGCCTTCCCAGGGGGTAAGATGAGGCTGCCACTGAAGTACCACCCTTCAGCCTAAAAATGACCAGAAATCTGAACACCAGAAGCTCTGTCTCATAAAGGGAGAGGCCATGCTCATCAGACAGACAACAGAGCTTCTCCCAGTGCTCCTGGGGCCATCTCCTCTAGATCCAAAGTCCTTCCAGAGCAGACTGTCTCAAAAAAGGCTGTGAAAGGAGAATACAGGGTAAGATACCTACTGACCTGTAGCTCCAAGACCACATGGAAAAGAGTGTGACAGGAGCATAGCCTGGGAACCAGGAGCTTATTCTGGCTCCAAAGAAATCTACTTCTGCCCTAGGATCTTCACATAGGAAATGGATAATCCCCAGTCAAGCCCATAATCGGAAGTTTCTTTCCTGCCAGTTCTAGGCGCCAGAATGTGTGCAGAAGGGGGTCTCATACATTCCTGGGTAGGCTAGATCCTGAGGAGGATTGGGGGGGCACCCTTCACTCCTCCAAGCCCAAGAACTTCTCAGCCCAAGATGCTGTCAGGCTAACGAGGCTACCCCACCACCACTCCATCTGAGCGTGGCAGGCTGCGCCGCACCACTGGCTTCAGGTGGCTCTTCTTTAATTAATGGCATCCCAGGCTCTGCAGGGAGCTTCACCCCACAATGAATGGCCCTCTCTCATTAAAGGCAGGCCTGCCATGATGTATTCAGGGCGAGGGCCAGGATTCATTTCCCTGTCTGTGTGTTGGGGATGGGAGGGAGGGGAGAGGTAGCAGCAAGAGATTTATATCGAGTGACTTGGATTAGCTGCAGTTGAAACATGACCCCATCAACTCAAGCTGCCTTCTTTGGGCTAACCCAATGTATCTCTGCTGACGAGAGGGCTCTAGGGAAGCTGAAGGGAGGGCAGAAGGTCTGGCACAGCACTAGGCCCAAAATTCCTATACAACCTCCAGCCCCCACAATCCCTCCTGCCACACACGCTTCTTTTGTACTGGGTGGAAGGGGGGAGTGCCAGGGCTGACTCTGAGCCAATCTTGCCCACCTAAAGGCTCTTCATGGCCAGGAAGCTGACCCACTGGCCTCATATCTATAAGACAGAGGCTCTGGCCAAGGTCACCAGCTGGCTCTTCTGCTTTCTGTAGCAAAACTCCTGCTCCTTATGCAAGAGCAAGAGCACACAACATGGTAATTATGACACAGAGAGCAGATGCCTCCATAACTGTTGTTTGGATGGGACCCAAGTGTGGTTTGCCATAGGGCATTTCAGCACTAGGGAAAAGGCAGGCATCAGTCTGATGGCAAAAAACATGCTGTCAGCCACCACCTCACCCTTGTGGATCCATAAGGATGAACCCTATCTCCAGGGTGGGGAGACTCTGGGTAACACTACTCTCCTTCCCACCACATCTACCTGGTGCTACCTCACAGGGATCATAGGAGACTGAGGAGGGGGGAAATGGAGTCTTCTGGGCAAGAAGGAAAACTTGGGCCTCCAGATGTCCAAGTTTCCAATACATCTCTCACAGGCTTAGAAAGAAGGCCACCTAACACTCTGTTAACCCCACTGGTAGTTTTAGGGCTAAAAGCTAAATAGGCTTAGGCTAGTAGCAAACAGTACACAACCCTACAAATTTCCCCCTCCCAGCTTCCCCTCAGCTGCCTTCAGCAACTCCTACCAAGCTTAACTTTCAATTTTGCTTCCACTTGGAGGAAAAAAAACATATTTTAGGACCTGCTCTCTTTCCATTCTCAGCTCTCTCAGAAAACCCAATTGGGTTTTCTCTCACTGAGAGAGCTGGAGGGCCAGCCCTCACTTGACCCTGCCAACCAACCGGAGGGCTACTGTACAGTCCAGCTGTGTATTAGGAGGGCCAGGGCAGAATGCCTATCATCTGTGCACATACACACACCCCCACTCCATGTCATCCATGATTCTCCCCGGCTTGTGGAGGAATACTCATATACCTTTCCTTCCCTACTAAGAAAGAGATGTAGCTCAGTTCCGCTTTGCTAAGCCCTATTTGCCAATGTGTCTAAACACATGCAAACTTAATTAGTTCAGGAGGGGAGCCCAAGCGCTTGCAGTGACAGATAAAAGTAACGGGAAATGAGACAAGTCAGGACTGGCAGGGAGTTCTTACTCAAGCCCCTTCCCCCAGCAGGCTGCTAATCAAAGGTGATGCAGCTCAGTGCTGGACCAACTGGCATACCATGGGCAAGGGGCAAGGGTCTCATGAGCTTAGTAACACAATGAAATGCCCTGCCAGTTTCTAAACCTGTCAGGTGAGAAGTGTCCAAAGTGATATTGGCCATGGTTTCCTCAAAAAAGATCTGAGGATTTATTAATGTGTAGCCCAGCAAAGAGGCTATCGGGCCAAATCACCCTCCACCACATGTCCTGGCTAACTATGTCCCCATATCAAAATGAATATCACAATCCATACCCTGCCAACACCAGACCAGGAACCAACAGCCCAGGGTGTCAGAGAACACCCTAGGGCTCTGCTACTCAGTGCAAAGAAAGTACAGGAGAAAGGTACTCCCACCATATCACAAAGTCATGGACCACAAAGGACAGAATCAGGCAGTTAGATGGTACAGTGGTTAAACACATGGGTTCTAGAGTCAGACTGCCTAGGTTCAAATTCTTCCTCTACAACAAACTGGCCGTGCACCCTGGATAAACTACTTATCTCTCTGGGCCCCAGTTTCCTCACTTAAAGAAAAATGTTGTAAAAGGAACTACTTCATATGATTGTGGTAAGGATTAAATAAGGTGTACAAATAGCACAACAGGGCTCCTGATATATAATAAGTGCTTAGTAAATGTTGACTCTTCATTCTGACAAATCCTTTGCCAGAGGAATCCTAGTCCTCAGTCCTAGAGGCACAAATCTCTCAGAGAAAGCCCTTCACATCACTCCCAGGACCAAGCTTATCCTCCATGGCCCAAGTCCATGGGCCATCTCCCCTAGTCTCTATCATGGAGGGCCTAACACACAACAGTAATGATGAGAAAATCCAGGGCCTTCCTGACAACAGCAGCATAGTTCTCTTTGCTCTCACACTTAGACTAGTACAGGAAGGATAGTCACTACCCAACAGCACTCTTCCAAGTGTGTGGTTCTATCACTGTGGTACTTCACTCCAGGAAATACTGTGCTCTTCAGTGGTCTTGGCCACCTGACTTCAGCCCTAATAGTGTCTTGGTAGTCCCTGATAAGCACACTCTCCCCAACTCAAACAGTGAAGTGAGCGGTGCCATCTGAGCAAATATCTTTTAATCTTCAAACTTTCTAAAACCTGAAGTGCTCCAGTCCACATCTATACAGCACCTAGCAGAGGGGTGCATTCAGTATGCACACCCTGCAAGGAAGACAGGGAAAGAAGTGAAGCCAAATGCCAGCCCAGCATTTACACAGTCAATTCCAGCGGGAGGAAAACCTCCCATTCCAAAGCCTGAGCCTGAGTCTAGATGAGTATCCTTTCAATAGATTCTAAGCCAGCCCCTGACCCTCCTCCACCAGGGTGCAGTGTCTGATCAGTCTGACCCTCTCCAAAGGGACTTCTTCCCAGACTGCACTGAAGGCCAAGGCCTCCCCCATGCTATCTTTCTCTTCCATTCTTCCCTCTTCCTGACCTGCCTCTTCTTCTCAGACCCACAGTCCTCTAAGAAAGTCATCTAAACTCACTTCACTATCACTCTGTACAGTTCAGCTAATGAACCTGATCTTCAAACTACAAGTTAAAATCCAAGTCCCTCAAGGGTGGTACCTGCAGCAGTCACTCCCTCACTCTGAACCAGCCCTACCCTCCAAGCATGACAAAGGAACCCCTTTGAAGAGAAATCCCATTCTTGGATAGTGGAGAACAGGGATAAGGGGTGAAAGGATACTAAACTCTGTAAGGAGCCTCAAGAAATATCAAGTAAGGAAAAGGAAAGGTAGGCCAGGTAGGGAAGGTAAGCTGACCAGGAGCCAAACCCACAACAAGGGTTGTTTCTTGAACAAGTTTAGAAAAATAATTAAATCCACACCTACTAAATTAAAAACCACCTCAGCAGATTCTACAACTATAGGATCAAAGCCAACGTTAACCTGACATATCAACTCATCCAGCTTTGACAAAAGATGGACACAAAATGATTTTGTCAGGATGAGAGCAGATTTCTTTCTCCAGTGGGATTTCTGCTGCCACTTCAGTTCCTATTTCTCAGTGCCTCACTAATCAGGTCCAACAAAAGCGATGAAGCTGGGGCAGGGGGTAGAGAGGCAGCAGTGGGAAGTAGGAGAGAAGACAGCGATGAAAAGGAGCCCTGGCTCCAAGAAAGTACTCTGTGAAATGAAAATACTTGCTGAATTCCTGGACTTGGTTAAATCTCAAAATGGATGTCAAAGTAAGAAGTAAGCCACATACCAACAAGTTGTGGGTGTCAATTTAACACTACCTTTGTCAGGCTCATCAGCAGCCTTTACCAGGCACATAAAAAGTTGATGGCTCTGATGAGAGCCATCTGATGAGCCTCTGACGGGAAGTTCCAGGAACACTGATAAGCTGTGCACTGTCACGCAGCACTACTTAGGTTTCCTCTCTGGCTGTTTTTATTTTGTTACACATTTAATTAAGAGCCTTCCCAGCAGTTACACCAAGTCCAGCTTCTAAAGGACAGCCACAGAGCTCTCCCTCCCCACAGCCTCTGCCACCTAACATCTGTTTTCCTCCTACAAACCACTCTGCAGAGCTTCCCTGGCTTTCCCAATCTAAATTGAAGCTAGCCACCAAAGTTTGCCACTGCTGCTTCTACCTATGTCTTCTGAAAATTATGGTTTTAAAATTTAGTTCTGTCAAGCTATGTGTCTTCACCTTTTTGAATCTCAGGGTTTTTTTGTTTTGTTTTGTTTTCCCATCTATAATAGGGAGGTACCACCTCCTACCAGAGAAGGCAGTTTGTAGGACTGAATGAGATCAGGTATGGGCTCATTACACTTTGGTTTCCTTTCAGGTATGCTTGGATTCCACAAGCCAACTCCCCTTCTTGAGAAATTACATCATTTCTCAAGAAGATGCAAAGCAGCCTTCTGCATTACCAATATCTGTATAGGGCCCATATACCAAGGCCCAAAGTATACTGCAGGGCAGAACAGGACAGACCCAAATAAGCTGTCAATTTGCTGTACTGCAGTCACTTGTATGTTGCTGTGATGCTGGAAGCTATGCCACTGATACTCCAAACATAAGCAGGGTTACCTATGGTGAAGCGGTTTCAGCACAGCTTCCAGACTAACACAGACTAGGAAGAAGGACAAGGCAATGCACTTCTGAAAAAACTTAGCCACTGAAAACTTTATGAATAGCAATGAAACACTGTCTGCTATAGTTCCAGAAGATAAACCCTTCAGGAGCTGCCTCCTCAAAGTAGAAACAATCTTAATGACATGGATGGAGCAAAGCTTTCAGGACTTCATTTGCTGATGTGGCATGACTGAAAATGGGAAGAAACAGCTGCAAACATCCATTGATAACTGAAACATGGAATTCATCAACTACAAATCTAGGAAAATTGGAAATTGTCAAAAATGAAATGGGACACATAAAGATCAATATCCTAGGCATTAGTGAGTTGAAATGGACTGGTCCTGGCCATTCTGAATCGGACAATCATATGGTCTACTATGCTGGGAATGACAAATTAAGGAGGAATGGCCCTGCATTCATATCAATAAGAAACTTTCAAGATTTATCCTGAAGTACAATGCTGTCAGTGATAGAATACTATCCATACCTCTAAAGGAAGACCAGTTAATACCATTTGTATTCAAATTTGGAAGCACTGGTGGTGCAGTGCCTAAGGCATTTATTTGACTGCTAACCAGAATGCTTGCGGTTGAAACCCACTAGCCACTCCTCAGAAGGAAGATTGGGCAATCTACTTCCATAGAGATATTGCCTCAGAAACCCAAGGAGAGGTCACTATGAGTTGAATCGACTCGAAAGCAGTTTGGTGTTTTGTTTGTTTTTTTTTTTTAATCAAATTTAAGCACCAGCCTAAGATGAAGAAATTGAAGATTTTTACCAACTTCTGCAGTCTGAAACTGACCAAACAAGCAATCAAGATGCACTGATAATTACTAGTGATTGGAATGTGTAAGTCAAAAACAAAGCAACAGCACTGGTATTCAGAAAAGATAGATTAGCCTTGGTGATAGAAATGACACCAGAGATCACATGATATAATTTTGCAAGACCAATGACTTACTCATTGCAAATACACCTTTTTTCAACATAAACAATGACTGTACACATGGTCCTCCCAAATGGAATATACAGGAATCAAATCAATTACATCTGTGGAAAGAGGTGATGGAAAAGCTCAGTATCATCAATTAGAACAAGGCCAGGGACCAACTGTGGGACAGACCATTAACTGCTCATATGCAAGTTTAAGTTGAAGGTGAAGAAAATTAAAACAAGTCCATGAGAGCCAAAATATGACCTTGATCATATCCCACCTGAATACAGAGACCATCTCAAAAATAGATTTGACCCACTGAACACCAATGATTGAAGACCAGACAAGTTGTGGGATGACAGTAAGGACATCATACATTAAGAAAGAAAAAGGTTATTAAAAAGTAAAGAAAGAAATGACCAAAATGGATGTCAGAAGAAACCCTGAAACATGCTCTTGAATGGAGAGTAGCTAAAGCAAAAGGAAGAAATGAGGAAATAAAAGATCTGAGTAGAAGATTTCAAAGGATGACAGAAGAAGACAAAGTCAAGTACAATAACGAGATGTGCAAAGACTTGCACATCTAACATGTGAAGTTAGAAAACCACAAAGGCAGAACACGCTCAGCATTTCTCAAGGTGAAAGAACTGAAGAAAAAATTCAAGCTTTGAGTTGCAATACTGAAAGATTTTATGTTCAAAACATTGAACAATGTAGGAAGCATCAAAAGAAGACGGAATAAATACACAGAGTCACTGTATCAAAAGAGCAGGTCAATGTTCAACTATTTCAGAAGGTGGAATATGATCAAGAACCAACGGTACTGAAAAGGGACCAGGTTTGCTGGTCTGATAGAGCCTGGTGGAACTCCTGAGACTATGGCTCCTAGCTGCCCTTCAGGTCTGGAATTGAACCCACTCCTGTGGCCTCCAGCCAAACAAAAGACAGGCATATGAGCTGAACATTTACATTAGGTAGATACACTCCATGGAGAGATCAATCATGGGAGAAA
Organism: Orycteropus afer afer; assembly: GCF_000298275.1. Classification (NCBI taxonomy): domain Eukaryota; kingdom Metazoa; phylum Chordata; class Mammalia; order Tubulidentata; family Orycteropodidae; genus Orycteropus; species Orycteropus afer. The sequence continues at coordinate 2,105,328 of NW_006921957.1, forward strand.
AGAAGGGCTGTGTATGCACAGGGAGACAGCTGGGGGGAGGAGGGCAGGAGTGCATGAGAAGGAAGGACACAGGGAAGAGGTAACTACGGGAAGGAAGTGGGAAGAGAGCTGTTGCATTGTTGAAAATTGCAGTCAATGTCATGAGACAAGGTGTATGTGAACTGGCGTATGGAAAAATGAATTTGCTCTGTAAACTTTCACCCAAATCACAGTAAAAATTACCCACTGACATGGATAAGGGGAGGGATGGTATAGAAAGAGTCTGTGACTACTATGATAACATTAAGAAAAGGAAGGACACCGAATTGTGCACATAAGATAGACAACAGACACTAATATCAACCAGTACATCCAATACTGCATTACCATTAACACCAAACACCAGGCTACAGATAAACATCTGAGAAGATCAGATGGGAAAAGTAAAAAAAAAATTGAAAAAAAAAAAAAAAGAACCAATGGTATTGAAGGTCCAAGCTGCACTGAAGGCATCAGCAAGAGACAAGGCTCCAGGAATTGAAGGAATACTCATTGAGACGTTTGAACAAACAGATGAAATGCTGGAAGCACTCACTCACTTCTGCCAAGAAATTTGGAAGACAACTACCTGGCCCACCAACTGGAAGAAATACATTATTTGTGCTAGTTCGAAAGAAGGTGATCCCACAGAAGTGGAAATTATCGAACAACATCAATAATATCCCATGCAAGTAAAATTATACTGAAAATAATTTTAAAATGGTTGCAGCAGTTAGTCAACAAGAACAGCCAGAAATTCAAGCCAAAATTAGAAGAGGAAATGGAACAAGGGACATTACTGCTGATGTCAGATAGATTTTGGCTGAAAGCAAAGAATATCAGAAAAATGTTTTGAGTTTTATTGACTACGTAAAGGCATTCAACTGTGTGGGTCATAACAAATTATGGATAACACTACAAAGAATGGGAATTCCAGAACACTTAATTGTGCTCATGAGGAACCTGCACATAGATCAAGAGGCAATTGTTTGAACAGAACAAGGGAATACTGCATGGTTTAAAATCAGGAAAGGTGTGCATCAGGGTTGTATCCTTTCATCATCACACTAATTCAATCTGTATGCCAAGGAAATAATCTGAGAAGCTGGACTATACGAAGAAAAACAGAACATCAGGCTTGGAAGAAGACTCATTAACAACCTGTGATATGCAGATGACACTGCTTGCTGAAAGTGAAGAGGACTTGAAGCACTTACTGACGAAGATCAAGGATTACAGCCTTCCGTATGGATTGCACTTCAACATAAAGAAAACAAAAATTCTCACAGCTGGACCAATAAGCAACATCATAATAAATGGAGAAAAGACAGAAGATGTCAAGGATTTCATTTTTCTTGGATCTACAATCAACGCCCATGCAACCAGTAGTCAAGAAATCAAACAATGTATTGCACTGAGCAAATATGCTGCAAAAGGCTTCTTTAAAGTGCTAAAAAGCAAAGATGTCATTTTGAAGACTAAGATGCACTTGACCCAAGCCATAGTCTTGGGTCATACGCACGTGAAAGCTGGACAAATGAATAAATAAGACCACAGAAGAACTGGTGCCTATGAATTGCGTTGTTGGCAAAGAATACTGAATGTACCATGGACTGCTAGAAGAATGAACAAATGTGTCTTTAGCTGGAATGCTCCTCAGAAGCAAGGATGGCGATACTTTGCCTTTCATATTTTGGACATGTTACCAGGAAGGAACAGTCTCTAGAGAAGGACGTCATACTTGGTAAAGTCGAGGGTCAGCAAAAAAGAGGAAGACCTCCAACAAGATGAACTGACACAGTGGCTGAAGCCATGGGCTCAAGCACAGCAACGATTGTGAGGATGGCACAGGAGCAGGCAGCGTTTCATTCTGTTGTACGTGAGGTCGCTATGAGTTGAATCAACTCTACAGTACCTAACAAACAACAGCAAATAAGAAAGCATCCTCTGAAATTCCCTCTCCATCTCATGGGGAGACCAGTTCTGAGATTATGAGATCTAACCAGATAGTCCCTAACATCACAGATAGGAAAGTTTTTCACTAACACATATGTATACTCACCCTTCACTGAACAGAACATTTTAAAAGGCCAGTGTTTTGGAGACGATATGGTAGACAGAAACCACCGGAAAGCGGGAACAGGACAGTTGGGTCCAAGAGCCTTCCCCCTGGGCCATATGAGTCTCAGAACTCTGGGCATGCAGCCTGAACCCCACCCAACACAGAAGAGCTCCTGTGCTACAGAGCTCCACACAAGTCTCTACCCTGCTTCAAGTGCTCAAAGATACCTGGGACACCATGAACAAGAGCAACAGGCTTCCTCCTCCTCACCTTCTCCATGAAACCCTCCTCTGATTCATACTTGCTTCCAATTACAGTCTGTATAATTTACCTGACAAATGAGTGCCATTTGGGAGTACGGAGTTACTCTGGAGCTCTGAGAGCTGCGTGTACATACCTAGAGGTATGTAATCAGTGTGTATACACAATCTAAGGGATGTGGGAGATAAGTATGCATGCGCTTATGTCATCTGGGGCTTGCTCCTCCTCCTGGTTCACCCAGAGAGTTGGTATTCAATAGCAGGCTTGACACCCACCTTGGGTACATAACTGTCTCACTGCCAGTACCCAAAAGTGTAAAATGGCATAAAAGGGTAAGAAGATAATGCCTGATTTGGTAGGTACTCTAGAGCCACCACTCTTCACCCCAAATTGACACCCCACCCTATGTTTAAAAGATCAAATACACACACACACACATGTGTACACAGATAGAATGCTTCCTGCCGCCTTCACAGTCACAAACAACACAGCAGTATAAATCTATCAATCCTCAGCAAACAGTGCCCCCACTACCTCCACCTCCCTTTAGTTCCCTAGGGGCTGTGTGCAATCAGGTATCCACGAGGACAAACAAGATGCAAAGATGCAGATGCATTAGCCCAGCAATGAAACAAGCTTTGTCTTCCATAACCAGAATCAGGAGACAAAGGAGAAAAACTAATGACAAAAGAGGAAAGAGATGATGTCCCAGACTGGTGACCAGGGTAGCTCCCTAGAAGCAGACTTCTCATCCCACCACCGGTAGCACAGTGTAACAGTGAAGAGAAAGGACTCTGGATGCCTAGGTTTGAACCTGGTTCTGCCACTTATGTGCTGTGTGTCCTTGTGCAAGTTACTTAACCTCTCTGTGCCTTAACTGCCTCATCTATCAAATAGGTATACTACAGGGTTGTTAAATACGTTATTATTTCTAAAGCATTTAGAATAGTGCCTATACAGAGTGAGCACTATATATTTGATGTTTTCTTTAAAAAAATAAAATAATAAAGACCTTCCTTTTAGGGCAATAACATGTAGCCCAATGATTAGAAAGGCTGTCCTGAGTAGTGAGATTTGCAAAAGGCTAGAAACAACAGCAGTCCTGGTAAGGATCTTGACTTGTCTATCTCTTAAGAGCAGGCAGAAAACAGGGCTCCCAGTCTTCTTCTAGCCCTGGCAGTCCCATAGATGCAGGGAATCCCTGACCCAGCTGTCCTGTAGGCTTGTACTTTTGGGCCTCTAACAGGTTCCAAGCCCTGCCAGCAATGTAGCCCTTCTCATACTCACATGACTTTTAAGTCCCAGTCTCCACAGGTGACAAAAATTGACTTGACGTTTGGATCTAAGAGGCCTTCCTTCGCCATCCACTCATCGACCCTCTGAAAAGCACACAACAAGAAGAGATGAGATTTTCTTTTTTCCTTTCCTGAGCTTGTGAAGAGCCATAACAGTGAAACACAGATAAGCTGCTTGTAATCAGAACAGGAGAAAATTGTAATCTTATCCAGCCATGGTTGCTATCTGGGCTCTCAACCTTGGCTCAGGACTATGGAGGTATTTGGAAGAAGATCCCTGCAAAAACCCAAGCTGGGGGGAGAAGGGGAGAGCTCCTCCACTTCTCCACTGCCTGGCAGCCCACCCTGGACAGGACAAGGACAGAACCCAGCAAGTCAGTCCAAATACCTTGCTCTGACCTGATCTTTCCTCTCATTGGTCCTCAAACAAATGTACAGCCCAGCACAGGAAGAGGCTATTCTAGGCCTAGAAAACAGGCTGGGAGGAAGCCCCAAGCAGCAATTCCAGTCCCCATCATCTTACATTCATTTATTCATTTCATCCACCCACCAAATGTTTACTGACATCTCTTGTTCCAATTTGCTGTGTCAGAAAGAATTTAGTAAGAACCAGTCCTTACCCTCAAAGATCTTAACCAAGTAAGTCAGAATCAACTCCACATCAAAAAACATTTTTTGTTATGTGTGTGAAATGATGGGCAGCAGAGGAGTGAGAAAGAAAAAGCTTCACAGCAAAATCTCCTTTCTTAATTTTCACCGAGTCTCATAAGAGAGGCCCCTTTGCTGGGCTGGAGTCCCATCCTGACACCTGGGCTAACATTGTTTGCTCTCATTGCTAAAAGCCCATAAACTAGTCCCAGACTGTGTATTTCTCTTCTCCTGGCTGAGGATTCAAATTCAGCAGAATGTTCTGAAGATTGAGCTCAATTCCAAGACAGGGAAAGAAACTGCTCTTAAATATAAGCCTATCTTTCCGGAAACTTCATCCCTTTGATCTGTTTTAGTCTTTGCACTCACGCTGGAAGTACAAATACAAAAATCAGTATATAACAAGAAAATTATCAGAAATAATTCATGAAGCATTACTTATTTTTTAGAAGATTCCAGGCATGGGGAGGAAGTGCAATAGATCACAGCACTGCTCATACACAGAAGAATTCTTTTTAGAGGCTATACTACATAATAGTAAAAAACACAGGATTGAAAGTCAGACAGATCTGGGTTCTAACTTTGGCTCTTCCATATCCTGGCTGTGTCACTGATAGGAAATCATTTGACAGTCATTTAATCCCTCTGAACCTGTTTCCTTCATCTATAAAAAAGGGGTAAAATGACTAACCTTCCAGGTTGTTTTGAGGATTAAATGTGACAATGTATTAACTGCCCACCACAAAATAGACATCAGGCTAAGAAGTTGAGAAAGGCATATGCAGATCATCACAATACAATATAACGGATGCAGCAACAGAGATGTGATTAGGGTACTACAGCACCAAGAGGAGGAAGTGGCTAGCTCTGCTTTTCAAAGGGGAAGGAGTCAGAAAAGGTTTCACAAAGAACGTAACTGAACTAGGAAGTTGATGGCTAGGTTTGCTTAAAAGAGTGGAACATATGAAAGATTCTGCAGCAGGGGCAACGGTACAAGAACAATCATCTTATATTTGAGAAGTAATTAGTTACCTGTTTAATGCCTACTGTTCCCACCAGACTATAAGTACCATGAAGGCAGGAGCTCTGTCTTACTCACTGGCTTAATTAACCCAGCACAGTGTCTACTCAATAAATATTTGCTTAACAATTGAAACATGAATAAAGAAAAGTTTAGTGTGACTGAAGTCCACAGCGCATAGAAAGAAGAGGCAAGAAATGAGGCTAGGTGACTAGGTTAGGCAGCCTGTGTACCTAGCAGGTGATGGAGATCCCGTGGAAATTGTTAAGATTGATTGTAGCAGGTACAGGCTGGCTCCATGGATACCTTTGAGATTCTGGAGGTCTGGTTCATGCTGAAGCCATCCTTGAGTGGGACCAAGGATCCTATCTAGTCCCATGGCTACAGTGAGCAGTCCTACCTCCCAGAATGTCAGAGCTGGTCCCTACTGCCAGAACATTCATAGCATATGGTCTCCAAACTTATCATGGTCTGTATAGCAAAGAATCTTCCTCAGCCAATCTCTCCCAGTAACTAAATTCTGGACCTTCCACTGCTCAATGGTCTGTTTCCTGCTACTCTGGCCCAACCCCGTGCTTACATGCACAACTGTGTACAGACACACCCCTCTATCCTTTTTGCAGGGTCAATTAAAGAAAAGAAGGAGCTCTAGTGGCACAGTGAGTAAGACATTGGGTTGCTAACCCACTACTTACTCCACAGGAGGAAGATGAAGCAATCTACTTCCATAAAGATTTACAGCCTTGGAAACCCAATGAGGGTCACTATGAGTCAGAATTGACTCGATGGCAGGGGGTTTGGTTTTTGGTTTTTTTGGTTACATAAGAAAAGATGTAGGCAAACCTGTACTTCTCCCAGTCAGGATAACCTCGCTCCAGCTCACTGGCCTTAAATCCCCAAGCGTGTCCCCCCTGCTGGAAGGGCTCCCTAATGCCTCAACTCCTGCACAGTATCCTGGGGAAAAGAACAGGACAGTTCAGGACTGTTGTGAGGCAATACCCAGCAAGACCAGGCCTTTACCTAAATCTGCACTTGGGCCCTGGCTCCATCCTGAGGAGCCCCAGGAGACTCAACCTGTGTCTCTCTGCTCCATGGGATAGAACCTCTTGGCCAAAGAAAGATATCTTCCTCTTCTCCCTGCACTACCCTACTTCCGCTATGCTGACTGCCTTCAATGCAGATGTACCTTGCCATTTCCCCAGAGAGTCTGCTTTCTCCCATGCTTTGCTGGGGTCTGAGCTTTGGGGTTATAGGTTTTAATAACAAATACAGTACCTAATGAGACCCACAAGCTTGTTCTTGTCTCCCTTCCCTCTATAGAGAAGGAAGGGGCAGGGACCTTCTCCCCCTGGAAGCCCCCAGCCAGAGGGGGGTGGGAGACAAGATGAGGCCAAGTACCATGCTTCTTTATTCCCTTGGGCTGGAGAACAAGCAGCAGCATCTTAACCTTTTCTAGCTCCCTTAGGAGAACATCCTAGAAGTGTGGTCTCTGCCAAGGGTTCTAAAGCCTTTAATTTGATTTCCCTCACATAGGCAATTGTTATAATTATTTTGATTAGGAATCATTACCCAGTGCAGCCTCTGTACCACTGACAGGCACAATGTATCCAGTGGCAAGCTGCAGTGGGCAGGCAGGCCCAGTCGTACCTCCTGGAGGAGCAGACAGCAAACAAAAGCCATTGATGGGGAGTTCTGGGTGAGTTAATGAAGTGCTCACATGCCACAAGGAGCCAACACTAAAGCTAAACAAAAACACCTCCAGTCCCCGGGGCTAATCCCACAGTGCCACAGCTCAGCTGCCCTACTCCTCCACCCACCCAGTGCAGAGCTGCCCCAGAGCCAGCCAGCACAAGGCCATGGGCCAGGAGGAAGTGGGGGCCCTTTCGCCTGATTCTTGGCAACACTTGGACATCTTGTCAGTAACCCTGATGGGAACAGCTGGAGATGACAGATCAATGGTTCAATACTCTCAACAGCATGTCACTGATGTGACAGCAAATGTTATTCTAATCAAGCCATAATCATAGTCAAATTACACGGCTACATCTCAGGAGGGGAGGGAGAGAAAGGCAGCAGAAAAGGGTCACAGGTCAGGAATTAAAGGTCACTCAACCTACCTCCAGCACTTGCTGCAGGCTTGGCTGACCATCCACCATGGCTTGAATAATCCCGGTGAGCTGAAAGGAAAGAAAAATAGCTGATGGGTGTAAAGCCAGGGCGCAAGGACTTAAAGCTGCACTAGATCCTTTTCTTTCTGCTCTTCTCCATTTTCTGCAAAGCACTCTGACCTATACTACTTTAGGTTCAGAACCTGACTAGAAGCCTTGTGAAAACAGTCCTAGGGTACAATGTGAACCTTCCCCCACAAATCCTGCCCCGAGATGAGAGTATACATGTATGTGCTGACCACAGAGTATGTCACACATCTGTCTGAGCTTTATTTTGAAAAAAAAAAAAAAAATTAATTTTATGTGTCTTTTTTATTCAATCAGCTCAAAATCGCCCCATGAATTACAGTATAAAGCAAATTCAACTCCAAGCTTCACCAATGTCCTGTAAAACTTGGAGAATGCTCACAACAGGGCATGCATGCTTGGTGTCAAGCCCACCCCTCCTCTGAGCCTTCATGTCCAGTGTTTCCCTCATGCCACACTCTAACATAATCGAAGACCCAGGAACCACCCTTCACCCTGCATACCTGCATATGTGACACCAACTAATAAAGTGGGAAACAGAGTCACCTTTAACCAATGAAGAAAATAAGACAAGAAGGCCTAATGAATACAACTTGGTCTGGAGAATTTCTGACTCACAGGTCTATGCTCAGAACAATGCTATTCTACCCAGAGCAGGCCTAGGTTCAAAGAAGCTTTGTTGTTTTGTTTTGTTGTCAAAATCTCCCCCAAGCACAGACTAGGGATAGAGTGCCTACAAGGGCCTGAGCCATGAGGTCCCCATTCACAGTCCTAGTCAGCCGCTAGAAATTGTCACATCCAACATGCCCTTGGCTACTTCCAGAAAGAGCAGCATCTCAGGCTGGCTTGGAAACTTCTTTCTTCTTCTTTTTTTTTTTTAAGGTGTATGTGGGGGGGAATTAAACTCCAATTAAACTATAATTACATTTAATGAATACCAAATACCCAACTCACAGAAACCGCGGGCTCTAAGAGGGAAGGTTATTTTCTCATAGTGACTTACATGGAATGGTAATACACACCTTTTAGGGAAGAAATTTTCATTTTAAGAACGCTGAGTTCCTCTAGGTGGGTTTCTGTAGTTCATCAAGTCATTATTAGGTGGTATTTTAAGGAAGTGTAAGGACACAGCCACTCTATTTTATATTCCAGAAACTGTTTTTATATTAATCTGTATTTTAATTGGGTAACAGCTGCTGCCTACAGACTTCCCATGGTCTAAAAGGAAAATAAATTAGAAAGATTAACTACACTGTTGTTTTGCAAGGCTTTAACCCACAGCATGCCCACCCTGCTGGTACCTCCACACCCTTTCCTTGCTTGAGGGACTGAAGAACTGCCCAGCAGAGGGAGGGCCTGAGTCAAGAAGAAAAGATAGTCCACTGAGGGCTGGGGGAGGTGGAGATGGGGAAGTACCCTGGGTCAACAGCTTTAGTCTTTAGCACAAGGGACTCCTTCTTTTGCTCAGTCAACAGTTATTCATGGAGAACCTACAATACACTGGGCCCTACTCTAGGAACTAGGGATCCAGTAGTGAAAATGACATAAAAACCCTGCCCTAGAAGAACTTGCCTTCTTCCTGCAGCCCCCTTCAATTCACAACCCAGCCAGCACCCGGAGCCTGTACACCTTCCAGAGTCACCCAATGAGGTGTTTTGTCGCAGGCATGTAGGGGCCAAAGAAAGTTAGGGTAGGCTTATTCCTCAACTCCTGCTGACTGACTGGCTTATGCCCACGTACCTACCACTGCCCATTATGGCCCAGCTTCTCTCCTGCTGAGTAATTCCACAGCTGAGTCACATCTCCCAGCTTGAAGCTAGGGTCAGGACTATCCAGGAAAAGAGGCCTCACAGTCACCACTACTTCTTGGAAAGATCCAGGGTCCAAGTGTCAGTCTTGTGTCTGGTCTGAGTTTCCCAGGGCAAGGTAAAGTCTATTCCTCTTGGCTCCCACCAGCCCTAGGGGCACTCAGATGAGCTGAACACCAAAGGGCTTCAATAAAGTCCCACTCATACAGGAAACAATAACACTCTTGCCAAGAATCTTCCCTCCTTGGAGACAGGGCTTAAGTTAGCACCTGTATACCCAACAATCACCTGTTCTGGGCCCCAGATGTGGGAGAGAAAATCACTACACCAAAAAGGAAACTGAAGTGCTACTCTGATGTCCTGCTGCAGGGACTCTCACTCTACACTAGGCCTGCCTCTTCCCATCTGGCAGCCTCAGGATCTTGGGGCTTTCCCATTCTGGCCCACCCCAGTGGTCAACAATCCTAGAATCATGAGTCTCGATGAACCTACTGAGGTTAGTGCCCTTTTTCTACATGCTTCCTACAAAAATAGGTATTTTTACTCATGGGCCAGAAAGACACAGCTCACAGCTGAGCTCCTAAAGGACTCAACCTCCAGAGACAAAAGGACTTGGGCTACTGGGTCAACCAGATGTAGCCTTCTAGCGGGGAGACCTCACTCTCCTGTACTGATCCAAAGATGGATCACATCTTATCCCTCAGCTCTTCCAAGGCACTGGATGCACAGGGGGTGAAATTAAGAAAGTCTGTCCCTATACCTCATACTGATAGCCTGTAAGATTATCTATAATACGTCTATAAGAAGCTGTGTGTGAGAGAGAGAATAGTATAAAATTAATACTGGGAAGTTCTACCTAGGCCAAATTTAAATCCTTCATGCTGTAGCTTAAGCCCATTACCACTTGGGTTAATTTATGTTTGTAAAAAAGTTTTCACATCCTCAGGATGAAAGGTACTAGAGCAAAGCTAAGTATTATTAAGCTGAGTACCAGGACTCACAGGCTAAACAGAGCTCAGCGACCTTAAACACTTAAAGCAAGGGAGGTGAGAAGAAGAATTAATGTGTGCTCTGTGACTCCTTTTACTGAGGGATTACAGATTAACTCCCACTTCTCCAGACTCGGAAACCACAAGGCAAGGGGCTTTTGACCCTGACTGATAACATGGCTGGTTACTGAGATTCCCTACCCACAACAGGGCTTTGTCCAGGAATGAGCTGGCTTCATCATAAAACACTAGCAACTACAGGAAGCCGCCCAGGAAACTCAGTGCCAATATCATGTCAGCATCCAGTGCTTTCTCCTTTCACAGTTTATCTCCAACACAATCGTATTCTGACACCAAGACAGTTTGTTGATTACATAGGCACTTGTCTCTGGTGTGCAATCTGATAATCAGACCCACTCTTTCTCCTCAAACAAAGAGACCAATAAATCTCACCCTTTATAAGTACAGGTGCAAGACAAAGCCCTTTACTGGCGTTTAGCAAAATGGGTATTTTTTAACAACAATTAAAAAAAAAAGGGTGCACACAGCCAGGGACTGCGCAGCAGCCCAGCTGCTGGGGACAGAGATCTGATGAGTCGGAGCAGATTTTAGAGGTGGTAGGGAAAGGGCTTTAGAAAGAAAGAAACACACCTCATCCTATCTCTGCTACAACCATGTCTCCAGGCAGACTATCAACTGGAACTAAGGAAGGGCCTCTAGAAGGCTAATAACATGTTCATTACACAAAGTAGTAAAAGAGCATCTATATGTGAGCTAAAGACTTGCTTGAGGCTGAATCCTCCTTCCTGCTCCCAGCACTGAGACCTTTTTCTCTCTCCTCACACCACCATGTCATGAGTACACACACACACAAAGGCTAGAGTTCTCTAATAGCTTCCTGTGCAAGAGAGAAGATCCTCTAGCAGAGAAGCCGCTTAAGCACAGTCTGGAGGTTAGGGCTGTTCCTCACATTTACTAATACAAGACCCCTCTGCCAGAATGACCTCCACCCCTATTCCCAAGGGCAGCTACTGCCAGATTAGATGAAGTCTCAGAATGATGGCCACCATCCTATGTTCATGCTTTTCTCTATGATAATACCATTACATCTGGCACGGAGGTAGGCCAGCCATTTACATGATCCAAGATTTTCCAAAAAATACTTCACTTACTCAAAAGAGCAAGTCAGCAGTACAGTTGCTTTTTGGACATGAGTTGTGGTTGAATAACTCCTTAACAATATTCATTCATTTAAGGAACACATAGTAAGTGTTTATTGGTACCAAATCCTGATGATAGGATAGAGACAGACAGATCAGATCTAGCTCCTGCCCTCAAGGAACTCACAGTCTAGTGGGGAGACAGATGAATAAATGACCATATAATCTATCTGATCAATGCTATGTTGAGGTAAGTAGATGGCTCCCTGAGCAAAGTTCTGGAGGAGAAGTAGGAGTTAGGGGGCATAGACTGGGAGCATTGTGTAGGCAGAGGAACCATCATGTATAAGGCTAACTGTGAGAGGGCAACTCTGGCTGAGAGGAGCAGCAGAGCAGACAAAGCAGGAAGATGAGAGACTGGAGGAAAAAAAAGCAGGGACCAGATCATGGAGATCCCTGAGCTCTAGAAGCCCGACACAAAGCGGTAGACTGAGTGCCTATAGCACATCCACATATTGTCTTGCAGAACAGAGCTTCATAACAAGGATCTGATACCATCATCCCATTACCTTCTAAAATATGTATGTGTATACTTTGGTGGCAAGTATATACATACATATTTTGGAGGGTAGTACTTGGGTGGAGGAGCTCAGGTGGCATATTGCCTAAGGCATCTGACTGCTAACCAGAAGGCTAAAGGTTCAAACCCACTGGCCACTTCTCAGAAGGAAGACTGGGAAATCTAATTCTGTAGAGATACTGCCTCAGAAACCCAAGGAGGGGTCGCTATGAGTCGGAATTGACTCGATGGCAGTGAGTTTGGTTTGATTTATACTTCCAAACCAGTGGAGGGGTCAGGTGACTGGCTGGTTTAAAGAAAGTCTTTCCTTCTCTTGTCATCATCATCAAAATGGTGATTTTTCAAAAGGGGCAAAAAGGACAGATTAGCGCCCCCTTGTAGTATAGATAATTAGCAAGGGACCCAAACCTCCCATTGAGCTGGATCCAACTCATAGCAACCCCTGCTTGGGTTTCCAAGGCGGTATCACTACAGAAGTAGATTGCCCAATCTTCCTGCCGAGGAGTGGCTGGGAGGTATGACCCACCAGCCTTCTGGTTAGCAGTCCAATGGGGAAAAAAAAAAAAAAAACAGTAGCCCAAAGAGCAAGCAAGAACCCCAATATCATTAGATGGAACAAGGAATAGGCTAAAGACTAAACATCTGGTTTAAAAGTAATGTCACTGGCAGATGGATGCCCACAACAAAGTACCACCTGGGTCATCAAGTCTAGGCACAACCTTCAAGATCTCACACTTAGGCTAAGTCAGCCTCAGAGCCCACTGGTTCTTCCCAAGAGCATATCAGACAACCCTTCCACAACTTCCTTCACACCAAGGAGACTGTGTGGGATACTCAGAACTGCTTTCCCCCTATTTCATTCATAAGTAGAAGGTAGGTATATAAATTGAAGGCACAAAGCCTCTAGTGTACCCCTGCCCCAAACTCTCAAAGATTTTAGAAACACTGATGTCTTTGCATCAGCTCTGCTACTACACATTCTTGACATGTGATTTCACTACAGCCTGTTGGTCATCACAGAATACATAAACCATGGTGCATCACAGTGGAAGGCAACCAAAGAAGACTTCTCCATACAGTCCAGGGAACCAAGACTCTCAGGGCTCTTTTAATCCTTCAGCAAGCATCAAAATCTCTATGTAAAATGTAAACAATATGTAAAATAGGGCCAATACTAATCTACTGACAAGGTGGCAGAGTACAGTAACAGCTTAGGATAAGGACATTTCCGCCTACTATGATTGCCCTTCTCTCCTTGGTGATAGCATATGTGTCCCACAAACGCAACCTATGCTTTACACAGGGCCATTCTGCAGAAGAACAGGAAAGCTAAGAAAGCCTGAACATAACCTCTCCCTTCAAGTAATTGAAATTTTTACCTCTTAGAAAATGGCTGCCAAGGAGTCCTAGGTAAAATGGAACCAGAAAGAGCCCGAGCCCCAGAAGCATCATCCTGCTCCTGGACTACAAGTTCCCAGTCACAGGAAAGGGTAGGGATGGCAAAGGAAGGGAAAATGTTGGTGAAGCTGGAACAGATTATGCCAGTGCAATCCCCAGGTCCACAATGACCACAGGGGCCTGAGTAGTGTGGTAGACTTGGTATAAAGACTATACTGATAAGACCTAAGATTCCCCTAAGTGGTCTGTATAGAGCACCAATGATCCAAAAGCTCTTCTCCCAGCAACCCTTGCTTCCCACATCCAGAGCCCTTACCTCTGTACAGAAGGGGGTAAGCTGTGGATGGACTACAGGCTGGACATACATGTGAAAGGTAGACTCAATCTCCATGGTCCGACCATTTAGCTTCAAGATGGGGAATTCAATGATTTCCTAGAGTGGCAAAGACATAGAAAAGGAGGAGTCAGTTATTATAACCAACCATTGCAATTAATAATTCAGAGTCAAGATTGAGATTTTTGTGCTCACTAGCTACTGCCAGGCCAAATCCAAGACTGAATGAGATGGTGCCAGCTCAGTTACAATCCTAGCCCTCTCATCACTAACGTCATCACAGGTTCTGGGAACTAGACACACCCCCATGCCCATTCTCTCTGAAAAAGGAAAAAAAGACAGAAGCACAGACTGCCCTTGCTTCCCCAACTGATTCTCTAGCAGAGGCCTGTTCATTTGAGCCCCTAAAACCAGGCCCCCTTCCTCTTGCCCAGGTCCCTATCCTGGAATGAACTTGCATCTCCAGCCACGTAGACACCCAGCCATGAGATCAATGCATAGATTCCTTTATATAAAGTTTAAACAGAGCTAGTGAGTTTCTTCATTACTTTTTATAAAAAAGATAAATAATAAATAAAGCTAAAGCGAATACTAAAGAGAAAGAGAAAACTGAGTAAGAGTAATAGAAGCTAGTGCCTCCCACCTTTCTTTCAGGCAGTACACCCTCCCCCAGCATCCCCCTCCAATCGTTTAACCAGCTCTTCCCAGTCCACTGGAACGCAATGGAAGAGAAAGAGGAGGAGTGACAATTTGTTTGGTGTCTCTAAGATTAATTTGTCTCCGTTATTTAATAGAGATGCACAGCACCAAGGTCCTGGTGTGCAAACAGGCTTGCAGAACGCTGGCTGTGCAGCACGCCTCATACATCGCTCCTGGGAAGGGAGGAACGCACCAGAGGGGGGAGAGGGCAGGAGAGAGCACACATGCACCAGAGAGAAGAGGGAAAGCAAGGAGAGAGAATAAAAAAAATTATGGCTTTTTAATATTCAAAAACAGTTTGCAAAATTTAATCAAAGCAGAGGAAAAGCTAACATTTTTACCACTTTGACATTTTTATTAGCGCTTTCATAAATTTTTAAAACATGAATGGAATTAGTTTACAACACAAAAAAACTGCCCTGAAAACATCTGGAAGAGACAAATAGGAAATAATAAAAAAAATAAATAAAAGCAAATCCTCTAAGTAAAATTAGCATGTGGAAAGGCCTCCGCTACAGAGAAGGAAGGGGGGCTTTGCCCACTTAGGGGCCCAGACTGTCAGCTCTAGTGGCATCCCTTGCTCAGGTCCCCATTCTGGAGAGGACCTTTTCAGTATCACTAAAATCAAGGCAAATTGGTTCTCCCCAGGGACAGCTTGGAGAAACAGCAAAGAAGCTGATGACACCTGACTGCACTTAGGAAATGAATGGGTGGGAAGGCAAAGGAGAAATAGCCAATCACCTTGACAATCCCAGGGCAGCCAGGTCTCCTCCCCGCAAAACATACTACTATTGCAATTGGTTTTAAAGTATCTATTTCAATCCAGCACATCACAAGACTGAAGACCAAATCAAGGCAGTCAGATATCATGCCAGGTGAGAGGAAGAGAAATTCAAAGGTCTGGACTGCCTGGTCACCCTGGGCTGATCCCCAAAGATAGAGAAGCTGACTGGAGTCCCCAGGAATAGGAAGGTCAGAAGGCTTCAAGGCTGAGGCAGAGGAAGATGGAGAGGAGGCCCCGGCAGCTGTTTACACTAGGTGATGCCTCTCATCCTGATATGAAGAGAGGTGGACACTCACTTCCCAACTCCTTGGGCCTCTCATTGCCCACAAAGAAGCCCAAATAGAGGTGGTTCTGCACTGAACAACAGAGAGAAATGAAGAACATACACACAAAAAATACACACAGTTTCCCTGAAAAATCAGACATCTGGGATTTCCAAGAGCTAGCATGCTGTAATACACAGATGACATACCTTGCTTGCTGAAAGTGAAGAGGGCTTGAAGCACTTACTGATGAAGATCAAAGACTATAGCCTTCAGTATGGATTATACTTCAACATAAAGAAAACAAAAATCCTTACAACTGAACCAATGAGCAACAAAGACTTCATTTTACTCAGATCCACAATCAACACCCATGCAAGCAGCAATCAAGAAGTCAAATGACACATTGTATTGGGCAAATCTGCTGCAAAAGACCTCTTTAAAGTGTTAAAAAGCAAAGATGTCACCTTGATTAACTAAGGTATGCCTAACCCAAGCCATGGTATTTTCAATCATCTCATATGCATGCGAAAGCTGGATGATAAATAAGGAAGACCAAAGAATTGATGCATTTGAAATATGGTGTTGGTGAAGAGTATGAATATACCATGGACTGTCAGAAGAGTGAACACATCTGTCTTAGAAGAAGTAAAGCCAGAATACTCTTTAGAAGGGAAGATGACAAGACTTCATCTTACATACTTTGGACATCACAGGAGGGAACAGTTCCTAGAGAAGGACATCATGGCTGGTAAAGTACAGGGTCAGCAAAAAAGAGAAAGACCCTCAACAAGATGGAGTGAGACAGTCGCTGCCAATGGTGAGTTCAAACACAGCAACAAATGTGAGGATGGCGCAGTGTTTCATTCTGAATCAGAACCAACTCAACAGCACCTAACAACAAACTTGCCTGGGCCAGGTTCATCTGACTCCTGAATTTCTGATATATCCTTCCTCACCCACGAAAAGCAAAGAAACATTTCCCCCAACAGAAAGACCTCCACAGCTTGGTGAGTTTGGCTGCCTTAGTGTCTAAGCAAACAAATACAGCCAGCTTCTCACTAACAATGTTAGCTGGGCCCACAATGAAATTTAACCTGTGACACAACTGTACTTTTCATTTAAACTTTCATTTGGAGAGAAGCAGTGTTTGGAGACCTGCAGTTTGTCCTGCTAATAAAGACAAGTGTTGGGACCTTTAAGGATGCCATTCATCTTTGGCTTTTATTAAATTCAATTTTCTTAAGCCCATGATACATTATGAAATTAGGAGTTGACATTCCTCTGGAAACAAAAATATCTATCAAACATAAATAGAAAAAAAACCCTCTATTACCAAGAATTTATGGCTTAAAGTTGATCTCTTTCCACTTTTTTACAAGCACATGGTTTGTTTTAGATATCTAAAATGTTATTATAGATCTAGAATTGCATTAGTATTTATTATAAAATAGTAAGCGCTTCAGCTCCCACTCTGACCAGCACAGAGTGAGCATCCCCAGCAGACTCTCTGAAAACTTGGTCTCTAGGTTTGCCCCCTGCAGCTCATACTCAAGCTTTCCTGCTGCTGGCTTCCTCACTCATAGGGAAATGGAGCCTGTCTCAGAGGAGGAGCAAGCCAGCCTCAACTCCATGCACTAAAAATAAAAAGGGGGATAGACATCTAAATGCCATGGGGTCAGGGACTCAGGGCAAATCAGATTAGGCCTACCACAAACCGACTTCTGCAACAGTGTTAGCCCATTAGCCAGGACTTCTCTCCAAGACCAAGAAGAGAGGCTTTCAAGGGGCCAATCCACAGAACGTGACTTTGCAGGGGCCCCTCTGCAGCAGCATCAGGGGCTGTAGGAATGATGACCTTGCACACTGGCCTATTTATCTCATCTGAGCCACTGAGGCTGTAAAAGAGGAGCTCCTGAGAGAAGCCCTTTTAGCTGGGGAGTCAGAGCAAAAAAGATCTCACTTTGGCACTTCTCACCTTCTCCTGTTGTCCAGCCAAGCAGAATACTGGCCTCACCAGCCCACTCATGGGAGAGGAGCCCCAGTGTGTACCAAAGTTGGCATGACTCTGCACTCTGCAGCTAGTGAACCAGGGGCATGCCAAACACCTCTGCCAACAGCTTTCAGCTGATAATGATCAGAGTTAATCCAGATTGATAGCATCAATTCCAATTTAAGGTTTGTGAAGATGTGCCCAAGTGCCAGCTTCCAGGACCAGTTGCTTAGATAAGAAAACTATTATTCCTGCCCTTCTCCTTTACCCTCCCCTAAGACCTTCATCATCCTCTCCTAGGAAAAAGTTATTTTTAAGAACAGTTGAGTGTCAAGACACAAGGAAACAATTAGTCTAAGGGATTGGTAGGCCATGCGATCCTCAGCCTGTATGACCATGAGACCAGAAGAACTAGATGGTGCCTGGCTACCACTGTCAACCACTCAGAGGGGGACTGGTGCAGATTCTGGATAGAGTGGGATAAAATGTGGAACAAAACTCAAAATCATAAAATAATAAAAAGATCAGGTTTGCTGGTCTGATAAAAGTCTGGTGAGATCCCTGAGACTATGGCCCCTACTTACCCTTCAGGTCTGGAACTGAACTCATTTCTGTGGCTTTTAGCCAAATGACAGACAGGTATATAGGGTGAACATTTACATCAGGTAGATACACTCCTTGGAATGATCAATCATGGGAGAACAGAAGGGAAGTTAGGAGAATTAGGAGCTCAGGTGGTGTAGTGCCTAAGGCATTTGACTGCTAACCAGAAGGCCAGTGGTTCAAATCCACCAGCCACTCCTCAGAAGGAAGGTTGGGCAATCTAATTCCGTGGTGATACTGCCTCGGAAACGCAAGGATGGGCCCCTATGAGTTGGATCCGACTCGACAGCAGTGAGTTTTTTGTTTGTTTTTTTTTTTTAATTATCTAAGCACATACTTTGTGCAGGACACTGTACAAGTGTTGGAGTGGGATTCAGAGGTAAGATGTAGTCTCTGATTTGGAAAAGTACACAAACTAGTGAGTTGAAAAGGTACATGAACTGATAATAAACAATGACAAACATCCTTGAAAAGGGACAGAGAAGGTGTAATGTTTTTCTGTTTAAAACATGCTTTCACATACATTTTCTTATTTCACCCATATTAATCCTGGGAGATAGGTCATATCATCATAATTTTAGTCCTTCCATTTATTGTTTACATGTAGCAGATACAGTGCTAAATGCTTAGTAGAAACGATCTCACTTAATCTTCCTAACAACCCATGAGGTGGAAATCATTATCATCTCTATTTTACATATAAACTAAGGCTTAAGGAGCACCTGGGAGGTACAAACAGTTAACATGCTCAGCAGCTAACTGAAAAGTTAGAGGCTCAAATCCATCCAGAGGCACGGAAGAAAGCTAGGTGATCGACTTCCAAAAAATCAGCCTGTGAAGACCCTAAAGAACACAATTTTACCCTGACACACATAGGGTCACCATGAGTCAGTGTCAATTCCACAGCAATTGGGTGAAGAAGTTAAGTCACTTGCTCAGGGTCATGCTGCTAACAAGGGCCAGAGTTCGGACTCAAAACGGGTAAATAAGGCTAGTACTAGCAGCTTTCAAAATCTGAAGGGTCAAGAAAGATCTGATTCTCTTAGTCTGAAAGCTCAGTCTACTATCTCCTATAAAGAGAGGCTGCTCTCAAATTATAACAGCAATGAATGTGGCATATCCAGGCAGAAAGTCCTAGAAGATTAATACTGAAGAGCCTCCACTGTGGCCACAGAACTAGAGAGGGCACTAGGCTATGAGCTCGGGGAGGGCAGGCATGATGAGCCTTTGCACCTCCAGCACCTAGTTCCTGCCTGCCACACAGTTCTCACTCACTCAACTTTTGTGATTAAACATATTAATGAGTTACAAATGGCAATACAGAGGCCAAGTGCATCACTCTAACAGAATACTCTGCTTCCCCAAAGCTCTCCACAGGATTTATCTACCTAAGTGACCTGCTGAAGGTAAGAAAGGTGGTACCAGTAGAGCCAGGATTCAAATCTAGACATATAACACTTCCAAGCACGTTTATTATTATTATTATTGTGATCTGAGTGAAAGTTTACAGAGCAAATTGGTTTCCAACAATTCATACACATTTTGTTTTGTGACATTCATTGCAATCCCCACAATGTAATAGCACTCTTCCCACTTACTCCCTATGTTTACCATTTCCCTTCATCCTTCTTTCCTAACCCTTCCAGCCTCCTGAGCTTTATCCCTGGGCAGATACTGCCCTTTTGATATCATATGGTTAACTGTCCTAAGGAGTGCATACTTCCCTGGTATTATTGTTCACCTTGTAGGCTTGTCTATCGTTAGGCTGAAAGCTGAGCCACTCGGGTAAGCTCAGTTCCAGGCTCGAAAGGTATCTAAGGGCCATAGTCTCAGGGGTTCCAGAGCACTTTCTACTAGATTCACCGCCTCTCATCTCTATGTGTTTTCTCATCCTCCCTCTACTGCTGTTGTTGCTGTTGGGTGCTGTCAAGTAGATTCTGACTCAGAGCGAGCCCATGTGTCAGCAGAATTGCGCTATCGGACTTTCTTGGCTGTAATCTTTATGGAAGATTTATGTCAGGCCTTTCTTCCATGGAGCCTCTGGGTAGGTTCAAGCCACCAACTTTTTGGTTAGCAACTAATTGAGTGCTTAGCCATTGTACCACCAGGGGTTCCCAGTTTTACATAGGGTAATCAACCATTCCAGTTTGCCTATGACTGAGGGCTTCCCAGGACACAAGACTTTCAGTGCTAAAATTGGGACAGCTGCTCACTACATCATCCACAAACCCCCTACACTCTAGGTTGTCCATGGGCAGGGCACCTTGGTCTGCTGTTGGTCTGCTGTTGCTTGTTGGGAAGTGGCACAGCCTGACAACTAAGAACAAAAGCTTCAGTACCTGGATTTTTCAAAGTACCTATCGTTCCTAATCTATTTCATCTGCAGTCTCCCTCCACAAAACGCCAACTGCAAATCTTTCTCTCCTTAAGAGGATGGAAGACACAAGATAAAAGGAAAGCACCAAGCAAACGTCCTTTCACCTTTTTAAGTGAGTTGGGAGCAGGGGTTTTGAATCAGCTGCTTTCTAATTGCTCAACTAGGAACACACATGATTCCCTAGATAAACTGAGGACAAAACTTCAAGAGCATTTCAAATTAAATTTCACACCCACAATCAGCAGATTACAAGAAATAAATGTGTAGGTTGCTTTCAGGGTATTCAAACTCCCTTCAACTTAAGTGTGTGCAGTGATAAGATTATATTTAAAGATTAGGAGAACAACAACAAAAGGATTTTAAGCACAAGGGTCTTGGTTAGACTGCTGGCATTTTTTAACAATGGGACATAGAGTTTAATAGTGTAGTTTTCTACAGAGGTTTTTTTGTTTGTTTGTTTGTTTTAAAGCAGATTCTCTTCTGATTGAGCTGATGTTTCTCGGGTCCAGTTTGAAACAAGGGAATGAACAGATGATTTGCCATGGTTTTCTCCTCTCAGCGTAGGAAGGAATTGGCATCCCTTTAATTCAGAGACAGTAACAACTACTCTAAGGAGCCCTGGTGGTACAAATGGCTATGTAAGCACTCGGCTAACTGGAAGGTTGCTGGCTCGAGCCCACAGAGGTTCTATGGGAGAAAGACCTAGAGATCTGCTTCCATAAAGATTACAGCCAAGAAAACCCAAAAGGGCAGTTCTATTCTGTCACCTGGCGTCACCATGAGTCAAAATCAGCTCTACAGATAACAACTAATCTATCCCTTTCTCACACCCTCTGAAGAAATCTGCAAAAAGTGTATGTCCCAGCACAAAAAGGACTGATAAAACTCAAAAGCAACATTATATCACAAAATAGAAAAAGTAGTAGCTGGCAAACACGTGGGTTTTATCCAAATACTTGGTTTTGGATAAATGTCTCATGCAAAAAACTGGCCTTTTCTTCAGGGGATCAGGGTGCCTTCCTGGCCACAGAGCAAAGGAGAAGTTGGATGAGAGAAGTGAGGAATACAATGGGCAACAGGGTATGGTTTGCCTAACAGTTTCTTCCTAAAAAAAAAAAAAAAAAGACATTCTATGCACAAGGAGCTTATTTCTTAAACAAACACTCGTGGTTTTGATTTACACCACAGCCTGCTCCTAAATAATTTATGGCGGGTTAAATTTATTGCCAAGCCCTGGCTGGCTGCAAATTCGAATTGCCAAATAATTAGATTTTAGGGCAAAGCTTATAAATTACCCGTCGATTTGTCCGGACTTGTTTGTCAGTTGCTTTGTGCTTCAGGTCATCTTTGGCATTTGGCTGTTTGGGTTTTAATTGCTGATTTACACTTTGACAGATGAGAGCTGATGCTGGAAGTTTCAGGACAAGGAAGGGTAAAAATCAGAGCTTTAAAAGGCTGATTTTTCACCTACATGCCCCCCCACCCATCCTCACAGACCCCAAAAAAATTAAAACGTAGCAAAGGGGCTTAAAATAGACACTGCTATCCTTTATTGGGGTTGTGGGTGGGGGTGGTGCAGAGTGAATTAGAATTTATTTTTACTGAAATCAAAATTAAAAAAATAAGCAATACTCAATACTAATAAACGAAGGGGACCAAAAGTATTAGCAATCCCGCCCTCACCCAGGGGTGTGTATGCCCCAGACTACCTCTGCTGCACATAACTCTGACACAACCTCGGTTCAAATATTTTTACATACTCAATTATAAATAACTTCAGATATTAGTGGCCTCTGTGAAGCAGACCCTTCAGGGCAGCAAGCCACCAAATGATTTCTTTATAGGTACCTGTATACATATATTTGTCATGAAACTAATTTAAACAAATCTCAGACTGGGTGCAGGAGGCTCCAAAGGCAGCACTGAGGGAGGGTATGAAGTGGAAGGGTGCCAAACCCAACCTACCACTGCAGCAGAGGCAAGAAAATCACTCTGGGTAGTGCCCTGGCTGCCTGGGGCTCCCTCTATTCTCCCTGGAGTAGTAGGGCCCGCCTCCCACCCACCTGCTATAACCCAATAGCTTACTACAAAAATAGCTTACTACAAGGCCATTGGCAAGAATAATATAAATGCTGATTCTCTCTAAGAGCTAGCACATACAGCTATTACATGCCAAATACTTACATGTATTAATTCACTTTATCCTACCTATGAGATTGATACTATTACTAACCCCATTTTACCAATTAGGCAACTGAGGCACAGAGAGTATAAGTAACTTTTCAAGGTCACACAGCTAGAAGGTGGTGGAGAAAAGACCCAAATCCAGAGAGCCCAGTTCTAGAGTTCATGCTCTTAGCCACTATGTTACATTGTGCTTATGAGAACAACCTTCCACCTCAGTGCCTCTCACTTTGGAGGGTCAGAATCCACACTCTGGGATGTGGCACATGCAGCCAAAGCCTGGTGTTCAGTTAATCAACCAGCAAGGTGGGGAAAGTTATATAACCAGCTCAGGACTGCAAGATGAATCAGAGGCTTGGTTAGACAAAGACCGTTTTCCCAATCAATCCAGATACTGTACTAAAGATATAATAGGTGGGGGTGAGTAACAGGTAATCAAGAAGGACCAGGTAGACTTAGGCAGAAGTAAAGGGCTCTGGTCAGGCAAACTTTGATAGAAGCCCAAGGAAGTTGGGCAGGCTTCAGGAGGCCATGCTCAGTAACCCCTACCCACAGCTTCAAGGATTGTGGTTCTTTCTCACAAAGAACTGCATCACTATGGGGTGGCTCACAGATGCCCTGTCCTGTCCCACAAATGACAGCCAAAAGCCAGGGAAACAGTTATTCTGGACTGACAGTAGATTAAAAAAATCACCAACCTGTAAAAAAACAAGCAATACAGAAACTACCACCCTGCCCATAAATGCAGGGGACATTCTGCATACACATTGGCTCATTGACCCCACATCTCTGAAAAGCTGGCAAGCATTCCTCCCCCATTTTACAGATGATAAAGGTGGTCTGTGGTTCTCAAGTGGGGACAAGCAGCATCCACAGCACCTAGGAACTTACTAAAATGCAAATTATGAGTTCCATGCAAGAGTTTCTGATCACAAACTCTGGGGATGAGGGCCCAGCAATCTGTGGTTTAACAAGTTCTCCAAGTGCTTCTGATGGTTGCCTAAGTTTAGATTAATACTACCCACTGCCATTGAGCCGATTCCAACTCACAGCAACCCCACAGGACAGAGTAGAACTGCACCATAGGGTTTCCAAGGCTGTATATTTAAGGAAGCAGATTGCCTCATCTTTCTCCCACAGAGTGGCTGGTAGGTTCAAACTGCCGACCTTTTGGTTAGCAGCCAAATGCCCTAACCACTATGCCACCAGAGCTCCCTTATCTGACTAGAGCAGTGTTTCTCAAACTTTACCTACCTGAGAATCTTGTTCAATTGTAGATTCTCCTTAGGTCTGGGATAGGGCCCAATATTCTGAGTTTATAACAAGCTCGTAAGCGACACAGATGCTGCTACTTCTCAGACCACACTTTGAATAGCAAAGATGTAGTCTAAAGAATCTGTATTGACTGCCTCGAGTTACTGACCAAGTAAGGATCAGAACCCAAGGTTCTCAGCTCCTCTCTCAGAATAAATCCTCACTCAGATCACTTCTAAGTACCTGGGGCTAGCCCTTTAGATCTGCCAACCATCCCTGGCTCTTGCCATCAGATATTTCATCCTTCTTGCTGCCAAGAGCTAAGGGAGAAAAACTCATACATCAGATCCCAGAACTTTAAAGAACAAGTGGGCAAAAAGAGGTTTTCTTGTCAAAAAATGAAATTTTTTTTTAAAAAAAAAAAAAAAAAGGGTTTTCTTATCCTGGCAATGCCTGCTCCCTTTCAGGGTTCTGTCAAGACCAAGGCACCACCTACCCCAGAGTGCTCACCACACTATTCTCTCAGTCCTCCAGAAAAACACCTTTCATCTGTCCAAATGAACCAAAAAGCATGGTTGGATACTTCTCCTACAGGGACCTCTAATTAAAGATACAAGTTAGGAGCTTGTCAAAGGTCTTTGCACCAATGACCGAAGGCCCACTGGCATCCAAAGGAACTATAAGCTATTCAAAAGCATGGTTCTCAAGCTTGTTTCTTTCTCATCAAATTTAAAGGTCACAACTTCTCTCCATCCCCACCATCACTACCTCAGTCCAACCCCCGAACATCTACCTCTCTCAGGTAATGCAACGGTCTCCTAGCCAATTTTGCTACATCCATTTTTAACTACTTGGAACACCTTCCCCTCTGTCTCCAACCTTTACCCATATATTCTAGCTTGCAACATCTATTTCTGTTTCATCTCTTCCACCCAACAACACATTCAGACTTTCTTTTCTGGCTCACCAAGTTTGCCCCCAACCTCACTGTTGACTCTGCACATTCCTTTACTCACAGCAACATCTGCATCTTGAAATATGAGCCTCTGCCAGGACTTAGCCCTCAGAACAGCCTTTGGCTGGAATGGTGTTCCCAGGACTAGACACTGACCACAGCACAGAATTAGAGGCACTCATGTAACAGACCTGTGTTGCTGCTGAAAGACCTTTAAGATCTCCCACTGGCCAACTATATGCAGGGTCAGGACCGAAAAAGCAGTCTATTCCAAGGTACCTCTACTTCCGAATAAATGCTTCCCTGATGTTCGTATCTCCCTTCAGAGTCTAAGCAGCATTACCTCCTTTCTGATTCTCCCAGCACCTAACAGGGTTTTGTCCAGGTAGCCCTTAATATATGCAAACGCCTTTCTGCCTGTCCCAGCCTGGTCACCCTTCTGCTGCAGACCTGCCAGCTTGTGGGGCTAGTGTCAGTCTGGGAATACTCTGCTTTCAAGCTTTTAGGCTGGGCTATGGCTCAATTTTAACAGCTAGAGCTCAAAACTCATCACATAAATGTAAGATGTAAGACTAGGGGGCTTTTTAAGTATTGTGAACACCCAGGATAAGAGGATAAAAAATAATCATCCCTATGGCATCTTAATCAAAATGATGCAGGATCTCTTTTCCCAACAAGACACTGAGATGGTGAAAGCTTCTCCTAATAACAGTTTCCTCATGTCAAACAACTGAGATTGGTCTACAGAAGAAATATAATCAATAGAGGGGAGAGGAAAAACAAGCAGAAACAGGATGGGGGAAGGGAGAGCCTATGGGCTTATCCTAAATATTCCTCTGGATTTCTTTTCTAACACCCCTTCCTGACCTGCTGGCTTTCAGTTTCTAGAGCTGAGACCCATTGTAGAAGAGCCTTAGTGGCACAGTGGTTAAGGGCTTGGTTGCTAACTGAAAGGTCAATGGTTTGAACCTACCAGTGCTCCACAGGTGAAAGAAGTAGCTGTCTGCTCCTACAAAGATTACAGCCTTGGAACCCTATGGGGCAGTTCTACTCTATCCTACAGGGTCACTTTGCGTTAAAATTGACTCAAAGGCAACAGGTTTGGTTTGTTTATACCTGTTATACCTGTTGCTGCAGCTCAGAGGGAGAGTTCAACCCCCACCCCAGGTGACTATCCAGTCACCTCTGCTTTTGTTACCTCCCTCCTGTCTCTTCATTAATCTTTCCTCCCATACTTTTCTTTATGTTATAACTAGCTATTTATCTGTTTGCAGGGTTAAATCTCCCTGGTCTATTAAAGGTGGGTCTTCCCATGGGATGTCTAACAGATCCAGATCCAAATTCCCAGTACTAGGGAGGTCTGTCACATCATTCTCCAGCCCTTCCTTCTTCCTGGAGACCTAGCAACCCAACCAGGTAGCTACCGTCAATGGTAGCTGAGATGTCAGATTAGCGCTGACAATACCTCCAATCCTCAGCTGACGTATTTCCACACTGACCCCACGCACCCGGCCAGCCCACAATGTATTGGCTAAAATTCTCTTACGCCTCTTTTAACCTTCCTGTTCTCACTTACAGCATCCCAGTAAGATCTTCCAGCTTGAATATGAAAAATTATCCTATAACTGATACAGATAATCCTACTAACTGAATGGTGAAATATTTGCCAAGGTTAAAGTCTTCCTTCTCCCTCTCCCTCACTTTCAACATTATGACAAATAAGCCTATGATCCAGGTCAGTTTTTCCAGGCTTACACTGTTAATCCCAGCTCTCTTCCAAGCACTTTCTTGCACCCCTGCTACAACAGTTCTGAAAGGACTCACGCAGACTTGGCCCTCACCACTCTCCAAAGTTTCTCATACAAAAACCTATGCAACTCCCCTCCCCCAACACTGGGAACAGGGCTGATCACTCCCATCCTTTGTGTGCACAGTGTACTGGGTTCTTACCTATATGTACTAATAATTATCATACTGTTTAATGGCTGTCACATGTGTGCCTACCCTTCTTGACTACAAGCTCCTTGAGGGCATGGGCTAGTTCTTACCTGTTATATCCCCAGCACTTGCTTAAAGTTGCAATCAAATGAGTAAAAAGGGGCCCTTTCATTGACTCTAGGGTGATCACCACTCCTTGGAAGGAAGACTGGGCAATGTATTTCCATAGAGATACCTCCTCAGAAACCCAAGGAGGGGTCACAATGAGCTGGAATCAACTCGACAGCAGTGATTTTTTTTTTTTGAAGGTGATTACAATGAGGTCCTCCTCATTCCTTTGCCTGCTTAGTGGGTTCTGTCATATACAACAAGAACTTTAAAAGGCAGCTAGCTCAGTGCCACTGCTACGGTCCCTGATTTCACCATTTATCAATGGCCCTATTCTTCAGAGCTCTTCCCCACCACCAACCGTAGCCCTGTCTAACAAAATCTGCATTCCAGCAGCTGTCTCAGCCCTGGGGAGGCCACCCGTGATAATAAGAGGCTGGGGGAGATGCTTCCTGATTTGTACTAAATTATGTGGTGATTTTGTTCACAGTGAGCCAGGGCTCCCCAAGGAAAGTTCCTGGCCCCACCCCCAGGCCACTCCATAACCTAACTACATACCATGGCAACTTGAAGGTAGAAACCCTGGGGAAGGTAGAGAAGCAGTCTGAACAGAGCAAATAAACCCACTTCGATCCTGCCTCTGCTAGGCCAAACACACAAGGCAATACCACCATGCATCAGTGCTCCACTCGCCAAGATGTATATTTTATTTCTACATTGCTATGTCTGTTCCAAATAAAGAAGGGCCCTTCGGCTTTCACATGAAGTTACAACAGGGCCAGGACCGGGACACAGCAAAGGCTTGTTCCCATTCAGGGAGCAGTAGTGAGAAGCGACAGTGAGAATCAGGGGAGGCCCATCCTTACGAGGGACCACCAGAGAACAGCCACCGGGGAGGGGAGGTGGAGGGGGTAGCACCATATTTATGGAGGGAGAGACAGAAAGGACAAAAGGGCCTAGTGGGCTGCCCATTCCCACACCATCACTGGCCACCAGTGGAGAAACTCATTTATAGTGACCCTGGAAGAAGAGATGTGCTAAGCTAGAGATACAACTAAAAAGAAAGGCAATAATTGGTCTGATGGGCAGGGGAGAAATTATTCCAGGAGTGGAGAGCCTGTGCAAGAACACTTACGGCTCACACAGTCATCATAACTCAGCCCCCTCAAGCATTTTGTGCTCTGCTTATGGTGTTAACTTTAATGTCTTAACATATAACACCATCCGCACTAACACAAAATACTACACACGCCAGATGAGGCTGAGTTATAGTTGCTGCGGGAAGCATAACTTTGAATTTCCTGATTTTGGTGCATTTAATCTCAACCATAATGTTACATTAACGTCGGTTTTGCATTTCATTTCCTAGTTTAGAAGAATAGCGTCAGCGCCTTCGCCTGTTTGTACAGAAAAAAGTACAGGCTGACTAGAGCCACAGGCAGAGGGACCACAACCCAACAACTGGGCTATTCTGCTAAAATGCCTGGCCTAGCACCTCCCACTTGGAGGGACTGCAACCAGGACAGACAAATGGAGAGAGAAGGGTGGGTTCTTTCTCTAGGGAAATACCTTCCCATCCACTTGAAGACTATTGAACCCTTCCAGTTGGGAGACTGAAGAAACCAAGAACAGAGAAAAAGAAAAGAGCTAAACATGAATCAAAGAGTGATATGTCTGTATGGAAGGAGGGGAGGAGTGAAACCCTGCCTTTCAGCCTTGAGTGAAGGAGAAGGGTATCAATATAGTTTGATTTTTAAGGACCTTAACCAATTTCCTGTAAACTTTTCTAAAATGTCTCACAAAAGACAAATAATGATGTACCAGCTCTAGGTCATACTGAAATCCCCGAATGCCTCTGTTCTATATTATTCCTTCTCCTCTGTGACCATCAACCCTCTCTACCCCATCGTCCAAAAATAACTCTGCATCTGGACAAATTTTCTATAAAAGAGAAACTCCTTTACTCATAGTTCTAACTCAAAATGCAGATGGAGTTTCTTCAAGGTTTCCTAAAGGAAAAAAAAAAAAAGCCCCTGTGGACAAAGACCAAACACTAGAAAATCTCAACCCCAAAGGTCATTTTTCTCCAAAGTTATAGGCACTTGAATACAGATGAGAAGGAAAACAGTCAGCAGGGCTGCTGCAAAGCAGTGAGAAAAAGACTAGACCCAGGAGCCTGATGGATGGCCTGAGAGAATCCAGGGAGGGAGGAAGCAGCCAGGCCATCAGCTCCCCAGATGGGGAGAGCTGGGCTGCCCCCACCCTGGTCATCCCAGACAGCTAAGGTTATGTCCTCCTCCCCAAGTGCTGTGGCCTCTACCTCATTTTCCTCACTTACGTTTGCTTTGGTCTCTTCTGAACACTGAGGTGGAGAAAGAACTTGCCCCCAGGTTAAAGGTGCACAATTAAAGATCCAACCAACGCTTTCAGGCTGCTCCCCGGGCCTCAGGGTCACAACAACCATCATCCGATGCACATCCGCACCAAAATGAGCAAGATGCGAGGACAGAGAAGCCATGTTCTCCTAGACCAGATAAGATCTCCTTCTGTATTAGGGAACAATTCCTTAAACAAGAAAGGACTCATATTCTTCAAATCTAGAGTCCCTAAAATATTAAACCACTTAAATTAACATTTAAGTGAAAATATTTTCAAATGAAAGAGTGTCATTTTCAACCAATACCTAACCATGTTAGGCTGAATCGAAACATGTAAAACAAATCAAAACACCAGAACGCAAAAGCCTATTACTGGCAAACCGACCACTCCAGTTTCATCTAGCTGAACAAAGTACAAAAATAAACAGCAAAAATGATGATAAACGGAAAATACCAGATGTTTTACCATGTTTATAACCAATACTCACCCAAGTACAACAAAGCTACACCTGTTAGTTTTTCATGATGGCATTCCTTTAGGATAGTCCTAATAAGCTCACTCAGGGACTTCGGAAAACTAGACACAGATGAGAGAAGTAAGTCCCAGGCCAAGCCTCCAGACAGGGCCTGGCCTGAAACTTGTTTCTGCCCCTACACACCTTAGGAGTGTGACACACTCCCTTAAGTATCAGAAGTGTACCACAGGGAGGATATGGGAAGAAAGCTGTTACATTTTGGGGATTGCAATCAATGTCACGAAACAAAATGTGTATGAACTACTGAAGGGAAAACTAATTTGCTCTGTAAAGTTTCACCCACATCATAATTAAACAAACAAACAAAAAAAGAATCTGAAGTACACAGGCCTCTAGTACTAAAGCCTCAGGGACTTGGAAGATGGAAGCTGGGATGATTCCAATTCATAATCCCAAATGCACCCAGAAACATGCAGATCTTACCCATAACGAATCTCTGCCAAGCAGACAGCCACTGAGCCATTCTGAGAACAGTAGGGAAGGAGACTCTAACTTGCACACCATATTCCAGCCCTTTTTACAAATATCTCTTCTGGAAGTTCATTCTCACCCCTAAATCTCAATCCTTCCTCTTTCAATTTTAATTCACTTCTTTTTTGTCATTAGTAAAATGAAAAGCAAGTTATTATCATACTCCTTAGAATAATTATTTTCCACATGCATTTATTTAGCCTGGACAAGAAATCAGTCTCTAATTTCTTTTCTGTATCTCCAAGTCCTATTTTTGTTCCTCCATTCATTTCTGTTACTCTTATCCTGAGCTTTTCCAATTTCTTCATTGTATCTTTCTTCGCTTCTTGAGCAGAAGAGCTAAACACACAGAGGCTATGTGGTAGTTAAGTTTGTGTGTCACCTTGGCTGGGGCTGGCTGAGTAGCTGGGCAGCTGGATGTAGTATTCCCCATGATGAGACTGGTAATCAACTCCATGGTGGAATCTACTGTGAGCAGCTGAGTAAGCTGCCTTGGGGATTTGGTCTGCTTCCTACATAAAAGAAGAAACCTTGGGAATAGTCTCTAGCCTTTTGGCACACTTGAACTCTGCCAAGTCGTTGTTCAACAGCCTGCCATACCCTGCCGATCTTGGGACTTCATGTGGACTTGAATTAGTGGCCTGCCATGTTGTTTGGTACCATTAGGACTGTGCCTTTTTACTTGTCAACCTTGGGCTTGTCAGCCTCAGCAGCCAGCAGCTGTCTGAGTGAATAAAAGCCTCCAGCTTCAGTGGGCTGGGAGCAGGAGGCAGAGCTGAAGCCCAACGTTGAGGGGCTTTCACCCAGCCCCTAGAGCCTGGCACTTTGAACTTGGACTCAAAGTCTCCAAATTATAAGAATAAACTCCTGTTTGTTAAAGCCATTCCATTTGTGCAACTGATGACTTCTTCAATACATCTTCCAATGTTTCTCTGAATTCCACCAGGATCCTGCTCTGCAAACTTTAAAGAAAGGGGGAAAAAAAGAGGAGGAGGAAGAAGCTTTAAGATGCCACTAACAACAGGTTTCTCAAGTCACTCCTGCTCTGCCAATCCCTTTCTTAAGGGTGGTCCAATGGGCAGTCCAACATAGATGTCTAGCCTCAAACTCACCTTCCTACCTGTTGATCACAGCATTGTGGAGGCTTAATGAAGTCAAGATGCATTACATTTATCACCTGGCTTAGAGCCACTCAAATCCATCACTATGTCACAGCAAGAAGTTAGATTGATCTGACAGGATTTGCTCTTCTTCACAAACCCATGTAAGTTATTACTCAGTACCCTATGCTCTTCTAGCTGTTTGCTGATTGATTATCTGACGATCAGGTCAAGTATCTTCTCTGGAATCACAGTAAACTAACGGGTCTATAATTTCCCAGATCATTCGTATTCCCCTTTTAAAGATAAGCAACACAGCAAATGCCTCTTCCGAGTTCTCTAAAGCAACAGCTAATGCTTTGCTAATAATGAACCAGGGCAGCCAATTCCTTAAGTGCCCTTGGAATCACATCATCAGGGTTCATTGATTCTGGAGATAATCTTTAATCAGGCCCAGATCCTAGTAAACAGTATAAAGCTCTACCACAGCCTGTGTCTAGAAGACCTTGGTGCCTAGGTCTGGGAGGGAAGCTGGTGATACAATTGATTGAAATCTGTAGTCCATTATGTTTTAAGCATTGCAAAAAAAAACAATGCCCTTGAAGGACAGATGAAGGTGATATTAACAGACCAAACTGAGACATGAATCAGGCTAAAACCTCAGGAACAATAGCAGGACCCTCTGCAGGACAAAAGAACAGACCTACATAATTATCTGAGTTTACAGTCTAACTGAAAAGAAAATATACATAAATGTGGGTCAGGAGGCAGAAAGTAGTAAATGCCATAAAGGAGGTGTCAAGCAATCATGAGTGTTCAGAAGAGGGATGACTCATGTGCAACAGGGATGTACTGGGCTTTAGACTCAGGTCCTACTGGAATTTACTCAGTGACTAAAATCTACAACAGTAGGGAAATAATGTGGCATATTAGGATATGGATCCCTGATTCCCATTCTGGGATAATCTGCATAATCAAAGTTTCCAAGCTACTACCCAGGCACACCCACCATGCCAGGAGGAAGTCCAGCAGTTTGGAAGACAGAGAACATTCTACAGAAGGGACAAGAGCAAGAGGCAGAGAAAGGAAGTGTGGCTAAGGTAGCTAGCTCACAAGTAGCATTCCTTTCCATCTAAAGTTCCTTCCCTTAGAACATTCTGTTTATCTGGCTCCTACTTTCCCAACCCTCAGTGGGCCTGATTCCAGTGCCCTAAAGCCAGACCACTGCTTTTCCTATTGTAAAGAGGGGACGAGAAAGTGGTAAAGGCAAAGGACTAGAAAAGGTAAAGGGGTTAGTGTCTGCTTTATGTAAAATAAACTACCATTCTAAAGATAGACCCTGAAAAAAAACAGCCATGAGAAATGAGCCCAGTTTATCTCTGAATGAGCCTCATTCCTCCCTGCTTCTCAGTAGCTGATGCAGAAGCCCTTTTTATCTCCTTCTGCTTACTGTCAATTCAAAGACGCTCCCAGAGCAACATGTCTATGCATCCCAAAGTTACACACCCTGCTAACCCAGCCCCACAGGGAAGATTACACATCTACAGTCAGGCATACTCAAGGCCCATGCACTGTAATGAACAGCCACATCAGCCCCAAACAGTCCCCCAAAGCAAACACCAAGCACTCTAACATCAATTAGCATAGCAGTCTATGTGCTTCATTACTGCTAGTCCAGGCTCCCTAGTGGCACTACCTTAAAAAGTCAAAGGTTTTTGAACACAGCTGGCTAAAAGAAGAAAAAAAAAAATCCAGCAAAGAAATTTTCCTTTCCAGTGGGCCAACAATGATGCTCATTCATGTTATCAAATGCTATATAACAAATCATACCAAAACTGAGTGGCTTGAAACAATAATCAGTTATTATCTTTCATGGTTTCTGCGAGTCAGGAATTCAGGAGTCACTGGATTAGCTAGTTCAGCCTCAGAGTCTCTTCTGTGGTTGAAGCTGGATTTCCACTGAGGCTGCAATCATCTGGAAGCTTGCTAGAGCTGGAAGGTTCACTTCCAAGATAGCTCACTCAGACGGCTGGCAAAACGATGTTGGCTTTGGGCCAGAAGTCAGTTTCTATACACATGTGCCTCTCCACTGGGTTGCTTGAGCCTCCTCGTAGCATGGCGGCTGGGATCCCCCACAGCAAGTAATCCAAAAGAGCAAGCAGGACAGCAATGCCTTTTATGACTTAGCCTCAGAAGTCACACACTGTCTCTTCTACTATATTCTATTGGTTACACAAGGCTAGCTCTGATTCAGTGTAAGAGGGGACTACCATGGGTATAAGTACCAGGAGGCAGAGATCACGAGGGGTCATCTTGGAGCTGACTACCACATAACTCATTTAAAAAAAAAAAAAAAAAAAGCAGTAGCAGCAGTAGCAGCAGCAAAAAAGGGAGGGAGGGGGGAAAAAAAAGAGAGGAAAAAGAGAAGAAAATATTTTGACAGCAAAGCTGAGACCCGAGAGAAAAACATGCCCAATTCTCCCAAGAGACCACTTCTCAGGTCTACCTTACCCTGTTGTTGTGTTGTTGTTGTTTGCCGTCGAGTCGGCCCCAACTCATAGTGACCCCTCCTTGGGTTTCCGAGGCAGTATCACTACGGAAGTAGGATTTCCCAACCTTCCTTCCGAGGAGTGGCTGGTAGGTTTGAACCACCAGCCTTCTGGTTAGCAGTCAAGTGCCTTAGGCACTATGCTACCAGAGCTCCTTACCTTACCCTAGCCTGCCTGAATCAAGTCCTACTTCCAAGACAGGACCTCCAGATGAATAGCAGAAAGCCAGAACATGAGAAAACACCTCTGGGTCCTAGGAAGCAAGATTATCCTCCCTCCCTCCTTGCCCACCCCACCTTTTCTCAATCAATGATGCAGCAGTTACCTGAGGATGGATCTGTGGCTTGTCACACGTGGCCTCAAAGTCCAGCACTAAAAAGTAGTGATACCTCTGGGGAGGGAAGGACACCATTGCCGCCATGGATGCGCCAAAGCCGTGGGCCGCCAGCTTTCTGGTGGATATGGAGCAGAACTCCGGAACACCACAGGGAGAAAATAAGTGGGAGCCCAGCACTTTTCTTGCTCTTGAAAGTAAATATGAAGAAAATCGAGCTGCTCCAGTCTGTAAAGGTGCTAGCATTGAACATCCAGAAGCATCTAAAACTTAGGGGAGGAAAGTTAAAAAAAAAAAAAAGAGAGAGAGAGAGAGAGAGAGAGAGCCTGGGTTACTCCCCTCCCACTGTGGCCCTGGTTCCACCCAATCTTGAGGAATAATCACACAACATGAACCACTGCCCAGTTTCTGGGCCCCTTTTCTAAATCACAGTATTCATTACTGAAGTTCAAGACCCTAATACCGGCACCTGCAGCATTATTACAGCTCTAAGTCTCAAAGATCATTCTCAAAACAACATGCAACTGGTCTTCATCTTTAAGTGGAGCTTTAAAGTTCAAGAGAGAAAAGAGAAAGAAATTCTGTGGTCACTTATCAGGTGGCAACAGTTAAGGGTTCCAACGTAGCATGAGGTGACCCAGTTAGACTATCAATCCTGGGAGCTAAGTAGATTCAGACTTAACAATGGAAAATACCCCTTGCTCCGTTTTGAGCCATTTGCCCCTGGCTTTCCTGTCCGCACCTTGATATCTCCACATACCCTCCTCCCCTAACAAGAAACTGAACAAAACCAATCACAGAGGAGTTTGCTCAAGTTATTCTGGTGATTCCCCAACCCCCACACTAGTGAGTGGCACCCTGGGGGAATGAACAATGCCTGAAGAGCACAGCTGGCAACAGCCTTAGGCCGTCCCACTGGCCGCCTTTAGACTCACTCACTGGTAGAGGCCCTGGATGATTGCGGGGATTTTTTTTAAATAGGGAAGAAAAAGGGAAAACCCAGATGTGGCAGTAATGGGAGCATGGCTATAAGTCTAGTAAAGTTTTCTGAGTGAACATGTGCACACAAAAAAAGTTTGAATCACTTTTCCTTGAACAGTTTTCCCTTTAAATTGTAGAATGTCTGCTCCTCAGAGGACTGACTAAATAATAAAATCAAAGTCTAAAGTTTTACTCACAAATAACTCAAGCTTCCTAAAAAAAATATAGGAACAAAGCAGAAACTCTGCGTTTTTCCCTTTATATACAACACTCAATGTCCCTCAACTTTAATCCTCAAAGACAAGAAACCTCAGTGCTCAAAACAGAAATAGTCATAGTTTATGCCTTCTAAAGCCCCCTCACAAGAGTCAAAAGTGTGCCTCTGAATGGCTTCAAGCGGGTGCCCAGCTCCCCTTGTGTATGGTAGAAGGGACAGTATACTGTGAAGCCCACAGCATATTCCGAGGCAATAAGGTCACTACTACCTCAGCAGACAAGGGCAAAATCAAGTATCACGTCTCTTCCCAGCCCTTCCAGACTCACTGAATGAACAGCAATAACTTAGGCTACATGCTAGTGTGGGGCCTCAATTTCTCTATCCTTATAGTAAGATTCAAGAAGCTTTGGTGGCACAGTGGTTAAGGCATTCAGCTGCTAACTAAAAGGTCAGAGGTTCGAACTCACTGAGGCCCCATGGGACAAAGATGAGGCAGTCTGCTTCCCTTAAGATTTACAACCTTCATCAATCATGGGAGAAGAGAAGGGCAGTGTTTGCACAGGGAGACAGCTGGGGGGGGGGGGTTGGCAGGAGTGCAGGGGAGAGGACACAGAGAAGAAGTAACTATGAGGAGGAAGTGTTACCCTATGGGGAATTAAAGTCAATATCATGAAACAAAATGTGTATGAACTGCTATATGGAGAATCTATTTGCTTTGTAAACTTTCACCCAAATCACAGTAAAAATTAAAAAAAAAAAAAAAAGATTTACAGTCTTGGAAATCCTATGGGACAATTCTACTTTATCCAATAGAGTCACTAAGAATTGGAATCGACTCTATGGCAGTGGGTTGGGTTTGGTTATAGCGAAATTCTATGGGGACTCAGTGGTGTTAAGACCAAAAAGCGTTTTAAGTTCTTCGTGGATCCTACACAACTGCAGAAATTGTTTTCAACACTGCTTTATAACCTCTCCAAAAATGCAACTAAAATTTCTCAGCCCAGGGTAGGCAAAGGTTGGCTTGAGTTTCACTATGGAATCCTTTGGAAAGGGTAAAGTGCCAATATCCTTTTCAAAGCCTGGATTCAACATAACTCTTCATATCACCCACTCCTGAACAGTAGTAGTGGAAGCCTTGCAGGGTGGGAGACACCAGTCTGCACAAATTTCCCAATCTAGTTAAGTCTCTGAGGCCCTTAAAATTCTTCTCTAACATTCTGCAGTCAGGCTACACATAAGAGCTTTTGCAGGTTTTAATGTTCTTCAATGCATGTAAATAGTATATATAGTCAACCAGACCCCATCTGCCAAATATTTCAGGTAAGTGTCATGATTAAGGAGAGCTTCCAGGTTTGACTTTTGCCTTTGTGCCATGGCACTGTGGGCAAGCTCTGTTCCTCAATTCCTCACCTGTAAACTGACAATAATGATTGTACCTACTCCTTGAGAATAAGATGACACATGTAACACCCTTATAGCAGTATCTGGCATTGCTCACTGTGGGCCCATAAATCCAACTAATTCATAAAGCATACTCAGAGCATCCTTAGAACGCTCTGGCCCTCCCATGTAACATACTATATATACCCTAACCCCTCCCATGGATAACACATTCATGACCAGAAGTCCTCTTGCTTACAAATGTCACTTTCTCACTTTATTTCACCCACATCAAAAAGTCTCTCCTATAAGAAATTTGGAGAATAGACATTAGGGTACAAGGCCTCCACATGTCAGCAACTGGGTTCTTTACCTCTCTTACTTCTAACAACCAAGTTCAGCTCAAGTCAAGAAACAGCAGGCAGCTCCTTCCTCTTCCCTTCCTGAGTAAGTCAAACCTAAAGCCATTAGGTGCAGAAGAGCAACATAAGTGTCTACACCAAATGGACTGGGAGGAACCAGAAGGGGGAATATCAGAATCCAAGCAGGGAGAGGAGGGAAACCATGAAAAAGCAGGAGATGTGTCAGAATCCAAGGGAGTGATGAGGGAATCCATATAGGGGAAGTTTTACATGGGGTGTCCTGAGCACGGTAAAAAGGCACCCATGGGAGAAAACGGCAATGGCAACAAAGGAAAATTAGTTTACATGCAAGGGGACTAATCAAAGAAGTAGATATATTAAGGATAATAGGAACCAGGTTTCTGTCAGGGAAAGGAGAAATAGAAAATTCCAGTCTATGTGAGTACACTGGAATTGAAATCAACAATATGAACTCATGGTTTCTAATATAATAAGATATATAAATATACATGTAAATGTGAGTATAGATATCATGCACATACATTTATATATAAATATATACACACATGCATATATATTTTCTAGTTATATCTAGGTAACAACAACAGCGGCTTTCATCAATGTGATCTGAGAGCACCACATTACAATAGCAATTAGTACACCTAGGACCCAGATCTGACCTTCTAAACAACTTTCTCCATTAAAAAGAACCAGGGCTCCTTGGAGAAATGGCTTATTCCAGATCTATGGCAGGGACAGTACAAAGTTAGCCTGGAACATCTTGTGCCAGAAAGCAAGGAAGTGCTCAAAGAATGATGGGAGCATGTCAAAAGAACACAGAAACCAGCCTGACAAGACTCCCGCTAGGCAAACAGGGAACAATTTGAACACTAAGGTAAATAATGATTGTAATGGATTATAATGCACTGAATAAGTAGAGGGTCAGCAAAAAAGGCGAAGGCCCTCAACAAAATAGACTGACACAGTGGCTATAATACTGGGCTCAGGTATAACAAGGATTGTGAGGCTGGGGCAGGACCGGGCAGTGTTTCATTCTGTTGTACACAGGGTCGCTAAGTGTCAGAGATGACACAACAGCACATAACAACAACAAGTTCATGAAGATTAAACAAATAAAGTTTGATGAGAAATACAGTTTCAAAATATCTCCCCATATAAAATGCTTATTAAATATGAACTGTGATGGGAAAGGAGAGGAGAAGAGATTTACAATGGAGAAGCCTGGCAGATACCACCTTAATCACAAATTCAAAATGAACATCAACAATAATAATGGGATCAATCAAAATCATGCACCACCTGATAGGATGCAATGAGAAAAATAAAGTATCACTTCTGTGATACTCCTAACACAGGTGTACCATCTGAATCTAATCATGAGAAAGTATTAGACAGATTCTAATTGAAGGACAGTCTACACAATAACAAGTGTGCCATCTTCAAAAGTATCAAGGTCATGCATCCAGGAACATTTACTGAGGAAAGTCTGAAAGAGACTGTTGTTGTTAGGTGCTACTGAGTCAATTTCAACTCAGCAACCCCATGTTAACAGAGTAGAATTGTCTCATAGGGTTTTCTAGGCTGTAATCTTTATGGGAACAGATTACCAAATCTTTCTCCCATGGAGCCAATAGGTAGGCATTCAAGCCACCAACCTTCTGATTGGTAGCTGAGTGCTTAACCGTTGTGTTACCAAGACTCCTTAAAAGAAGACTACAGAGACTTAACAATTAAATGTAATGGTATGATTCTGAACTAGATCCTTTTGCTAGAAGGGACATTATTGAGACAATCAGCAAAATCTGAATGGGGTTTCAGGAGTAGATGAAAATACCATTATCAGTGTTAATTTCTCAATTTTGATGGTTGTATTATGATTTAAGTGGGAAAATGTTCTTGTTTGTAGGGAATCAGGCAAAGTATTTAGGGTTGCATTAGGCTGGCAATTTAACTCTCAAAACAGTTTATGAAAAAAATTCTTTGTACTGTACTTCCACCTTTTATGTAAATTGGACTGTTTCAAACTTTTAAAAACTTATCTTTAAAAATACATAAA
Organism: Orycteropus afer afer; assembly: GCF_000298275.1. Classification (NCBI taxonomy): domain Eukaryota; kingdom Metazoa; phylum Chordata; class Mammalia; order Tubulidentata; family Orycteropodidae; genus Orycteropus; species Orycteropus afer. The sequence goes on from NW_006921957.1 coordinate 2,144,640, forward strand.
CAATGTGGTTAAAAAAAAAGAAACAGAACAATTTGTGAGGGAGTGAACTCCCTATACTGTTCAAGGAAGGTAAGCTGCATGCTCTCTTCTGGCAGGGAGGCTGGTAAGATCCAGCACTCAAAGCATCTCTCAACCCAGTTTTCTCTATCAAACTAAGTCTCCAATAAAAGAACCATCATTTTGGTGCTCGGCTACTACTGTCAACCACTTGGAAGAGGATCTTTGTAGGAGATCCTGGATAGGTAAGGGGAACAATGTGGAACAAAACTCAATTTGGGAAAAAAAAAAAAAGTGGGGAACAGGTTTGCTGGCCCGATCAAGCCTGGTGGAACAACTGAGACTATGGCCCCTAGCTGCCCTTCAGATCTGGAATTGAACGCACACCTGTGGCTTCCAGCCAAACAATAGACAGGTATTCTAGTTGAGCATTTACCTGAGGTAGATACACTCCTTGGAGAGACTAAGCAAGAGAGAAAGAACAGCTGCTAAGGCACAGGGAGACAGCTCATGCGGTAGGAATGCACGGAGGGATGGACACAGGGAAGAGGTAACTATCAGGAGGAAGTGGGAGGGGATATATTGCATTGTGATAAATTATGGTCAATGTCATGAGACAAAGTGTATGTGATCTGCTGTATGGAAAGTGTATTTACTCTGTAAATTTTCACCCAATCACAATAAAAAAAAAAAAAAAAGAACCATCATTCACTGCCCCTCTGGATGGGCACTCCTGCCACCTTTAGGGCTTCTCAGGAAATATCCTTGTACTCCCTGCAGAGGCTCCCCACCTGCCCTTGGATTTCTCTTTCCTACTGATGTCTTTTTATTTTAGTCACAAGCATGCAAAATATAAGTCTAAAACATCAGTTAGGGCTTTGCGTAGCTAGTTGGGGGACAGAACGCAAAAGAAATAGTTCATGAGTCTATGTATTTCTGCAGTGATGGTTCCATGATAGAATTCTCACCTTCAATGCAAGAGACTCAGGTTCCATTCCCAGCCAATGTACCTCAGTGCAGCCACCACCCATCTATCAGTAGAGGTTTGCGAGTTGCTATAATGCTGAGCAGGTTTCAAAGGTGCTTCCAGACTAAGACAGACTAGGAAGGCCTGAAGATCTACTTCCAAAAAATCAGCCAATGAAAACCCTCATCACAAGGGTTGAATTCTGTTTGCATAGTCACCACAAATCGGGGGCTGACTCAATCGGCAGCTAACAACAGCAGCTTTCATCAAAGACCAGTATTATACACATTTCTTTGCAGACATCCTTTCCCTTCTCCTAGCAAAATAAAGGTAATAAGTAGCCTATGGCAAGGAGGAAAATGAATGATTCCCTCCTCAAAATGATGGGACCAGCGCCCCAACAGGACAGGGGAGGGGTAAAGAGTGACTGCCACAGTGCCAGCCTGATTTGGAGAAACAGGCCTGAGCCACAGCCCCTGGAGGATGTTCTCTGAGCAGAGTATTTACACAACAGACAGCAATGGCTCCTCTGCAGCCATTACTGTCTATCAGGTAAATAACGCATGTGCCAAAACACACATTTAATGAGGGAAATAATATGCCTTTATAAAAAGACTCAATCTGTATTTACCTGAGAGACCAAAGAAGCACCAAATCACCAGATTAGTGGAACCACAGAGGACTCATTCTGGTGTCTTGGGTAAATAGACATTTTATAGCCTTCCATTACTAAAGGGTGGAAGGGAGGGCATAGGGAGGCGGCTATCCTTTAATATCCACATACACAGGCCAGGGGAGCCTGGGAGATGGGGAAACAAGAGAAGCCCATCATGAAATACGTGGTCTACTCCCACCCCACCTCCCCAACTGTATATACTTGTAATCTCTGAGGGAGGGTATGGATTTGTCCCACCCCTGGGTTCAATCCATTCCATTAAAAGCCAGCCTAGGCAGGGAAGAGTACATTCCAGAGAAACTCTAAGGCATCACAAACAGGTTCTGTGTCTAGGCGACTGGAAGCATCCGGGACCACTACAGCTGCAGCTTCCTCAGCTCCTAGTCTTGGGCCAAGTTCCCATTCCAACCTGACCTACAATATCCCAAGTCCTCAGTCACCTAAGCCACCCACAGAGGCAACGAAAAGAACACAGTAACACCTGTCTGGAACTTGCTCAGTCACAGGCTTTTTCTTATGTAGCTAAAAATAGCCTAGGAAAAAAATATTAATAAACTGCATGCCTTCAAAAGTCACAATTTTCAATCTAATGAATACCTTGTTACTGCCAGAGCACTTCCTATGAAAATCAGACTGCCAAAGGTGAAAAATTCAGAGGTTACACTGTCCAGCTAGCCAGGGGAAAGGAGCTTCAGAAAGAGAAAAGGACCTACCCAAGGTTCACACAGCAAGTCAGAGTAAAACTAGAACCCAAGGCTCCCAACTCTCAGGCCAGGGCCTCTGGACACTACAGGACAGGGGAGGGGTAAAGAGTGACTGCCACAGTGCCACAAGAAGCAAACCTCAGCACTCATCCCATAAACTTTCTACAGTCTCAGAAGAGAAGTCAAGGCTTGGGCCTCTGCTGAAGAACTAGAGTCCTCAGCTGAAGATGAAACAAAGCATGACCTCCTGGTGGCTCAAAAGTGGAATGGAAGCAGGAACTCTAAAACTGGGTCCTCAACCCAACAAAGCACTACCCTCCTCTCTAAACATATTACTGTCTTGGCCTGTAGCTATAGCTGCTACTGCTTGTAGGACAGGGCTAGGGATAGCTCCCTCAACATCAGAAGCACCTGCTAATCCCAAACTATCAGCAGGGCTAAAGTCACTAAAGGCCTTCAGGATACCAAATCCAGAACACAACACAACAAGCTACAGCAGCCTTGCTCTTTCCTTCAATTGGCCATCTCAGAAGCTCAAGGTGGCACAAAGGAGCGCTCATGACTTTTGCTCTTTGTAAACCCAGTAGCTTAGGCAAACTTCTTCCTGGACCCAAGCTGAGAGACGTCTCTTTGGTAAGTTCCACAAGTGAGTTGCAGCTCCATCACACATCAGAATGGACAAGGGCTTGTGTTCTAGCATAGCATAAAAGGCATGGTAGAGTGCCCTCATTCCTTTAAGTAGCTCCTCCCACACTTGTGGACAGGACTTGACCCTAAAAAAGAGGTACCTAGAACAACTCAAGTACCTACTATACCCCTCCTTCCAAGATGGAGAACAAGCATAGAACAAGGGTCATACAACCTAGTTGTAAAAACACCAGTATTAAACAAACCTAGGTCCATATCCTGACTCTACCATGTATTCTTTGTAATAGCTATAAAAATAATACCTACCTCTTTGAGAGTTATACAATTCAACCATCTGATGTAGATAAAGTGCTTTGCATGATTCCTAACACAAAGTAAGTGCTCAATAAATGAGAGCTCTTGTTAATAAATGAAAAGAGGAAAGTGAAACTCATTTTCTGAACATCTACTATAAATCAGGCACTGTATTGGTGGGGTTATATTTTTATCTCATTTACCCCTATCAACTACAAAGCAAAATGGGCAATACCAAAACCACCAAACCAAACCCACTGCCACCGAGTCATAGGCCAGTATACAACTGATCCACAAGGTTTCCAAGGCTGTAAATCTTTACAGAAGCAGACTGCCTCATGTTTCTCCTGCAGAGCAGGTGGTGGGCTTGAACCACTGACCTTTTAGTTACCTGACCAAAATTTTAACCATTACACCCCCAGAGCTCCCAAATGGGTAACAGTATTCTCATTTTTGTACACAAAGAAACTAAGACTCAGAGGCACTCAGCTTCGGGGTCCTGCTCTCCTCTCCCAAGTATGACAGTCCACATTTCCCCACCTGATTAATGCCCCCATTAGCCATAAGGCTAACGACACTTATCAACTTCAATTTTTCTTTGGAGGTATAAAGTGTGACTTAACTGAAAGTAACTCAACCATTAGCAATAATTAAGTTTGTCCAAATCATCCAAATTTGTTTTCATAATTATCTTTTTGTATTTTAAAAAGAAAAACAAATCGCACCTGTGGGTACAAAAGGAGCAACTAGGAGAGGTGCCGTGGATTAACACGATAGCAGCACAAGGAATGCAAAGCCACTTGGCAATCCAGAGAAACAAATCCTCCCATTCTATAGAGTAGAGAAACTGGAATGAGGCAGAGTTACCACCAGCTCTCACTCAGGGTTCCACAAGTGACACTTCCCTTTACAAATCTGGGCTTTGTCCGTTTTGGAATCTATTTCCTCTATTTTGTACCACACAAATTATTGCTCCTTCTTCAAAATCCAGTTCAAATCTCCTTTTTAGTAGCTTTCTATGGCACCCCTTTATAAAGTTAATCGCCTAAATGTGCTCCAGTAGCACAATGTATTCCTAGTTCATAACTTTTATCTCACTATATTGTGAGATTTTAGGTATCTGCTTCTCCCATTACTAGTAAATTTCAGGGAGCAAGAGGAGGATGGAAGGTAGCAGGCGTGTGTGAATATGTATAAAAACGTGTATTTAACATGATAATTTCTTCGACTTGTTTTTTGTCAGAACCTTTAATATACTTGGAAATTTCAAATATCATTAAAGAAGAGCATGGGGTTTGTCTTTTTATCTAAACGGTGCATGAGTTTTACAAGTCTGCGAAACACTAAGCTGAAACAGAACCCTACAGGCAAGGACCATGTTTTATTCATTTCTGTATCCTTAGCACCCAGCACAGGGCCAGGCACAAAGTAAATGTGAGTAAATGTTTGCTGAATGAATTAGTATGCCCAAAGTCACAATGCTAAGCTCTCTGGAATCAGAACATTCCAGAACAGTGCAGGGCACTAAGCACCAACCAAAGCTTCTTTTCTTTCCCCTTTCTTTCTCCTCTCTCTCTCTCTTTTCCCTTCCAGCTCACCCCATCCTGTCCTCCCCAGTTTAGAGAGAGAGAGAGAGAATTACTTTGGTGCCGGAATACTATTAAAAGGATTAATTTAGGGACCGGTGTTTGGACTGTCACATCCAATCACTACCCACAGATCTACAGCTTCCCAAATCAGGCTCATGCAAAGAGGAATCAATTGCAAGGACACAGAGGGTCTGAACAGGCATACTAATGGCCTCCCGAGGTGCCAGCGGCCAGCTCTGACACTCCCATAAATTATCTGCCTTTTGATTTTACCTGTAGCTGTGGGGCACAAGGCACAATTTTGAACATATCAAAGCAATCCTTCGTAACCCAAGGCTCTCCCAGGAATGTCACCAAAGGAGGATGGGATAAAAACAATGACCCAAAGGGAATCTGCTTCCCAAACAGGCCTGGTCTTAGCAGTCATCAATTAAAACCCAACAGGACCAAGTGGATAAAGTGGGACCCAAATTAAGCCTAGCACATCTGGACAAGGCATGCATCAAACTGCAGTTGTACAATGATTATTCATCTCTCACTCAAGGGAAGAGAAATCACAGCAATAAACTAACACAATTTCATCTGGAAGCAAATCTGCTCTAGCTCTGACAGCAACTCACAGCATGACCTCAGGCAACTCACTTAACCTTCCTGGGCCTCAGTTTCTTCACATGGGTAGCAGGGACAATAATGCTGACCGTCTGACCTACTTCCCAGAGTGGTGGTTAAAAGTAATACAAAACATTTGAAAGGCACTTTACAAAGATGTAGGGCCACAATGATGACAACACTGAAAAATCATCCCAAACATGATATGGATTATCATGCTTTAGTGAGTTTCTTTCAGGAAGCACTCTCTAAATCTGCTTCACTGATGATGTTGGGGATAAGATCCCCCTGAAGAAAGCTCTAGGATTCTGGATGGGACTCCTGCTGTCTGAAAATTTCCCATTAGGAAGAACAGTGCCTTGCTTTCATTATAACTTCCTCCTGTCTACTGGCTGCAACAACCTTGGGCTATGCTTCTATTACATGGCCACAATGACAACTAGGAAACAAATCCAAAACAAACTAAGCCAAAGGCCAAGTCACCCAATTGCTGACCATTTTTTAAAAAATATTATGTAAAATATCGTTAATAATAAAAGTTATTAAGGCAACGTCCTAAGAGCTTTATATACATTATCTCATTAAATCCTGTCACCAACCCTAAGAAGTTCTATATTTCCATTTTACAGATGAGGGAAACAAAACTTAAGAGAGGTAAGTCACTTGCCCAAGGTCACACAGTGTTATCAAATACGTATAGGATCCAGCAACCCAAGTTCACTGGGACCTATAGGAAGAGAAAGATAAAGAGTAGACACAGGACCTTCACCTCTAACCTATTCACTGGACACTAAACAAATACTTTATTTGGTCCCTTTGCCTGACATGTACCATAAAACCCAAACTGGGAGATATTTTCCAAACCAGGAAAAGGTCTTCGGTTTGCCACATGCAAGGAAAAGAGAAACTGAGGAGGACATATACAGGATAAAGGACAATTCACTGGAAAGCTTAGGAAATGGGTTTTGCTCTTTGTGTACATTCAAGTGGCATTAAGTTGTGAGCCTCAAAACTAAAACCTCTTTCTAGGGTCCATCTATTCCACATTCCTTCAATAGAAAATAATTTCTAAACCCCTTTATTTGATTCTATACCAACTTCCTCTTCCTGTATCTTTGCCAGTCTATAAAACAGAAGCTGATATCTCCTGTATATTCTTTGATAAACATCCTTTAAGCTCCTTATAGACAGCCAGGAAATGAGTATCAGTATACACATTTACACAAAGACTGAGTTATGCCCAATTTTTAAAGGCCAAAATATTGCCACAAAGAGAGAAATATGTAAAGATGCTATCCATGTAATTGCCACAGCCTCCCCACTGGTCTCTCTGCCTCCAATCCATTCCTTACAATGAAATTAAAGCACACCTTCTAAAGCACAAATCTAACGTCAGCCCACTGCTTAAAACTTTTATCAGCTCCTCATTACTCTTAGGATAGTCTAATCCAGGAGTCAGAAAACTATGATCCATGGGCCAATCCAGCCCACCACCTGTTTTTATAAATAAAGTGTTATTGGAAGACACCCATGCTCATTTGTTTATCTACTATCTATGGCTACTTTCACACTACAACAGTAGAGTTGAGCAGAGTAGTTTCAACAGTGACCTGCAAAGTCTAAATATTCAGTATCTAGCCCTTTACAGAAAAATATGCCAGCCCCTGGTATAATCCACCACCTAAACCCTGCCCCACTCAGTCCCTCTGCTAATCTTTCCATCTTGTCTCACCATATTCTCCTGTCCCCTGCCCATTAAAGACTATTTCAACCACACTGAACTTTAGTTTCTCAAACTCCACCAAAGCTCTGATTACATCCGTCCCTCATCTCTTGATTTAATTCTAAGCAAGGAGGTTATTTCCTCTGAAAAGTCTTCCTTGAGCTCACAAGTCCAGGTTAGGGCCCCTTCTAAGTATTCCTATACCCCTATTTTCCCTGGTATAGCACTCACAGAGCATACTATAACTGCTTCTTACTCTTTGTCTCCTCTATAAATCTATAAACTCCTTGGCCTCATAGACAGCAACTGTCTTGTTCACCAATACAATCCCACATCCAGCAAAGTGCTGGCCCTTAGAAGGCTCTTTGTTGTTGTTGTTAGGTTGTTGTTGTTGTCACTATGAGTTGAAGCCGTTGAGTCGGCTTCAACTCATAGTGACCCTATGTACAGCAGAACAAAACACAGCCCAGTCCTAGTAGGCTCTTAGTAAGTATTTATTGAACAAATGGCCTCAAGAGTCCCTGGATATCAATCATCAGAGTCTACCTTTTTAGAGAGTCCCTGATCCTTACAAAATGGAGATAAGCTGGGATTATCACTTAAAGGTGACCCATAACCCAAAATAAATCAAGATTCCAAAAATCAAATGCATTATCAAAAGCCAAAGGAATGTGGTTTTTCCTATAGTCTTAAGATACGTATTTCCAAGGAGAAAGGGCTGTGCTGGCCCTACTGAAGCACCCTAAACCTAAAGCAAGTGCTCATGAGATAGCCATAAAGTTATCATGAGAGAACTCCAGGATTTGTACCCTCCACCTCCAACTTCTACCACTTTATAGACTTTAGAGGAGTTTCAACAGGCTTTGAGCATATGCTGCTTTATCAGAAGAAGCAATAGAAAAGTATAATCTGCACCTGCTCCCTAACCCCACCCACAAAGCCCAAATATTTAGAAGAATTCAAATTTGAACATGCAACAGGATTCTCACCTCTCCTCACTTCGAAGATGCCAAGACTGGCAGCAGGAGATGCTGAATGTTCTGTGAGAGCTGGAAAGCCCCAATGCTGTGGATAAATACAGATTTCTGCAACAAGTCTATTTCAACATTAAGGATCAAATTCCCATAGGGCTACTGTTTGCAACAATTTAAGGACCACACTGTGCTTCAAATTCCTAAACCAAAACTACTCTGGGATTGAACTATGTAGGGCAGTGCCCCTGTAGAGCTTTCAGAAGCTACTTGTGCTGTAATTTGTTTGGGGAATGATGAATTTTGTGTTTTCCAGTTGGGCAATCTACTTCTGTAGTGATACCGCCTCGGAAACCCAAGGAGGGGTCGCTATAAATCAGACCTGACGTGACAACAATGAGTTTGGTTTTTTTGTTTATACTTGTCTAAGGTTTATCTCATAAAAACACTGAACATTTACAATATCTGAGCTCAGACTGATGGCCATGAAGGATAATCCCAGACCTTAGCTAAGTATGGGAGGTACTGGCAAGGCTGACAGTATTCAGAAGTCAGGGAAGTAAGGATGGACTAAAGTTGGTGGAGAGTTCACAAACTTACAGATCACATTGCAAATGGCCACACAGACCACGGAATAATTCCAGGATACTTTCAGTTCAAGTTCTAAGACAGTCGAGGTAACTAAACCACAAGTCAAATCATCAATAGACATCTACCCTATTTACCACCTAATGCAGATCTTTCAAAGGACTAGAGGTTGCAGAGGTGTGACCTGGTGGGCTAACACAAACATCTAGGATTGGAACCAATCTGTACCTATCTACCACTCTACACATTCAAGATTTTATTCTACTGATATCTTCTAGGAAAATGCCACTCACCAACTTAACCCACCACAAAGAAAATGTTTTTCAAAATGAAAGGGAATACACTTTTATTTGCAAATTTCAAGTTGGGAGGAGAACTCTTATTCAAGCTCTATAACCTAGCTAGCTGATTATTTACAGGATCTTTGGGCAGGAATTGTTAATGAGCTTTTAATTTGGAGTGCTTAAGTTGCCAAAGTGCTCTGAGCTCCACTGAAGCACCACAGAATCCATATAAAGGAAACCTTATCAATCACTTCCCAGCAGCTCCCTTCCCCCATCCCCACCTCTCTGAGGAAAGGCAGCCAAGTGGGTTTCTAACTGAGATCACAGACACACACATTAGTGAAGTCACACTCCAAGTCCCTGTTTATAAATCGGCTTTTAAATGGTAAGGGACTCAGGTATAATATACTTAGACTCCACTCACAAACCCACTAAAACAAGGAATGCTGTGTATGATAAAGTCAGAATAAAGCAGAATTTGATGAAGCCAATTTCTGGTAGCAACTACAATCAAAAATCATTCAGCCAATCACAGTCTACTCTACAGTTCAAATTTGAGTCTAGTCTTTAGCCAATAGGATTCATGTTTAGCTGCCCTTCACCTGGGAAACTGATGAAATGTCTGACAAGAGTAAATGCCATAGAAGTGGCCAGAGACCTTTCTGGCAGAGGCAATAACGGACACTTATCAGTTTGCAAAATCTAACCCTAAGGTCAGAATCCAAACCCCAAATGAGGGAGCCCCACAACATCTTCCAAATCAAGAAGGAGCAGTTATTATTTTGCAAGAACTCACAGTTAAGTCCCAATCCAAGTTCGTGCTTTTTTGTTTTAAGAAAACACCTGTTGCTGAACCACTTGCAGGAAAGACAAACAGCTAGCCACATTAGGCCCCATATCATTCCTTCTACCATCACCACTACAACCACTATGCGTTTACAAAAAGGGAACCTGCTAACCTGGTGTGTCTGTGTGTCGAGGAGGAAGAAAGGAGATGTTCTATCTACTATTATCTCCTTGCTCGGTTTCTATTTTTGGTCAAATCTTTCTCTTCCCTAGTAATCTCAAGAAGTCAGCCTCCTTAATCACCTCACCTAAGTCTGTCTTCAAAAGCCCTACCCAGTTCCCTCTCCATTAGAACGTTACTCAGGATCACGCACTCAGGGTTAGCATATGGACCAATACCCCAGACTACATAAACTACGCGCCGCGACCCTCACCCCGCATGCATTAACCAGGGCCCAACCTGGGGGGCCTGCCCGCATCACCCACCCCGGGGTGTTGCCCCCAACTCGGGCCCATCCAAGTCCAGGGGAGCGTAAGAGGAGGCGCAGGGGACCAGGAGACCAGCCCTCCTTCCCAGGGCCGCCCCCGTCCCCCGTCAGCTGCGGGAGAGGTTGTCGCCATGGCAACGCCCCCTCCTCGGGGCCAGCGCCGCAGGCTCCTTTCAGGTGCAGGCCCCGATGTCTCCCCCGGCCTCAGCAGGCGCTCAGGGGAGTTTACGGCGACGGGCGCGGCCCGCGCCGACTGTGGCGCTGACCAGGCCGACGCAGGACCAGCTCCGCCCGCTCCCCACCGCCCGTTCCCGGCCGCCTCAACAGCGGCAGCCAGCACCACGAGTCCACAACACACCGACTCACCTCCGCGCACTCTGACCCCGACCGACGCAGCAGACGGGCGGGCGCTGTGGCCAACCGCAGAGCCTGCTGCCGGCTCCTTCGACCAATGGGCTGCGGGGGGGCGGGGCTTCTTCTCTCCAAATGCTCGCTCTCCCGCCGACATGCGCGCTAAGGTGTGTCAATACGATGGCTCCCATCGGCCAGCCTTATGGGACTTGTAGTTTTGATGTTACGTGTACTGAAAGGAGAGTTAATGGGGGGGGTAGATCGGGTTCAGCTCTGAGATGGGAAGGGATTTCTTTAAAAAACGAAAACTTCTAAGGCCTAGAGCGATCCAGCTGGTCTACCTCCTTTTTCTCCATCTTCCAATGTACTCATAAAGAGATATGTAATATTCAGATAATGACATCTTTTCATGATTTGTCCAGTCGACAAGTAATTATCGTCTACTGTATGGTTGGGAGGGAGCTCTGGTAGCATAGTGGCTAAGGCACTTGACTGCTACCCAGAAGGCTGGCGGTTCAAACCCACCAGCCACCCCTCGGAAGGAAGATGGAGCAATCTACTTCCGTAGTGATACTGCTTTGGCAACCCAAGGAGGAGTCACTAAAGTCGGGTCTGATTGGGAGCTCTGGTGGTGTAGTGCCTAAGGTATTTGACTGCTAACCAAAAAGCTGGCAGTTCAAACTCACCAGCCACTTCTTGGAAGGAAGACTGGGCAATCTACTTCCGTAGAGATACCGCCTCAGAAATCCACGGAGGGAGTTTGGTTTTCTGGTTTACTTTTTGATTAAGGAGCCCTGGTTGCGCAGTGGTTAAGAGCTCCGCTGCTAACCAAGAAGTCAGTGGTCCCAACTCACAGACCCACCAGCTGCTCTGCAGGAGAAAAGACCTGGCTGGCAGTCCGCTCCCATAAGGATTTTCAGCCTAAGAAACCTTTTGAGGCTGTTCTACTCTGCCCTATAGGGTCACTATGGGTCAGAATGGACTGGACAAAATGGTACAACTATATGAGAAAGGAATCAAAGGTGTCGTGTCACATTTCAGGGAGATCTGAGAGGAGAAGGATTTTAACCTAATAAGAATATGTTCAGCTTTCTGAAGGGCTTTCCTAAGGAAAAAGGAGCGCTGATGGTGTAGTGGTAAAACCATTTGGCTGCTAAACAAAAGATCTATGGTTTGAACCTACCAGCAGCTCAGCAAAAGAAAGATGAAGCAGTCTGCTTACCTAAAGATTTATAGCCTTGGAAAGGGAGTCATTATGAGTCAGAATCAACTCAATCACAGTGAGTTTGGTTGTTGGTTCTTTTGTTTGTTTGGTTGGTTGGTTGGTTGTTTTTTTCCCCTAAAGAATAGGGAACTGACTTGTTCAGGACTGCTCCAGAGGAAATTTCAAGGTCTCAGCTGTAGTGATAGAAGAGAACTCTGGTCAAAGCCAGAAACTTATTTCTTCATCTTGGTTATGGCTCTCTGCGCAGTTATGGGTACCAAGTTATGAGGTGGGAAACCTCAGGCTTGGCCAAACCATTGCTGGCTTTGACAGCCTCCCAGTAAGCCAAGACCCATCTTCTGGGCCCAGCTTCAGTTACTAAGCACTTCTGTCTGCCACCTGCATATTTTCACTTAACACAGTGATGTCATTTCTGGGCCCTACCACCTCTGTGAGATATGACCTTAATAATAGTTCCCATCTGTGATAGTTGGAGTTGTGTGTCAATTTGGCTGGACCACAATTCCAATTTGTTTAAACAGTTGGGATGTGAGTTATTCCCATGATGAGATCAGATGTATATGATCTGAGAAGCCAATCCATTGAAAGGGAGTTTCGCTAGGGGTGTGGCCTGCTTCCAATATATTTATGGATATCGTGGGAAAAAGAGACACACTTCTGTGGATTGGGATCATGTTGTGCTGCCTACAACTTTCTGTGAGCAAACAAGCCACCATTCAGCCTGGATATCTTGGATTTGTCATTCATTGGAGTCAACAGCCAGTATACTACCTGCCAATCTTGAGCTCATCAGCCCCTGCAGCTGTGTAAGTTGGGAAAAGCCTCCAGCTTGACGTTTGATCCAAAAACGTGGAAATTGCCAGCTTCTATAAGTGTGTGAGCCATTTTCCTAAGATAAATTTCTCACTCTCTCTATATATATGTTTTACTGGTTTTGCTTCTTTAGAGAACCCAGCCTAACACAGTTGGTACCGAAAATGGTTCTAAAGAGACAGAATCATAGGGATGGGCTTCCTAAATTGCTTCTCACTAATTCTGTTTTGGTTCTCCAATTTGATTAATCATAAAGGCACTCTGCCTCCATTAGTAAAGATTGTTGTTGTTGTTGTTGTTAAGTGCCGTCAAGTCGTTTCCAACTCATAGCGACCCCATGCACAGCAGAACGAAACACTGCCCGATCCCGTGCCAGCCCCACAATCCCCGCTATACTTGAGGCTATCATCGCAGCCACCGTATCAATCCATCTCCTTGAAGGCCTCCCCCTCTTTTGTCGACCCTCCACCCTACCAAGCATGACATCCTTCTCCAGGGAATGGTCCCTTCTGACAACATGACCAAAATAGGTG
>NW_006921957.1:2160895-2161443 GCF_000298275.1 Orycteropus afer afer
GACATATGGGCAGACAGTCAGGAAGATGAGGATATGGAGCCTGTAAATTCTGTTGAATCCCTCCCATCTGAAGGGATTACTATAAAACCATTATCCCTTCCACTTCCATTGGATGGGATTAATCCAACTGTTCCTACTGGGCCATTGCCTGAAGTAGATGCCATGGAAGACATTGCTGAATGTTCTCAGGAACTTTCCCAACCACCCATTGTTGCTGCTAGACCTATAACTAAAGTTAAGTCCAAGCAAGCACCAAAACGTGAAATACAAAGTGTGACTAAGGAGGTGGTATGCTACACCCGAAAAGACCTACTTGATATTGCTAACATGTACAGACAGAAACCTGGAGACTATGTATGGGAATGGCTACTGAGGTTGTGGGATAATGGTGCAAGGAATGTAACATTGGATCAGTCTGAGTTTATTGATTCAGGCCCACTAAGTACGGATTCCTCATTCAGTGTTTCAGCTTGAGAGGTTAGGAAAGGATCTAATAGTTTATTTGGTTGGCTTACTGAAGCATGGATTATGCAGTGGCCTACCTTAAG
>NW_006921957.1:2162928-2163953 GCF_000298275.1 Orycteropus afer afer
CTACTATGGTAGGAAAAGCCAAATGGAAGCCATTAAAACTGCCTCTACCTACAAAAATAGTAAACCAAAAGCAATACCACATCCCTGGAGGGGTTGCAGAGATTACTGCCACCATCAAGGACTTGAAGGATGCAGGAGTGGTGATTCCCACCACATCCCCATTTAATTTGCCTATTTGGCCTGTGCAAAAAACAGATGGATCTCGGAGAATGATAGTAGTTTATGGTAAACTTAATCAGGTGGTGACTCCAATTGCAGCTGCTATTCCTGATGCAGTTTCATTGCATGAGCAAATTAGTACATCTCCTGGTACTTGGTATGCAGCTATTGATCTGGCCAATGCCTTTTTCTCGATACCAACTTCAAAGGACCATCAGAAGCTGTTTGCCTTCAGCTGGCAAGCCCAACAGTATACTTTCACAGTGCTTCCTCAAGGGTATATCAACTCCCCAGCTCTATGTCATAATTTAGTCCGTAGGGAATCTTGATCACCTTTCCCTTCCACAAGACATCACCCTGGTCCATTATATTAATGACATTATGCTGATTGGACCTAGAAGGAAGAAGTATCGATGACTCTAGACTTATTGGTGAGACATCTGTGTGCTAGATGGTGGGAAATTAACCCGATAAAAATTCAGGCACCTTCCACTTCAGTGAAATTTCTAGGAGTGCAGTGGTATGGAGCATGTTGATATATTCCTGCTAAAGTGAAGGGTAAGTTATTGTATCTGGCTTCCCCCACAATTTAAAAGGAAGCACAACATCTGGTGGGCCTCTGTATTTTGGAGGCAATATATCCCTCATTTGGGTGTGCTGCTTCAACCTATTTATCAAGTGACTCAGAAAGCTGCTAGTTTTGAGTGGGGCCCAGAACAACAGAAGGCTCTGCAACATGTTCAGGCTGCCATGCAAGCTGCTCTGCCACTTGGGCCATGTGATCCAGCTGATCTAATGGTGCTTGAAGTGTCTGCAGCAGATAGAGATGTTGTTTGGAGTCTTTGGCAGGTCCCTATTGGTAAATC
>NW_006921957.1:2165708-2166250 GCF_000298275.1 Orycteropus afer afer
GGTATCCCACACAGCATTGCTTCAGATCAAGGGACTCACTTCACAGCAAATGAAGTGTGGCAATGGACCTATGCTCATGGAATTCACTGGTCTTACCATGTTCTCCATCATCCAGAAGCAGCTGGCTTGATAGAACAATGGAAAGGCCTACTAAAAGCACAATTGCAGTGCCAGCTAGATGGTAATACCTTGACTGGTTGGGGCAGTGTTCTCCAGAAGGCTCTATATGCTCTAAACTAGCATCCAATATACAGTGCTGTTTCTCCAATAGCCAGGATTCATGGGTCCAGGAACCAAGGGGTAGAAACAGGGGTGGTACCACTCACTATTACCCCTAGTGACCCACTCCAAAAAATGTTCCTTCCTGTCCCTACTGCCCTATGTTCTGCAGGTCTGGAGATCTCAGTCCCTAAAAGAGGAACACTCCCACCTGGAGACACAATACTGATTGCATTGAACTGGAAGTTAAGAATGCCACCAAGCCATTTTGGCTTCCTCATGCCTCTGGATCAACAGACAAAGAAGGGCATTACTGTACTATC
>NW_006921957.1:2169735-2176668 GCF_000298275.1 Orycteropus afer afer
CCCATCAGCAGTGTATGAGAGTCCCAATCTCTCCACAACCTCGCCAGCATTTGTTATTTTCTGTCTTGTTGAACTTTGATACTAGTGCTGGAACAAGATGGTACAGCTTCTATAAGTTTTGAGCCATTCTCTTAAGATAAATTTTTCTCTACATATATATAAGCTTTACTGGTTTTGTTTCTCTAGAGAACCCAGCCTAACACACTATCTGAATTGGGAATGACTGTTAATCCCCATATTGGGGAATGTCTTCCTTAATCCTACATAGTAGATTAGGTGATTCTACTATGCACCTGCAACAATTTTCGCATTATTTCATAATTGTTTATTTCCTTGGCATCTCTCTCCCAAGGTTCCTGAGAACATGGGTATTATGCTTCTTTAGTATAGGCATTATTTCCAGATTGTTCATGCTGTATCAGTAATGTCCAATACGTTGCCAGGTATAAAGCAGGCACTCAATAAATATTTGTGAACAAATGAGGAAATAAATATCAGCAATGACAGATATTACTTGACCCACAGGCAGTAAAGTAGAGACACATCTGCCTGTCTTCCTGATTCTTAGAGCTGGAGTTAGGCTTTTCTCCTCCTTCTGTCACCTAGACATTGACCTCAGTTGGTCAGTCAGTCAACATATATTTGTGATGCCTCTGTTAAGTGCCAGGAACCATTTCTGTGGCTGAGGATTCAATGGTAAGATACACAAAGCCTTTTTTCTTAAGGTGCTTTTATACTGGGGGTAAGAGAGAGGAAGGATGGACAGTGAACAAAAGATAAATAAGAAAAATAAGAGGCCCTAAAGTAGCCTCTGAGGAACTCCGGTGTCATAGTGGTTAAAGCATTCAGCTGCTAACCAGAAGGTCAGCAGTTCAAACCCACTAGCCACTCCATAGGAGAAAAATGAGGCAGTTTACTTCAGTAAAGATTGACAGCCTTGGAAAGCCAGTGGGGGCAGTTCTACTCTATCCTATAGGGTCGCTATGAGTTGGAATCAACTCGATGGCAGTGTGTTGGTATTTGAAAGTGTTCTGGTTACCTAGTGCTTCTCTCACAAGAATATAACACAAATGGGATGTCTTGAACAAACAGGAGTTTATTCTCTTACAGTTCAGGAGGCTAGAAGTCTGAGTTCCAAGTGCCAGGCTTTAGGGGCTGTGTGCAAGCCTCTGGACCTTGGGCTTCAGCTCTGCCTCTTGCTCCCGGCCCACTTAAGCTAGAGGCATCTCTTCACTCAGGCAGCTACTGGCTGCTGAGGCTAACAAGCCCAAGGTCGACAAATAAAATGGCACAGTCCCGATGTTACCAAATCACACAGCAGGCCATTAATTTAAGTCCATTGACAGTCCCAAGGTTGGCAGAACATGGCAGGCTGCTTAACAATGACATGGCTACATGCAGGGTTTAAGCATGCCGTAAGCTAGAGACCATTACCAAAGCTGCTGCTTATATATGGGAAGCTGACCATATTGCTAAAGCAGCTACTCAGCTGCTCCAATACATTCCATCATGGAGGTAATTACCAATCTTACCATGGGGAATAACTACATCTAGCTACCCAGCCACTCAACCAGGCCTAGCCAAGTTGACACACAAAGTTAACTACCACAGGAAGGTATCCTCTAAGGAACCCTGGCACAGTGGTTAAGCACTCAACTGCTATCCAAAATGTTGGCAGGTCAAACCCACCCAGCCACTCCATGGGAGAAAGACCCAGAAATCTGCTCCCTTAAAGATTACAGCCTAGAAACTCTATAGGGCAGCTCTTTTCTGTCACATGAGGTTATTGAGTCAAAAATAGACTAGATGAGATCTAACCACAATAATAAGGTAGCCTCTCTTGTCTCTGACTTTGTTACATCCTAAGTTCTGGTGTGAGTGTAGGACACAACCAACTTTGTGGTTGGCTAGGATTGAAATAGGATTGAAGTAAATCAACACTATCTGAAATTGGAAGCTTTTTTTAAGGTCTAGCCCCAATGTCCTTCATGGAGTCCTCCATGGTCCCCTTGACTTTCCAGAATGTGCTCTTTCCTCCTTGGTCCTCTCAGGCTCAACTGTACAGCTTACCAGACTGTAAGCCCTTTGAGTACTAAAACCAGGCAAAATGTGTTCAAATAACAGAATTGTTAAGAGCTTGGTGTCTTGTACTGCCATCTAACCTATCATCTTGGCTCCCTCAAAATTTTGACTCTGTTGTATACTATGTATGCTAGAAAATGGACCCTGAAGCAGAACTTATGTACTAAGACTTAATTGGAGAATATAAGCCCAGGGCAGCAAGAGTGGAAGGAAAAGGGAAGTGAAACACAGAAAGAGAGACAGTAGATAGAAGGTAGTGTGTTATCAAGTTGGCCAGAGATTCAAAGAAAACATGAGTTGCTCTGTCATTCAGATGTATTCCACACAGTCTATGAGGCACCATCACACTTCAAAAAGGGAGAAAGAAAGGGCTGTGTTACCCCATCCCTCCAGGTAACCACTGGGAAAGCCATATTCCATACCCTGAAGCACACGCAATGGTCCATCTGAGACTAGAAATAATAAGAGGAGCCACTCCTCGGCAGGAAGGTTAGGCAATCTACTTCCATAGTGATACTGCCTCTGAAACCCAAGGAGGGGTTGCTATGAGTCAGATCCAACTCAATGGCACATAACAACAACAACAACATAGCCTATTTAGTCAAACTGAGCCCACTGTAGTTGCATCACAGTGGACACACTGGAGGCTATGTTCAAACAGAGCACAGAACCGTCCTCCCAGGGGAGGTGAAAACAGCCAGATACGGTTAGTAAATGGGGTGACAGTTGTAGCAGCTGGGCTGTCAAATCAACAAGTGGGCAAGGCCTAGGATGAGGGGTGCAGATGAGGCAGTGAATTTGGGGAGGCAAATGAACTGAGTCCAGTACACAGACACATACATCCTAAGCAGCCTCTTGGCTGCTGGATTAAGTCACTGAACCAAAGCAAATACTGAGAGAGGAACCAAAAAGAAGACCAAGTTGGTTCTTTGGTTACCTTGTCAACTCCCTAAGAAAAGCAGCAAGGCAGACAAAAAAGCTAGGACCTTAACTAGCAATGACAGTGCATGGCAGTCCCCAAACTTGGCACAAATGGGAAAAACAAACCTGAGTCTGAAACCGTTTTATCTGGGAACTGGAAAAACTGTTGCTGCCATTCCCAGTTCCTTTAAGTGACACAAGATAGCATAGTATGATTATGAGGAGTATAGACTCTAGAGAGAGCTATTCAGGTTTGAGTGCTGACTCTCTCTGTGACCTTAAGCAAGTCACATACCTCTCTGAGGCTTAGTTTCTTCATCTCTAGAATAGAGATAATACTAATACTTACCTGTTATTAGAATTAAATGCAAACGTGTGTAGCACAGTGCCTGGCACACAAAAAAAGAGTTCAGTAAATATTGGCAGTTATTATTTCATTCTCAACCCTCCTCCATCCTTCATTCCAGCTCCTTTTCCCATCATAATTACCACCAACCCATTCCTCGAGCCTTCTACCTCCTTCCCTTGCAGTCCTCTGTCACTCACAGGAGCAGTGGGGCCTGGACCTGGCCATGCCTTCTTCACCCTGCTCTCCCCAGAGCTGTTCCCCGGGAGCCTGAGCCATTCATCTCCCTGGTGACCTGAGTCTGAACTAAGAGACAGATGTGGGGTGGCTGAGGCCAGGGTGGTAATGTGCTCCCTTATCTCTGTGCCCCTCACTGGGGCCTAGTTAATTTTCCCTTTGATTTTAATATAGATTTATTGAAAGTTTCAGTTATCAAAACAAACTGCAGCAGCAAATTGGTGTTCTTTGCAGGCCTACAAGTGCCTATAAAGCTGCCAGGCTCGGGAACGAATGGCGCTCTCCAGGAGGTCAGTCATGGCAGCAGGAAGTCCCTGGGGACACACACACTGCAGTTTAATATTTTTCTTATTAGCCTTTTTCTTCTTGGCTATCTAAGCCTCCCCTTTAAATCGGAAATCAAATGGAGCCACCTGCTCAGGCAGGCTGTCTTCCCCAAGACCCCCACTCTCTTGCTACTTTCTTTCCCCTCTCTCATCTTGGCCTCCCCACCTCTAATCCTCTAACTTCACCTGCCTTGAGAGAGCTGTGATTCACCAGTCCCAGCAGAGAGGTGCGCCTCCCAAATGTCAGGAATTCCACATCCTTGTCTCAACTGTGGAGGTCTGCTCAGGTTGTCCAGCCATTAGTCAGAGCCAGCAAAGCATCCCTAGAAAAGATTGGAGCCCCAGGCCTCTTCCAGATCAGGGGTTCAGAAAGGAGAAAAAAGCAAAGTTTTTAAAGCAAAAGAGTTGGTTTCACAAGACAATTCTGTCAAGATCTGTTGAACTCAATAGAAACAAAAAGAAAATAGTGATCTGAGACCATAGGGCAAGTTCTCCTTCAGCCCAAGAATTGTCTAATTTCATTCTTATAGCTCCATGGCCTCTCTTCTCAATCTCAACTTTGGTTTTGAGATCCCCCAAATGTGTCTTTCTAAGGATAAGCCAGCTTTCCTGCCTCCAGTGCTCCAGTGGCTCCCACAGCTAGAGCCACTCACTGCCATCTCTAAAACCAAACCATTCTCACTGCAATCGAGTCAGTTATGACTCATAGCGACCCCTTTGGGTGATAAATCTTTACAGAAGTAGATTGCCCAGTCTTCCTTCCACAGAGTGGCTGGTGGGTTTGAAACACCAACCTTCTGATTAGCAGTCAAATGCCTTAGGCTCTGGAATCAGTCCTGGCTCAGCAGAGGGTCTCCATGGCTTGGTAAACCTGAGGGCATCATTGCCTTCTCTTCTGGACCTGTGATGTTGCTGGGTCATTTGTACATGCCAGTCCTGTTGATGATGCCCTCTTCTTGCTCTTAAAAATACCTTGCCATGAGTAGCGACTGGGATCTTAAAAGCTTGCAAGCAACCATCTGGATGCAATGATGGGTCTCTCCTCATCCAGATCAAAAAAGAATGAAGGAAACCAAAGATTCATGGAAACAATTAGTCCAAATGACTGGCACACCATGCGATCCTCAGCCTATATGACTATGAGACCAGGAGAACTAGATGGCGCCTGGCTACCACTGTCAACCACTCAGAGGGGGATCTATGTAAGAGATCTTGGATAGAGAGGGAGAATAATGTGAACAAAATTCAAAATAATTAAAAAAAAAAAAAAAAAGGGACCAGGTTTGCTGGTCTGATAGAGCTTGTTGGAACCACTGAGAGTATGGCCCCTAGCTGCCCTCCAGGTCTGGAATTGAAGACACTCCTGTGGTCCAGCCAAACAAAAGACAGGCATATGAGCTGTACATTTACAATAGGTAGATACACTCCTTGGAGAGAACAATCATGGGGAAATAGAAGGGCTGTGTATGCACAGTGAGACAGCTCAGGGGGCAGGAATGCATGGAGGGAAAGACACAGAGAAGAGGTAACTATGGGGAGGATGTTGGAGGGGAGCTGTTGCACTGTAGTAAATTGTAGTCAATGTCATGAAATAAAGTGTATGTGAGCTGCTGTATCGAAAGTGAATTTGCTGTGTAAACTTTCACCCAAATCACAATAAAAAAAAAAAAAAAAAAAAAAAAAGCCCTGCCAGCAACAAGGCCTACTGCCCTTCCTGAGAACTCAGACTATGACTAAGGGCCTTGACAACTGTAGCTATGTACCTAGAGTGGTAGAAGATGCTGAGCTTTGGATCTAGACAGTCTAGGATTTGAATCTTGGCTCTGATACTTACTGAATCTGTGATTTGGTGAAGTTAACCTCTTTGTGGTTTCATAGCACCTTGTGTTTTCATCTACCCTTGTCTAAGAACTACTCTGTAATAAAATTGTTTACCACTGCGTCTCTCTGTTACAATATTCTGAAATCCTCAGAGGAAAAGACTGTGTCTTAATGGTCTTTATTTCCCAAATGTATCTATTTGATGAATTAATGAAATCACCCTCTCTGGGCCTGTTTGGGAGCTCTGGTGTCATGCCTAAGGCATTTGACTGCTTACCAGAAGGCTGGTGGTTCAAACCCACCAGCCACTCCTCAGAAGGAAGATTGGGCAATTTACTTCCATAGTGATACTGCCTTGGAAACCCAAAGAGGGGTCGCTATGAGTCAGATCCGACTTGATTGCGTGAGTTTGGTTTGGTTTGGTTTGGTTTGGGCCTGTTTATTCAACTGTAAATGGAGATAACACCTGCATAACCAGTACAGTGAAGAAATCACCTAGCACATTGCCTATCCAGTATAAAATAGATGGTTAGTGAATAAAGTTTCCTTCACCATTTATCCAGCCACCAGCACACCTACATTTTGCCTGTTCCTATCTCAGTTTCAAGCCTAGCTCTCTCCTATTACCTACAGGAAGGGGGTGGGGTGGGGCTTCCCATCACTGATGAGATGTCAGCATTTAACCTACCCTCTTTGGGGTGGTGCTGACTTCTTCTCTCCTCCAGGCCCTGCTCCTTTGACCTTTCCAAACCCACTCACAAATTGCTGCCTTCTGGTGGCTCTGTTTCTAGTCCAAGTCCTGTTTCCTGGACTTCCTTGTAATTTAGATGTTACCAGACCTATCGTCTATATCAGCTGATGATGCAAATGAGTTCACATTAACATTGATACCCCAATCTTGCTCACTGTAAGCCCCCACCAGCTCCTGCAGAAATACAAGCCCCTCACAATATTTCCAAAGAAAGTCTCAAGTGTATCCATGCTACCATACTCCACTGGCTTTTATCACTATGTGCTCAGTAGATGCTGGCCTTGAATGCTTCTGTCTGATGTGCTCAATTCTGATGATATCATGACAGCATGATAACATGGCAATCCCTAGCAAAGTAAGAAGGAGAAGACTCTTTCCCCCTGCAGTGTAGTAAATTACTTTGTGTGGCTTTTCTACCCATAAGTCTTTGTAAACTCCAAGGTGGAATT
>NW_006921957.1:2177439-2197589 GCF_000298275.1 Orycteropus afer afer
ATTGCCCAACCTTCCTTCCGAGGAGTGGCTGGTGGGTTTGAACCGCCAGCCTTCTGGTTAGCAGTCAAGTGCTTTAGCCACTATGCTACCAGAGCTCCCAGAGAAATCAAGGTAGGGTGAGTTTAAATAAGAGCTAGCATGCTGAACCAGAGCCATGATCCCTCTTTAACCCTCAGCCCTATCGTAGAAACTGACTCACTCTGCCAGATTCCTCCTTCCTCTATTATTAGGTCTTTGGAACTCTGTTGACCCTTCCAGCAATATGATTTCCATTGCATTCTACAAACACCCCTACTCTGATCATGTCAATATATACCTGATCCACAGTGATGGGCTTGGTTAAATTTTGTTTTTCCCTGAAATGCTTTGTAGCATCCATAAAAATTTTTGGATTCAAATAGATATTTGGTTCAGAGGATGTAAATGAATGTCAGCTCTAAACCCACTAGGACCCCTGTTACACTATATTTTACTCCAGGATCTAGTAAATACATTCCTTATACCACCTTCAACTTTCCCCTACCTTCCCAGACAACTAGGGCCTCATCCTCATACTGGACCCCTTGTGGTTCATAGCTTCTCCTTCCTGGTCCTGACTTGGCATTCAAGTCCTCTGTACTCTGGCTTCAACCTACACTTTAGCCTTATTTCTCACTAGTTCTTTTACTCCTTCTCTCTTCCAGGCTACTGGGACTAATTACTCCTCATCAAGGTGCTTTATACATTTCTGCCTTCAAGGTTTTGCTGATGCTGTTCTTTCAACTGGCAGTGTCTTCCCTATTCCCATCTCCACTTGAGAACTCCTAGAGAATGTATCCTGTTCCAGGAAGCATTTCCTGATCTCCCAAGTAGCTGTTCCCTTTCTTCCTCTGAGCCTCCAAGCCTTATCTGCATACTTTGCCCAGCATGGCACTAATTCATAGGCAGAGGCTTGTTCAGCAGTGTTAGTTTCTAGGCAGTGTTTGACCATAGCCCCCCAGGACCTAAGAGTGTAGAAGGACTTTTAGGAGGCCATCCAAAGCCTTTCTTCTTGATATCAAAATGAGGCCAGTTTTTCAGGTCTCAGCCTCTGGGTTAGTACCTTGAATGGATCTTCCCTACCAACTCACTTGCTCTGGATTATAACTAAAAGTTTGAAACCATCCTTCTCCAAGTGCATACTTTTTCAAGATTCAACAAACATTTTTTGAGTAGCTACTTTGTACTGGGCTCCATGAAAGCACCAGGTATGAACATGAACAAAATGAACACAGTCTCTGCCCTAATATAGCTTATACTCTAATGAGGGAGACATACTGGAAAATAAATAATTGTCATTCAAAAGGATAACTGTGATTATAAAGACAACTTGCAATGGGGTCTGGAGACAAGGTATCTAAAACAACCTAGAAAGGCTTCTCAGGACAGGTAACATTTAAAAGGAGTCTTAAGAGTTGGGTAGAACTTTCCCAGGCCAAGTTGGGGAGGAGGAAGTGAAGAAGGGAGGACATTAAAGGCAAAGGGAATAACATGAGCAACAGCACTAGAAAACAAAATGGCACACCTGCTGGTGGAAAGAAGCTTAGTGGTGAAAGAGGAATTTGAAGAGTATGCAGGAGTTAGATCATGCATAACCTTATGTCTTCTTAAGGTGTTTGGATTTCATCTTGAGAACAACAGAGAACCACCAAAGGTTTAAAGCAGGGCAGTGACTTGGTCAATTCAGTGTTAGAACTGTCCTTCTCAAACTTTAATGTGCATCCCAATCACTTGGGGATCTTGTTGAAATGCAGGTCTGGGAAACTTCCTAGTGATGCTAGCAAGCTCCTTGGTGATGTTGATGATGCTGGTCCTTAGACCACACCTCCAGCAGCAAAGTTTTAGATTGTGCAAGCCCTCTGTCCCACCTTCCTTCAATGGAAACACTCAGATCTGCTGGCACAGAGCATTCACCTTTCCTCTGAGTCTCAGAGTCTAGCTCAAGGCTGCTGTGGCTCTTCACTTTTACTGTTGTTGTTGTTGTTGTTATATGCCGTCAAGTCGGACCCAACTCATAGCGACCCCTCCTTGGGTTTCCGAGGCAGTATCACTACAGAAGTAGATTGCCTCATCTTCCTTCTGAGGAGTGGCTGGTGGGTTTGAACCGCCAGCCTTCTGGTTAGCAGTCAAATGCCTTAGGCACTACGCTACGAGAGCTCCCTCACTTTTATTAAGCATCTATATTTTAGAAGCTGTTTGTTGAATATTTGCTTCATGCCCAGCAAAGTGCCAGGTATGGGTAAGAAAGAGTTTGAGGGGAAGATGAAATGCAAGACATTTTCCTAGCCAAAAGTGGCTGGCGTCATCTCTGGGAAAGCTGCCCTCTGCCAGACCTGTCATAAACATGCTAAATGAGGCCTGTCTCAGCTGTGCTCCCTGGGGCCCCACCGTTTATGCAGCCCAACCAGAGATGAGTCTGTTTATCCCTAACTGTTGTTTCTGACCTCTAAATCAATTCCCTATCTGTGACAAAACCTCCATCCTCCCCTGTTTTCCTCCCAATCCTGTGACATCAATTTGTAAAACTGAAGGCAGGATCCGATGACGGTGGTTACAAGCACAGGTTCTGAAGTCAGACTGCCTGGATTAGTAGCCCAGCTCTACTACTAACTGGGAGACCTTGAGCATATGGCTTAACTTCTCTAAACTTCAGTTTTTATTGGGGCTAATTCTGTCTGTATCATGGGGCTGTCATGAGGATCAGATAAGACAACGCATATGAAGCACAGCCTCTGAAATACGCAGGAAGCATCCAGTAACTGCTAGGTATTATTTCTGTAAATATAAGAAGCTTATGTGTAGAAAAGAGCTCTAGTGGTGTAGTTGATAAGGCATTTGGTTGCTAACCAGAAGGTCAGCAGTTCAAACCCACTGGCTGCTCTGCAAAAGGAAAATGGGACAATCTATTCTGTAAAGATTTACAGCCTTGGAGACTTTTCAAAGCCCCTTTGAAAGCCTGTGTAAGTAACAGTGGAATTCCTGGGTGGCACACATGGTTAAGCACTCAACCACTAACGGAAAGGTTGGAATTTGAACACATCCGCAGGCACCTAGGATGACAGGCCCGGTGAAGGAAGATCACAGCCTTGAAAACCCTGTGCAGTGCAGTTCTAGCCTGGAGCACATAAGGTTACCATGAGTCAGAATCAACTCTGCGGCAGCTAGTTTTGTTTATATAAGTAAAAACTCAAAACTCACTGCCTTCGAGTAGGATCCACTCATAGCAACCCCTTCTTGGGTTTCCGAGGTGATATCACTACGGAAGTAGATTGCCCAATCTTCCTTCTGAGGAGTCACTGGTGGGTTTGAACCACAAGCCTTCTGGTTACCAGTCAAATGCCTTAGGCACGACACCACCAGAGCTCCTTTTTGTAAGTAAAAGTCACTGTTACTCTGTATCCAGCTATGGTTTTTCTACTTATATCAGCCCCTTTCTGGTGCTGGGGAGGCAGAGAGGAAATGCGGACCTCAGGACAGAGAAGTCATGCTGAAAGAGTTAGTCTTTGGGAAGCTCTTTATAGGAGCAGGAGTTTCAGCCTACCAAAACTGAGACTCAGTGTTGGAGGCGGAAGCTTTATAATCCCCTCCCCCCCATACTTCAACCCCATCCCCACAGTGTTCCCTTTGGCCAGGGTCACCCAGGCTGCCCCTCCTTCCGGCTGCAGGGAGAGAAGCAGCTTCAATCATTCATCTTAATGTCTCTATTAAGCAGGGTTATGACCAGGACTAGTCGAGAAACAAGGTCTTTTAGTGTAAAAACACGGCTCCCAGGGCTTGGCCCCAGGGGATTCTTCCCCAGCACTGCTGCTGCTACAGGGCTACGGGGGGCTGGAGGGCGGCTGAGACTGCAGACCTGAAAGGATGATTTTGCCCTAATTTCTCTCTTTCCTGGATCCTTCTAAGGGCCTGCCAAGACTGTTCATTCCCAACAAGAAGAGCAATGACTTGGCATTTGGTGGCAATCACAGAGATCTTAAGGCTGTCTTTGTGTTAGGCCTACACCTTGACCTGGGATCCCTAGCTTTATCACCCTCTCACCACTTACCAGGGATGAAGTGAAGGCAGCTACGGCCTTAGCCATTGAGCTCTAGGCACAACTGGGCCTCAGCAAGAGTCTGGGCTGGGAGCCTAGGGAATAACAGGAGTATTTCTGATTATGAAGAGCCAAGGGAGGATTCCTAATAAGATCACACACTTCATGTCTCCATCACTCATATTAAAGAAAGTTTAGGAGCAGATACTCAAATCCACACCTAGTTTCTAGGGTGGTAGCTATGCACCCGAGGAGCCCAGTGCTTATTCACGCTTACCTACTCCCACATATTTATGGGCAGAGAGGTTTGTGGGCAGCAACAAAGCCAACCCCTTCACAGAAGAACTGAGAATCCTGGGCAACCAGAATTAAAAGGGAAAGACCCAGAAGACATTCATTTAGAAGGCCTCAAAGGGAGCCATGTGCACAGACCCACCCGGTCTGACATGTATGAGGCATTGACGTCAGAGGCATAGAAAGGATCCCCAGATAAGTACTCTCAAATGTCACTAATGTCACCATGAGAACATGAGCTCTTTAGCTAACAGGGGTGGCGGGGATAAGAATGTGGAACATAAAGGCGTAAAGATACGGAAGGGAGAGAGAGGTCATTCAACACAGTTTGCTGACCTCTTACACCTGGAGGCCTTGCTCATGTTCTGGCCCCTGACTTCTGTTTCTCACAGTCAAACCACACTGTTACCTTCTCACTGGTCCTGGGTTCTCCCTCTGTATAAAGACTTACCCCAAACATAACCTCCTCTGAATTGGCTTCCCTGAAGCAGGCTAGATAGAGGAAGAGTTCAAGTGTTGGAGTGAGGCAAATGAGGCAAGCATGGGTTCACATCAGGCTCTACCCCTTTTAAGCAAAGCGACCCTGGGCAAGTCATTGCTGCTCTCTGAGCTTCAGTTTCCTCTTTTGTTCCTTAGGGTTTTGAGGCATAAATGAGGCAGGTGTTCGGCTTAGTGTAGGGCCTGAAAAACAATGGAAAGAAGGACAAGATGGAGGACAGAAAGAACTGGAATCTTAATCTACTTGAATGCATAGGAATAAAACCTCTATGCCTAGAATGCAGGAGGTGTTCCCTATTCACTTTTCTGTAGGCTGTGGTGGAAGGACTTTGACCAAGAGGGGCTGTAGAGCAGGGGGGCTATGCAGAGAATGCCAGAGCAGCTGAGGGCAGCACAAAGTCAGAGTGAGTTAGCACTGGTCCCAGGGGCTGCATGAGCAAGGCAGGCTTTTACAGAGATATCCAGGGAACAAGAAATACCAGCAAGGAAGTTGCCCCATTAATAAATAAGAAGGTGGGAAATTAATGATAGCCTGAAAATGGCTGAGCTACTGAACTCTTTCTTTAAATCTGTCTTTAACAAGAAAAATAAAGAAAGGAGATTTGGCCAATTAGGAGGTAATGAAGACATTGTAGAAATAGCACCTGACAAAAAGCACACATTGTGGAGTGTGAATGAACATCCAATGACCTTGACCTCCCTAGAGACAGAGGAAGGGTACCAGCAGAGGGTTCTGCTGCTTACAATCAGGGCAAGCAGGGGATCATCCCAGGGCCTGGGAAAGCGTAGGGAAGGAACAGGAGGGAGAGTCTCCAATTGGACATTATTTGAGAGACTGGGGCACAACTACTGTGAGCCAGGCAAGATACTCCACCTTCTCTGGCATTGTCTCCTCTGAAGGTGGGAATAAAGGTGAGGCATGAGGGGTGGGGTGGATAAAAGGAATGAGACCACGGAAGTGACAGATGGGGGCCAAAGGTGAGATACCTAAGGGCAGAGAAAAAGCAAAAGGACCCTACTTGGAACAACTAAAAGATTAGGCTCCTGACATATTTTGGGTGGTCCTTTTTAGAGGGCTTATGCCTAGAAAAGAATAAGAGAAGGGAACAGGTAAGGAGGGTATGAGGAGGAAGGAGAAATAAGTCAAGAGGAAAGGTCTGGGGCTTAGAGGAGAGGGCAAGGTAATATAGAGAAGAAGGAAAATAAAGATGGTTTTTAAGCAGGTCTTCAGAAGGGAGCTGTTCTGCTAAGTACTAAGAAAACCAATCTGCTTGCCACACTGCCCTAGCTCTAGCACTCTACTGAGGCCCAGGTGACCCACCTGGTGAGCCAAAGGGCAGTGTCAGTGACAGGTAGCAGTAGCGTAGAGGGGTCACAGGTTGAGTGTAAGCAAAGGAGCTTCAAGAGACAAGAGAAGGGAATGTTAGAAACATGAAGGTGAGAAAAAGTCCCACAGAAGGGGCAGCTTTGCCACTGCGGGGAGCATTGGAAGGGTGAAGAATCTATATGCTTCTCTGCACATCCCACTGGTATAGCAATCTTCATCCCACCTATTCTTTTTGAGAATCTGGGGACAGAGTGGGTGCCTATGAGACTAGCAGGGTCATAGAGGAGGAGATTTAAAGCAGGGTTCCCGGGAAAATCCAGGCAGGGAGGGAAGGGAAGGTGTTGGGCAAGAAAGTAAGAGAGTGAAAATGGAAAACCAATCTATCTAACCCTGTCCCTACCTTCCTCATATAGCTAAGTGAACATGATCAGGAACCGAGAAGGAACCCTTTTGATTCACTTGCCCTTCCCATCTTTTCCCAGGCCAGGATCTAGGCCCTGGGTTCTGCCTTTGGGCACACCCAGGGTAGTCAAGGCCCATAGCCTCCCAGGGGCAGAAGATGGTCTGGCCTGAGAAGCTCACCAGCTCCAGCATGTGTTCAGAAAACTGGTTCCAGGATTGAATCCAAAGCGGCTGGACTGTAATAACACTGATAACCATGATCAGTGTCCGGTAGTGGGTAGGGTTGTGAGCAGTGAAACTGCAAGAGAAAGAGAGGGCAGCTAGTGATGAATAGGGGCAGCCAGAGCCTCGTTAGAGGGGAGCTGGAGGGGATGGTTGCTGCAGGGATGAGCCCTGGGCCTGATTTATAATCTTCAGAGCTGATCTGAGAGAGAGGGGTTAAGTAGTGAGTTAATGAAATCCGCAGATGCTGCTAAATGGGGAGAGCTGGGAGCACCAAGGCTGGAGGGAAGACCAGGCAGGCGGCAGGCAGGTTGGCCACTGAAGGAGATTCATCTGGAGGGGAGAAAAGATCAATACATTTCAACTAAGGGAGAAATCTTGCCACAGTTTCAGAAATCCAGATTTGGCAGGCCAGGGAGAAAGAGGGTAGATGGCAGGGTTGCAGGGAGAGTCAAAGTCCTGTCTCAGGGATGTCTCCCCCATCAAGCTTCTCAGCCACCTGCCCCATTTGCAATGGGCTTCAGCAAACACTCACTGGACAGCCCCTGAGCCCCAGGGACAAGGAGGTGATCAGACTAGGCCTCTGCCCTCTCTTCTCACAGACTGAGTGGCGAAACAAGTACCTACAGTTCTCTGTGATAAGTGCCGTTGAGCAACACAAAGGAGGGGGCAATTAATTCTGACAGGGGAGGGCAGGAAGGTCAGGTTGACATTAAAGCGAGGCTTGAAAAATAAGGATTTTACCAAGCTGAAAATGGAAAAGGGGATTCTCACCAGAAGGAACAGCATGAGCCAAGACCAGTAAAGGCACAAGGGAAGTTGAGGGAAAGGGGGCTGGCATAGCAGAGATGATCAGGGAAGGGAATGGACAAGGAGAAATGGGCCAAAAGCCCACTGAGTTCAGGTGGGGGCAGTGGGTGTTTGTGTGAGGCTGGAGCACAGGTGGATACAGTTCCTATAGTGGTCTCAGTGTGTCAGGGGAGTGGTGAATCCTGGTCAAAGGAGCATCTTCTGCATACTGACTGTACCGTCTACCACCAACGGTAGACCAGGACCTCCTTTATAGGGCTGCCATTTGGTATAACATAGTATAGGGAGCTCTGGTAGCATAGTGCCTAAGGCACTTGACTGCTAACCAGAAGGCTGGCGGTTCAAACCCACCAGCCACTCCTCGGAAGGAAGGTTGGGCAATCCTACTTCCGTAGTGATACTGCCTCGGAAACCCAAGGAGGGGTCGCTATGAGTCGGGGCCGACTCAACGGCAAATAACAACAACAACAGTATAGCATTTGGCACAATGCCTGGCATATAACAAGTGTTTACCAAATGTAAGTCATTATTAATGTGTTGTTAATATTCCCAAGCCTGGAAAGAGGTCTGACTGCAGTTCCAAATGCTCCCAGAGAACACCAGAGGAGGAATGAGCGGACAGGGGGCTACTTAATAAATAGAAATTTGGGCTCATGAGCTGAAAGTCAACCACAGTTCTGATGGTAAGGGGGGACAGCATGCTGCTGAGACATCAGGGAACAGAGACCCTTGAGAGGGGGAAGCCTGATTCATAAGGAACTGTGAGGACCAGACTGGTAACATCTCTATCCAGGCCCCACAGGGGAAGTTCTTGGAAGCAGGGACAGAGCATAGTTTGTATCTGTTCTGGTTGCCTAGTGCCACTCTGACAGGAAACATACCACAAATGGGATGGCCTTAACAAACAGGAGTTTATTCTTACAATTTGGAGGCTTTAAATCCATGTTCAAAGTGCCAGGCTCTAGGGGCTGGGTGAAAGCCCCTCACTCAACCTTGGGGTCCAGCTCTGCCTCCTGCTCCCTGCCCACTGGAGCTAGAGGTGTTTCTTCCCTCAGACAGCTGCTGGCTGCTGAGGCTGAGAAGCCCCAAGGTTGGCAAGTAAAAAGGTACAGTCCTGATGTTACCAAACCACACGGCAGGCCATTAACTTAAGTCCCAAAGTTGGCAGAGCATAGCAGGCTGCTGAGCAACAACACAGCTACATGCAGGGTCCAAGCATGCCAAAGGCTAGAGACCATTCTCAAAGCTTCTCCTTATATACAGGAAGCAGACCACATAGCCAAAGGCAGCTACTCAGCTGCTCCCAGTAGATTCCACCATGGAGTTGATTACCAGTCTCGTCATGGGGAATACTGCATTCAGCTGCCCAGCCACTCAACCAGGCCTAGCCAAGTTGACACACAAACATAACCACCACAGTATCTTAGGGCCAATAGCCAAACCATCTTGTCCTTCCCCCAGCCGTAGAGTTATTCAGATGAGTGTATCCTTTCCTAGAGAGACCTTCCTAATCTCTTCTCTTGTCCTGAGCAGCTACACTGCCCTTGCAGGAACCGCCTCCCTAATAGAGGAGATCTTCTCAGAACCTAAATGAAGAAGTGAATCCAGATGGTACTAGGGGTAGATAGTAATGGATGTTGTGATGTGCTGCCTAGATTCCCCCTCTGGGAATGAAGGACTTATTCTTCCACTTGCTGGAAGTGCTGCTGGTAGATAGCCTTCAGCTATTGGGCAATCTACTTCCGTAGTCATACCACCTTGGAAACCCAAGAAGGGATCACTATGAGTTGAATCTGACTGACTGCAGTGAGGTTTTTTTGTTTTTTTTTTTTTTGGCTTCATTAGGAGATTATTTCAGTTGAAGAAAACTTCCTTGTCCTAGGTTCAGCCTCCTTCTAGGGGATAATTTGTATCCAGTGACTGATCAACATTGTGATTAAAAGACTCACTCCCCTCCCCCAATTCTGGCCGATTTTGAAGGACCATCCCAGCTCTGAAGCTCCATATAGGATTAGCTGATGCCTTTGTTGAGACTACATCACAGCTCAACTTCTCCCTCTGACTAATCCCACTTTAACCTCTTTTCCATAGGGTTGACCCCAACAGTACTTTAATAAATAACCTACATGCTAATCTGGGAGCTCTGGTAGCATAGTGCCTAATGCACTTGACTGCTAACCGGAAGGCTAGAGGTTCAAACCCACCAGCCACTCCTCGGAAGGAAGGTTGAGCAATATACTACCGTAGTGATACCACCTTGGAAACCCAAGGAGGGATTGCTATAAGTCAGGTCTGACTCGACAGCACATAACAACAACACATGCTAATCTCTGTCTCAGAATCTGTTTCATGGGGAATCTAACACATGACAATCAATATATAAAATAAAAATCTCCATCCACATTGAATTTGCATTCGAGAAGGAGAGACAAATAAATAAACAAATAAATGTAATAAATAAGTAAATTATAAAGTACAATAGAAGATACGTATAATAATTTCTATAGGAAAAAGAAAAAGTTGAGCAGAATAAGTAGACCAGTTGTGCCTGGCTATAGGGGTGGCAGAGAGGATGCAATATTAAATCAGGTGTCAAGGTAGGCCTTGTTGAGAAGGTGAAATTTGAGCAAAACTTAAAGGAGATAAGAGAGTTGAACAAATAGAAATCTGAGGACCTTTCAGGTAAAGGGAACAGCAAAAGAAAAGGTCCTAAGGCAGGAACCAACGTGTTTGAGAAGCACGCAGGAGGCTAGCGAGGCTAGAGCAGAGGGTAAGGAAAAGGAAGAGTACGGTGATAGGAATGGAAATTGCAGAGGTGATGAGAACACTGTGGGCCATTTTGGCTTTTACTTAGAGTGAAATGGGAACTTTATCTTATTCATCTTCCTCCAGGAGCCCTCCATGATTCTCTGGCTAGACTAAGTACATGCTCTGTGCTCTCATAGCCGCTTGGGCTTTCTGCATGGTAACACTTAAACTGCACTGTACTATAATCATCTCTTTACCTGCATTGTGATGGATCTCTTTTATATGGCCTCTCTTGCCATGGTCTTATAACTCTCACCAAATGATTGGGTGGGATTATGCAAATAAGGTGCTTATAGCCCATCAGGGGGATTGGACAGCTTGCTAATAAGGCAAATAAATAAAGGACAAATAATAATAAGGCAAACTTGTGGGGTGGGGCCATGCAAATAAGGCATATGAAACCCTAACAAGGGGATTGGTCGTTTTTCCATCCTGGTAGGCTTAAAACAAATATGAGCTCTGGTGGTGCAGTGCCCAACGCATTTGACTGCTAACCAAAAGGTTGTCAGTTCAAACCCACCAGCTGCTCCATGGAAGGAAGATGGAGCAATCCACTTCTGTAAAGATTTACCACCTTGGAAACCCAGTGGGGGTCGCTGTGAGTTGGAATCAACTTGATGGCAGTGGGCTTGGGCTTAGGCTAGGCTTAAAATAAGCCATCCCAGAATGGGAAGGGGGGATCTGACTATGACTAAGAAGAAATGAAAGCAACGCACCTGGGATCCCTGTACTGGGAACCTCTTAGGCCCGGGAGACAGAGAGAGCTGCAACACCAGAGATGACTAGAGATGAAGAGAAGCAGCAGCAGAGAAGTGGCAGCAGCTGAGGCAGCAGACTGGTAGGAGACGGTACAATGGGCTTCCCGGCCCATGGAATGAGCGAGCTGGGTGCCTTTGGCAGGAGGCTTGTTGGCAGAGTAGGGTGATTCTGGGCACTTGACAGAGCTAGGCTTGCTGACACACAGAGTAGAGTGAGAGGCTGAGCGCCTTCAGGCAGAGGCTTGCTGGAGTACTGCACTTATGTGCTATTGGCGGAGCTAAAGAGCTTTGTAACATTTGCCCAAGTAAGGCAGAAGCTGGGCCAGTGTAAGAGGCCCAAAAGTCCTGAGGGTCGACAGCCAGAGAGAGGCCTACCTACTGGTATAGCTGAGAAGAGGCTGTATCAATCAAAGAACTGTATCCTGAATCATTTCTGGTCCTGAATTATAACCTGTTACTTCCTTGATAAACCCCATAACCAAGTACAGTCTGTGAGTTCTGTGTGGCCACTGCAATGGATTACCAAACCCAGCAGAGAAGAAGAGAGTGCTGTGGGAAGGACAGCTGACGCCAGAATTGGTGAAAGAATTGGAGGGTAGAGGTATGTTAGACCTCTGCTTCATAGGAATCAGCCTTGGGCTGTTGATGCTGATAATGATTCTCTCTTCCCCTCATGAAGTTAGAGGAGGTCAGACGCCTCCACTATGGCATTTTCATACCTACTTAATTGTGTGTTTCATAAGAACAAACTGACATTATCATTGGTAATGGGGGATCATTGTGAGGATACAAATGGAAATAATGAAGCCAGACATATAGACACACAGTAAGACTTCACAGAGACCATAACAAAATTTGAGAACTGGAAGGTTGTTCAGATATGGCATAGTTCTAGAAATTAGGTGGTTTCGTTGCTGGCTCTGAATTGAGCATTCGTTGATCTCCACTCTTGTGTTTCACCACTACAGTCATTTAGATACTCAGTCTTTCCTTCTACAATACCTAACACTTCCAACTAATTTGAGTTTATATTTTCCAAGTGAAAAAGGATCGAATTTGTTTTACCACACCCCAGTCAAAAACTCTGTTGAACAGGGCTTTCCTGCTGGGCTACATCATGCACTCCTGGGCAGCCATTGGGTCAGGTGCCCATCCCTAACTCAGCTGTGACCATGGTGGGAGATTGCTTGGTACAAAACATGATCACTTATGCATAAGTACTCAGGGCTGCTTCTCATAGCAGAGAGCTGTAGATATGGTAGTTATTCAAGGGCTAATAGATTCATCTCTAGTACAGGGAGCTCTGGTGGCATAGTGCCTAACAATTTTGACTGCTAACCAGAAGGCTGGCAGTTCAAACCCACCAGCCACTCCTTGGAAGGAAGACTGGGCAACCTACTTCTGCAGAGATACCACCTAGGAAACCCAAGGAGGGGTTGCTATGAGTCAGAACTGACTTGAGTACAATAACTGAATAGTGACTAGATAATGGGAAACATCAACCAATCAATCAATCATCAGCCTTGTATAAAGTCGACTCCTCCTAAGGGCGAAGCACAGTGCCTGGTACAGAGTAGAAAACAAAAATTATTTTGGAATAAAAGTCCAGTGTATCCAGATAGCATAGCATAGAAAGAAGCAGTATAAAGTAGTGGTTATGCATGTGAACCCAAATCCTAGCTCTGTCATCCACCAACATTATGACTTTAAGCAAACTCCTTAACCTTTCTGAGACTTACTTAGCATGTGAAATGAGAACACAAATAGCCCTTATATCACAGGATTTTGGGGGACATTAAGTGAGAATTATACATAGAGTAATTTTCCACAGTCCCTGGCACATGCTCAATAGGTATTAGTGTTGTTATTTTCCTTTGTGAGACTCATGCTAATGAGCAGAAAGCTCTAGGCCAAATATTGGTCTGGAAGGCAGTCATCATGTCCCCCCTTAAACTGAGTGAGACAGAGTCTTACCATGCAGAGAGTTTCTTAAACAAACACCTACTCTTGAACTGTGCTCTCCCCCCACCCCCATAAGGCTATAAGCAACAGAACATGAAGTTTATGGGTCATCCAGGCAGCCATAGATCACACAGCTACTAACTTTAGCAAAGAAAGTCGTTAGTAAGGCTGTGCCCCAAAACCTTTCTGGGTCAGTAATGTACTAGTTACTGGGCCGGGCCAGCAGGCTGCTATACTCTTATCCTCCTGAAGTTGAGAGTATCCAGGCTCCAGAATGTATCTAGTATCCAGAATGGAAGACAGGGACAGAGAGAGAGAGAGAGAGAGAGATGCAGCACTGCCCATAGTCAAAGATTCTGTAAGTTATAACTCAGCACCTATCTAAGCCAATTTTAAAGGGAGCTCTGGTGGTGTAGTGCTTAAGGCATTTGACTGCTAACCAGAAGGCTGATGGTTCAAATCCACCAGCCATTCCTTAGAAGGAAGATAGGCAATCTATTTCTGTAGAGATACCACCTCGGAAACCCAAGGAGGGGTCTCTATGAGTCAGATCTGATTCAATGGCAGTAGGTTTTGTTTCTGTTTTTTTTTTTGGCATGGAGAAGCACACAGAGGTAAATAAGAAGATTGATATGGAGGTACAAGTCTGTGCATTTGTGTGACTGTGGATGCATATGAGATTGGGACTTCATTCAGGACAGGGGAAAGGCTTGTCTCGATATCCTGTGAGTCCTACTCAAGGTACCAAACAGATTGAGAACTAATGGAAGGTAAGATTCTTCTTCAAAACCTACTTAGCTGGGAAAGGTTTCCTGTGGAAGAGATAATAAGAAAATTTCAGAAAAGGAATGAGAGTGGCTCCCTTTGCTCAGGTTATGTTGATGCTGTAGAGTAGAGTGATGGCAGTAAGAAGAAATAGAGGAAGGAGAGGAAAGATAGAGTCAGTGCTACAAGCTGGGTCTTTAGCAATCTGAGCAAGGAATAAGGAGAGATCTCCTTTCCACCAGAACACCATGGTGGTCTGGGCTGTGGGCAGGAAACTAAATAGCCTTTCCTCATGGCTTTCTAGGGAAGTACTGCCAGACTTCTCATTTCCTTCCGGTGTCTAACTGCATACAAAGCCTCCTGTTCTGTCAGAGGGCACCAAGGAGCACCACACGGCAATGCCAACTTCTCTTTACTGTGCAAGTCAGCTGGTGGCTTTGAAGTACCCGTGTCAAGGGAGAAGTTTCTACCCAGGAGATCAATTTTCTCTTTCCACCAGAAATTCAGCTGTGCATTTCTTTGAGGGAATGGTGGTGCCTAAGGCACCACCAGGGGGCACCAAGGCCTCTAGGCACCAGGGGCCAAGGGAAATGATATCCCCTAGGTGCCAAGGCTCCAGGTCCAGATGCTAAGCCCTCTGCAGCAGCCCCCTCCAGGAGGACCTTGGCGAGGCAGACCAAGAAGGCTGTGTTGCTGGCTTATCTAACGAGAAATGAGAGGACTGGGCCAAAGAGCCCTATTTCTGTCCAGCCCTACACTACCTGCCATAAAATTAAATGATCACAATGAGTACATTAATTACCTGACACGAAGCTTTAACATAACAAAATTATTAGCCATTCTAGATTTAGTGTTTGTACAGCACTTTATATTTGCAAGGGCGTTGCAATAACTTACCCTGCTGAGGGTGCATTTCAGGCCTAGAATGACATCCTAAAGGGTTTCTTCTGGCCAGCCAGCTGTCTGGCCTCTGCCACAGCTGGTCCCTTGCCCTTCTTGCCTTCACTGACTGCTTTTCCTCTTCCCCAGCTGCAACCTGGTGTCTCCTCCTGGCAGCCCCCTCATCAGTTCACCAAATCCCTTTCCCTTCGGAGAGCCATGAGATAGTTTCTTCACTTCTGCCCAGGTTATCTACCAGATCCTGCATCAGAATTAAAGGGCTCAAGGGTGGCAGCCCTGGTCAGGCCTGGTGTTGGTGCCCAGCAAGTCTCTCTCCTGTTCTGCTGTCTGAAACTGTAAGTATGGACACATGATGGGCTCTGCACATAGTGGGAGCTCCGAGTTTGGAAGCTGGTGTTGCTCAGACTCTATAGGAATTGACTGCATATCTTGCTGAATCATTTGCATAGTGTCCACTGTGCCCATATCAGAGCAAGCCCAGGGCCCTTGAGGGCATGCCACTGAAGAGACTTACCACTGTGCACATTCAGTTCCAGACTGGGTGAGATACCATAGGAAGGTCACTAGTAAAATTTGTTGGAATTGGCTTGAGTGTGAAATCTGCTTCCCAGGCAGAGAGATCAAAAGCCCCATTGATGGATGTCTGTGTACCCAGCTCTCCTTGCTTGCTTTCATCTTCCTTCCAGAAAGAGGGGTAAACATTAAGCTGGTGAGCACTGCAGGTGTTCCCTTGAGGAGTGGGAAGGAATATCATTGAGAGCAGACAAGACCACCAATGAAGGTATCCACAGGGATACCCAGGGTCACAGGGAGGAACAAAATGAAGGGCATTTGTGGCGGATGTTCCAGGATTTCTATATAGGATAGTCTTTGGTGCAACTGGAAAACTTATCTTGAAGCTCCATTTATATAACTTGTATAATACAGATCCATAAAGTTTCCTAATGTGCTTTTAGCTGTACTTTAGAAATTTTGAGAAAATGTCAGTTTTTAATCTAAAGTTTATTATTATAAACTATAGTGGTTAAAGGAATAACTCTGGAGCTGGAATACCTGGTTTCAATTCCCAGCTTCACTATTAACCAACTGGGTGATCTCAGGCAAGGCCTTTAGCCTCTTTATGCCTCAGTTTCCTCATCTATAAAATGGGAATAAATATAGTATCTACCTAACTTGCAGACTTGTTGTAAGGATGAGTTAATTCATGTAATGTGTTTAGTATATAGTAAGTGTTCATGAAGGGCTAGCTACTGCTATTTATTAGTGGGAAACTTGGTGAGGAGTGCTTATCATGCCCACACTGGGCAATTGGGAGCAAAAGGAGGAGGAAAAGAAAGAGAATCAAGATTCGGGTGTGGTGTATAAGATAGGGTGCTCAGAAGACTTCTGATAAAGTCTAGTGAATTCCTCTCCATAAGGCCATGGAAGGGCAAGAGTTGAGTTTCAAAATAATCAAGAACACTCACCTTCCAGTGTGCATTAAGTGGTAGGAGCTAGTCATCACCCTCTTTGACTAGACTAGATGTTACACATAAGAGTATTGGGAAGAATGGTGTATTCTCTTGCTTTTCTCCTTGTGAGAACAGCCTATGAAAACTTGAGGAAGGGGTTGCAGAGGGAGAGAAGAAGGTGTGGGTGAGCTGTGGGCATGTGGAGGCCAGCAGAAGGCGCTGGCTGGGCGGGAAGTCAGGCGGTTCTGCACACTGTCCCACCCCTGCCTGGGCAAAGGCATCGCTGCTGTCCCTGTTGGTGCTACCCTCTGGACATCTTAGCTGCCCTCCCATGCACCCTGGTGTCCTCAGGTGCGCTGCCACTGAGAGATTCAAGCCAGGATGAGGAAGCCGAGGTCACACCAGGGGAGGGGACAGGAGTGGGAGGACTGGAAACAAACCTGGCTCCTGGGCCCTGACCCAAAAGGGCAAGAAAGTGTAGATGAGCATAGGAGAAAACCCAGCTCCTGGCTGGGTGCTGATAAGCCCCAGGCTCAGGGATCTTGGGCCCTTCACCTCCCCTCCCTCTTCATTGAAACATGGGGCTCTGACAAGGTTCCCTTGTAAGCCTCTACCATTGACAAGCTCATCTGAAATTTGTCTCTTGTGGAAATTTTCCACCAGGAAAATGGGGTTTTCTGAAGTGGGAGCAGAGCTGAGTTCTAGGGTTTTGTTATAAGACAATTCTAGGCCCTGGAACTTATCACTGAAACGACCACACCAAGCCCCAGCAACTCTTTCAGACCCAGAGTAGGTGCTCCCACCATGTTCTCAGACAAGAAGACTCGGAGGGTGTGTCCAGCCAAACCAGTGGCCATGAAGGTGACTGCCGTTCATGGTAAGTCCATGTGCGTCAGAGTGGGACTGTGCTCCATAGAGTTTTCAATAGCTAAACCTTTCCATTAGCAGCCAAGTGCTTTAACCGTTTGCACCACTCAGGGATGTCCAGCCCCAAAAGTAAGTATTTCTTCCTTGGAATAGCATTTTCAGGAAGACTGAATTAAGAAGTTGAAAGTGAACTAGAAAACTTCTACCTGTGTTACTTGAAGCAATCCTCTCTCCTGGAGGTCTTCAAAGATGCTTCCTTAGGTTAGGAGAAAATTTTAGAACTAATATATATGTATTTGCATGCACACACACATAAACACATATATTTTAATGTAAAAAAGTTAAGTTTTTCTGGCATTTTACATACACATTAAGACTGGCAGTACATGGTAAGTCACTTGGTAACTTGTCATAGAAGACATAATATCCTGCAACATAAGGGGCTGACAGTGGTACTTCTGACATATTGCAGTGAACGTGTGCCGAGTTAAGTGATTCACTGATTGTATTAACTCAAAACTAACTCACTGCCATCGAGTCAGATCCGACTCATAGCGACCCCTCCTTGGGTTTCCAAGGCAGTATCACTACGGACATAGATTGTCTGATCTTCCTTCCAAGGAGCGGCTGGTGGGTTTGAACCGCCATCCTTCTTGTTAGCAGTCAAATGCCTTAGGCACTATGCCACCAGAGTTTCCAACATCATCTTGGAATGCCTGTGTGGTTTTAAAAGATTCCTGCAAAGAAACCATGACTTGAAAATACACCCTCTCCTCACTTACCAACTATCTCGTTATCCAACATTTTATATTTACAACAATAGTAAAAAAGTCTACTATCTGACTGTTTTGCATATTAATGATGAACATCTGGCTGTAATGAATGCCAAGTGTTTAACACTGGCTTTGATGATTAAGGTTTTCCGTCAGCTTGGATGGGCCATAATCCTCAGTGGTTTGGCAGTTATGTAATGACGTTGTCATCTTCCATTTTGTGGCCTGATTTGGTCATCCTGCATTTTCACATTAACACCAATTTTCCCATAACAACCTGGCCTCTGGAACCTAAGTATGTCAATAAGTGAGGAGAGAGTATAATACAAAGAACGTAAAAACAATTAACCATTTCTAGTAGGGACTATTTGTTACTCAGTTTATAGGATAAGTTACTAAAAGCAAATCAGATATAATCAGAATTATTGAGTATTTAAAATGTGGATTTATATACATTATAGTGAATTCTACCCTAGTATATATAATGTCATGAGATAGTAACTAATGGTGTAATGTATATGTTGTGTTCTATTTATACATATGCATGTGTGTGTGTGTGTGTGTGTGTGTGTGTTGGAATCCCTGGGAACACACATGGCTGCTTACAAAAGATTAGAGATTTGAGTCTACCCAGAGGTACCTTGGAAGAAAGGCCTGGTGATCTACTTCTGAAAAAATCAACCGCTGAAAACCCTACGGAGCACAGTTCTACTGTGACACACATAGAATTGCTGTGAGTCAGAATCGATTCCATGGCAACTTGTGTGTGTGTACGTATGTGTATAGGAAGAGAGTATGCTTATACTTTTTTACTGATAGCTGTGCACAGTCAAAAAAACTTAAAAAACACAATTTTATCTTATTGGTGGCTCATTTTTTTAAAAAAATTATTATTTTGTGTGTGTGTGATTTGGGTGAAAGTTTACAGAGCAATTTCTCTTTCCATACAGCAGTTCATGTACACTTCGTCTCATGACATTGACTACAATTTACCACAATGCAACAGCTCCCCTCCTATTTCCTCCTGATAGTTACCTCTTCCCTGTGTCCATCTCTCCATGCACTCCTGCCCCCTGAGCTGTCTCCCTGTGCACAAGCAGCCCTTCTTTCTCCCATGACTGTTCTCTCCAAGGACTGTATCTACCTCGGGTAAATGTTCAACTCATATGTGTGGGTTCAATTCCAGACCTGAAGGGCAGCTAGGGGCCATAGTCTCAGGGGTTCCATCAGGCTCTATCAGACCAGAAAACCTGGTCCCCCCCCCCCTTTTTTTTTCCCAAATGATTTTCAGTTTTCTTCCACATTGTTCTGGCTCTCTATCCAGGATCTCCTACATAGATACCCCTCTGAGTGGTTGACAGTGGAAGCCAGGCACCATCTCGTTCTTCTGGTCTCATAGTCGTATAGGCTGTTGATCACATGGTATACCAGTCAATAGGACTAATTATTTCCATGAATCTTAGGTTTTCTTCATTCTTCTTTGCTCTGGATGAGGAGAGACCCACTGTTGCATCTAGACGACTACTTGCAAGCTTTTAAGATCCCAGTTGCTACTCGCCAAAGTAGGAGGTAGAATAATGTTTTGTGTTATATGTTATG
This sequence comes from Orycteropus afer afer, assembly GCF_000298275.1. Taxonomy (NCBI): domain Eukaryota; kingdom Metazoa; phylum Chordata; class Mammalia; order Tubulidentata; family Orycteropodidae; genus Orycteropus; species Orycteropus afer. The sequence goes on from NW_006921957.1 coordinate 2,196,927, forward strand.
CCAATTGAGCTTGATGTCCCCTGAAACTATGGTCCTGAGCCCACAGGTTCAACTACTTGCTCACTCTTGGTAGCTGGCTGTGACCAAGGAGTGACTACAACTTTGTCCCTAGTCAGCTCTGCTATACACCTGGGAATTCTTACAGAACATACAAATACACTTGTAGAAACATTGTCTGCCAACCCTATACATGGTCTTGGGTACACTCTCTGCTTCTGAGACATACCTAATAGTTCAGCCTGTCCACCCATCTATCCACCTGTATACCTATGTTTGCTTTCACTGACAACATAGTACTGTATGTGCAAAAGGGTTCATCTTTGTTGTCTGTACCTCCTATTTACCTCTCTATGTCTTTCTCTTCCTCAAAGCCACCATGTTGATTACTCACATTTGGTACACTGCCCTTCTCTTCACCCAAATCAATACTTATTTCTACCTATCTAACAGTGTCCCCTCCCCTCCCCTCCCACCCCTGGTAACCAACAAAGAAATTTCCTTCCATAGATAAACATTTCCCTGACTTTTACAATAATGGACTAATATAATATTTGTCCTTCTGTGATTGACTTATTTCACTCAGCATAATGTCCTCCAAGTTCATCCATGTTATGCGGTGTTTTGCAGATTCCCAGTTATTCTTTAGGGTTGCATAGTATGCCA
>NW_006921957.1:2205344-2222004 GCF_000298275.1 Orycteropus afer afer
ATAATAGTAGTAGTTTTAAAACAGACAAAAACAAACATACTAAAGAAAAAAGAAAAAAAAAATCTGGGCTGGGCGGGGCAGGGCACCCAGGCTCTGTCAGAGCACACAGACTAGGATGGAATTCCTGCCAGCCTAGAAGGTGGGTGGGAATGAGTGATGGCCACACCTCTATTCACCAAGAGGATGTGGGATATGAGTAACAAGGGGAATGTTGAACCTTTCCAATCCTCCGTGTTCTGAACATCCCTGTGGTTCCCAGCAAGTGGACCCTGTTCTTAAGTTCCTGGAATCTGGAGAACTCTGTCACTTTAAATATCCAAAATGGTCAAACCACTTGTAAACACTCAAAATGGCTGTGCCCTTTGGACAGGCAAAAGTCCACAGCTCAGCCCACCTTTCTCTTCGCTGCTTTCCCTTTTATTCACCAGCCACCAGAGCAGTCCTCCGTGCAGTCCCTGGCTAGCAGGGCTGATTTTTAGGTTAATTCTTAGGTCCTACCACCACCTGGCAATATCCAAGCTGTCTGTGCCATCAGGATGGCTGCCAGACCACAGCTCCATATGTCTCTTTTTTTGGTGTTTTCATGCAAATTCTTCTGCTAGTTGGAGTTTAATTCATGTCTATATCCTTCCCTTCAAAGCTTAGGGGTCCAGGATCATCTTCTGTATCTGTGTTAATTAGTTCCCCTTTGCCTCGGAAACCCAAGGAGGGGTCGCTATGAGTCGGGTTTGACTCGATGGCACATAGCAACAACAACAATTCTTTGTTGAGGAGGATCTGTGCAGTGTTTCTGCCTATTCTGGCATCTTACCAGAACTCCATTTTTTTTTTTTTTTTAATTGTGATTTGGGTGAAAGTTTGCAGAACAAATTCACTTTCCATACAGCAGTTCACATACACTTTGTCTCATGACATTGACTACAATTTACCCCCATGCAACAGCTCCCCTCCCACTTTCTCCCGATAGTTACCTCTTCCCTATATCCATCCTTCCATACTCTCTTGCCCCCTGAACTATTTCCCTGTGCATAAACAGCCCTTCTTTCTCCCATGATTGTTCTCTCCAAGGAGTGTATCTACCTCAGGTAAATGTTCAACTCATATGCCTGTCTTTTGTTTGGCTGGAAGCCACAGGCATGGGTTCAATTCCAGACCTGAAGGACAGCTAGGAACCATAGTCTCAGTGGTTTCACCAGGCTCTATCAGACCAGCAAACCTGCCCCTGCCCCTTTTTTCTTTCCCAAGTGATTTTGAGTTTTGTTTCAGGTGGCTCAGTTTTTTAAATCACTAAATTAAAATTATTATTGTTTTTCAGAAAAGTGGTAAGGTAAAACTTCACTTCTCTTAGTTTAGGATGCTAGTTACCAGTCTGTCAACCTTCCAGATATGAAGCTTTGTACAGATTTCTTAAGACTCTCTGAACCTTGTGGAGGGTCAAGGAAAGGTTTATATATGGAGGGAAACTTTCTTTGTTGGTTGCCAGGGGTGGGAGGGCTGGGGGGGGAACACTGCAAAAAAAAATAATAATACATTGACCCATGTTACTTTAGTTTTGTGTATTTCACTGCACATAAATTATATTTCAATAAAATGCATTAAAAAAAAAGACTCTCTGACCCTTGCTTTGCTTACAGAATTATTGTAAGGATTATAGGGGCATTGATTCAGTGGTAAACTTTTTGTCTTCCATGTAGCAGACTCCAGTTGATTCCTGGGCAATGCACCTCACGCAGAGCCATCACCTATCTGTCAGTGGAAGCTTTCTTGTTGCTGTGACACTGACCAGGTTTCAATGGAGCTTCCAGATGAAGACAGACTAGGAAGCAAGGCCTGGCTCTCCACTTCCAAAAAATCAGCCTGTGGATCACAGTGATTCAGTCTACAACTGATTGTGGGGATAGTGCAGGATGAGGCACTGTTTTATTTAGTTGTGCATGGTATCACCAGAGTCCAAGGCTGACTCCCAGGCAGCTAACAACAACATGAAGGATCATGTGAAATTGTTTAAGTGCCTGCCACATACATTGTGGGCCCTCAATGACTGATTACATCCTAGTACAAAGATATTGCTAAGCCAAATTAATAGAATAAACAGATTTTGGCAGGTTTTTTTTTTTTTTTTTTTTTAAGTACCCAGAAGTACCAGTTCAATTAAATTGATGTGTTGATGGAAAGTGACCACCTAACAAACATTTGTTGGGTACCTCCATGCCAGGCTGTGAGATTAGTGCTGGGGATACAAGATGAATATATTATAGACCCTACAGCCTAGAATTTTGAGCTTTCTTTGTCTAAGATTATTACAATAGCATCCTAAATAGGCTTACTGCCTTCATTGTCCCCTACTGTTCCTGGCTCCAGCTTCCACCTTCAGATGACTGCCAAACCATTCTTCTTTATCACTTTCATCATTCATTTCCATGCCTGAAAAGCTTCAATAACTCTCACACAATACAACTTTTCATCTGTTATATACAGCCTTGTATTGTTCAGTAATTTTTCTTTACGTTAGTCTTCTCACCCCAGCTGAAACAGTCATCGTTAGTACTTAGAACTTACAAATAAAGAAAATAAGGCTGCCCTTGACAGAATTTAGCTTAATCAGCAGGTAATGAAAGGAACCCAATGTCTTCTAGGGCTTTGGAAACAGCTACTTGACTAGTAATCAGTGATATTAACACATCTAAAGAAAGAAAGCTTCAGTTTGGCCTACAATGGAACTGGAAAAGAGGAAAGCCAAAGAGATAAACTTTAGCTGAATGTGTGCAGCCCTGTCCAGGAAAGAAAAATATTGGAAGCAGGGAGCCTAAGCATTTTAATCATTAGTTTTCGGGAGTATTTATTTCCTCCAGGTGGAGGAGAGGTGCTGATCCATTGCAGGTAGCTTTTCTCTAGTTAAGATACTCAGCATTCTCATCTTTCATCTCCTGGATGAAATATTCCCCCAATTTATCTACTTCCTTTTATACTCATTATGTGATCACTGTTAGGATACTGATTTACTAATTCGGCTTCCCAGATACCTACAGACTGAGAAGGGGGTGCCTTTTAAAGGGTCTCAAGTATCCTGGCCAGTGGAAATTTATATCTCTATTGTGACATTATCTACTGCTATTCTCATTTATACTTTCGAACTTGTTTTATGTGAGTTTGATCATCTAAGTCTGATAATCTTAGTTTATGCAAGTCTGATAATTAAGTAAAGATCTAAGTGAAAAAGATGACACTTAAGGACCAGGGAGAATATACAGGAGAATATTTCTTAAATCTTGTGGCTAAAGTGCTCCTTCCTTTTCTTTTCTTTTTTTGTTCTATAAAGAAAAATACTTAACTAAGTAAAAATTTGAAACTTCTATATGATGAAGAACACTACAAACAAATTTGAAAGCTATAGTAGACTGGGATCAGGTATTTGTAATATATAATAAATAAAGGAATAATATCCACAATATATGTAAAGAATCTATGGTAAGAAAAAGACCAATAGGAAAAAGAGAAAATGATATGAATTAGGAAATTCACAGAAAATATTGCTAATAAACATTTGGAAATGTTTCAAGTACACTTTTAACTAAGGAAATTAAGATAGCATTGATATGCTCCTTTTGTAAAATTGATATAATGTCAAAAAGATGTTTGAGAGAGGTATGTTGCTACTATTTATTTGAAAATCATAGTGTCTTTAATGCAGTAGATGAGAGGATGGAGATAAAATACCAGTTGCCTTCAAGTTGATTCTGATGTGTCTCACAGTAGGACTCTGCTCCATAGGATTTTCAAAGACTAATTTTTTAGAGATAGATTGTTGGACCTTTCTTCCAATGCCCTTCTGTGTGAACTTCAACCACCGATCTTGCAGTTAGCAGCTGAGTGAGTTAACCATTTTCACCACCCAGGGAAATGTTAGGTGCTGTCGAGTCAGCTCTGACTCAGAGACCCTGTGTACAACAGAACAAAACATTGCCTGGTCCTGTGCCATACTTATTGTATTTGCTATGCTAAAGCCCATTATTGTAGCCATTGTGTCAATCCATCTTATTGTCTTCCTTTTTTCACTGACTGTCCACTTTACCAAGCATGGTGTCCTTCTCCAGGGACTGTTCCCTTCTGACAACATGACCAAAGTACTTGAGACAAAGTCTGGCCATTCTCATTTCCAAGGAGCATTCTAGCAGTATTTCTTCCAAGACAGATTTATTTGTTCTTTTGGCAGTCCATGATATTTTCAGTATTCTTCACTAATACCACAATTCAAATGAATCAATTTTTCTGTGGTCTTCCTCATTCATTGTCCAACTCTCACATACATTCAAAATACCATGGCTTGGGTCAGGCACACCTTAGTCTTCAAAGTGACATCTTTGCTCCTTCACACTTTAAAGAGGTCTTTTAGAGCAGATTTGCCAGTGCAATATACGACTTCTGATTTCTGGACTGTTTCTTCTATGGGCATTGATAGTGATCCAAGTAAAATGAAATCCCTGGCAACTTCAATCTTTTCTCTATTTATCATGATGTTGCTTATCAGTCCAGTTGTAAAGATTTTTGTTTTCTTTATGTTGAAGTATAATCGATACTGAAAGCTGTAGTCTTTGATCTTCATCAGTTAGTGCTTCAAGTCATCTTCACTTTCAACAGGACAGGTTGTGTCATCTGCATATCTCAGGTTGTTAATGAGTCTTCCACCAATCCTGATGCTGTATTTTTCTTTATATAGTCCAGCCTCCTGGATTATTTGCTCAGCATACAGATTGAATAAGAATGGTGAAAGGATACAACCCTGACACACACCCTTCCTGATTTTAAATCATGCAGCATCCCCTTGTTCTGTTTAAGAACCTTGAAGTCATTACTCATTTTCTGATGTAGAGTGTTGGTTTTGTTCTTTTTGTTGGGTTTGATTTCACCTCTTGTTTGGTTTGATTTCAACTCAAATGATTTTGTTTGGGGTGTTTTTTTTTTTTTTTTATCTCCAGGAAGGGATTTTTTTTTCCTCTAAATTTTTACTTGTTTGTTTGAGAATGTCAGTCTTTTTACTGTGCACTTAGATGACAACTTGACCAAATATAATATCCTTGGGCTTGCTTTTATTTCCCTAGAAATTTTGTAGCCATTGAATGCTGCTATAGAGAAGTCTGCCTCCATCTTGATCCTTCCTTCTTTTAAGTGACCTACTTTTTCTGTCTGGATGCCTGAGGAATTCATTCTTTATCCTTATAGTTGAGGAACTTAATCAGGATATCTATGGGTTTCAACTGTTCAGTATTAGTTTTTCGGAACAGTGTATCCTTCTAATGTGTATATTCAGTTCTCCATAATCCTTCGTATGAAGAAAAAAATTTTTGTGCTCTGTGTTAAAATAGGGTGCTCTGGTAACACAGTGGTTAAAGATTTCTGTTGCTAACCAAAAGACTGGCAGTTTGAACCCACCAGCCAGCCACTTTGCAAGAGAAAGATGTTGCAGTCTGCTTCTGTTGTACATGTATCTCGGAAGGAAGGTTGGGCAATCTCCTTCCATAGTGATACCGCCTCAGAAACCCAATGAGAGGTCACTATGTGTCGGGTCTGACTGAATGGCACATAACAACAACAACACACACACACATACACACATACACACATATATATAATTGTGTTGGTGTACTGTGTTTTATGAAATACTGAGGATAGTGGTCATAGCAGTGAAGCATTCCCTCTCCTTCACCTTAGGGCCTCAGATTACAGAAATTTAGAAGAAGCCAAACCAGTTGCCATGGAGTCAATTTCAACTCATAGTGACTCCATGTATGTTACAGTAGAACTGTGCTCCATAGGGTTGTCATTGGCTGAGTTTTGGGAAGTAGATCAGCAGGCTTTCTTCTGAGGCACCTCTGGGTGGATTTGAATCTCCAGCCTTTCTATTAGTAGCTATGTGAGTTAGCTGCACCATCCAGGGACTCCAACAGAAATGTAAGTAGACTACCCTAATCCACCCTCAAACTGCAGCTCTGAGGGAAAAAACAAACCTCAGTTCAGGTGTCACCTCTTCAGAGAGGCTTGCTTTGACTACCCTTTCTAAAATAGCATCCCCAGCCCCCACTGACTCCATTAAAATACCTGTTTTGTTGTCTTCAAAGTACTTACCACTATCTGAAGGTATCTTATTTATTTGTTTGCTTACTAGTTTAATGTCTCTCTGACCGTTGGAATGAAACAGCCAAAGGAGATCATTGCTATTTGGGTAAATACTTATTTCCAATTTTATTATAAATTTTGTTGTGAACATTCTTAGCAAATATCTATTTGCAGCATTTAAATATCTCTTTAGAGTAAATTTCTGGAAGTGGGATTACTACATCAAGAGGAACACACATTTTATATGGTGCAAAAGGTTAACATGCTTGTCTGCTAACTGAAAGTTTGGAGTTTGGAGCCCCCTCAGAGACACCTCTGAAGAAAGGTCTGGGCATCTACTTCTGGCAAATCAGCCATCAAAAACTCTGGGGAGCACAGTTCTGCTCCAACACACTTGGGGTTGCTGTGAGTCGGACTCTACTTGATGGTTACTGAAAACCCATTGCCAAACTTTTTCCAGAAATGTGGTTCAAAACTATAATTGCACTGGAAGTATAAGTGACTGTCCATTTTCCTAACCCAGTCAATCTTCCTAATTTTAGCCAACCTATAGATGAAATATAATAACTCATTTGTTAATTTTCTTAAGGTTATTAGCCATTTGAAGTTTTTACTTATGAATTGTACGTTTATGCAGTTTGACCTTTATCTATTGGGATGTTAATTTTTCTTGTTGATTTATAAGCTCTAGTTATATATTTTTATTAGTTCTTGTTTCAAAAACAAAATTCACTGCCATTGAGTCGATTCTGACTCATAGCTACCCCCATTGGGTTTCCAAAGCTGTAAATCTTTACAGAAGCAGACTACCCCAGCTTTCTTCTATGGAGCAGCTGGCAGGTTCAAATCACCAACCTTTTGGTGATCAGCCAAATTGCCTTAACCACTATGCCACCAGAGCTTACTATTTGTTAGTTGTCTTTAAATCTTATTTTTGGGCTTTCTTATTGTGTGGAATGTTTATATTTGTATGTGGTTAATGTTTTTCTTCTATTGCTTCTGGCTTTTGGAACATGTTTAAAAGGCCTTTCTCACCTCCAAGATCATACAAGTGTTTACCCCTGTTTTCTTCAAGTATGTTTATGGTTTCATCTTTTTCCTTTGAATCTAAAGAATGAGGTAGGGATAGAGCTTTATATTTTCTAAATGACTGGCTAGTTATTCCAAAATCATTTACTGAATTATTCTTTTTAGCTCCACTGATTGGCATTTATTGACTATTTCCTATGTGCCAGATGTTTACTAAGTCCTTTACATACATAATGGCATCTAATCCTTAAATCAAGGGGTGACAAAATCAGCTTTGCATTAAAAAAAACAAAAAAACAAAAAAAAACCTTTGTCTCAATGCAGTAAATAGATAGTAGATAGGAAGGAGGAAGAGAATGATTGCAGGAAGACCAGTGATTTAAGTGGTCCAGGCAAGAAGCCCATTTGCAGCCCTATATTCTAGCAGCTTACAGTGCATGGTACATGACAGGCATTGAGTAAATACTTGTTGAATGAAAAATGATACTCACTTGGACCAGGGAGATGGTGACAGAAATGAAGAAAAGTAGACAAATTTTGAGAAATAGTTTAGAGATAGAATTAACAAATCTTTGTGATTATTTAAGTGTAGAAGGATGTAAGTGAGTGCTAAAGAGGCAAGGAGGGCCACATCTTCTGGCCTCCTCTAACCCCACAAAAGGAAGACAGAATCACCATCAGTAGCCCAAGGCCTATTCCTGGGAGGCCAGATATGCTGCCTCCCTCCAGCCCTTTCACCAACCCTGACACTAACCGTTCCTCCTGCAGCACTCACCACCTTTCTGCTGGGTTCAATAATTCACTGCTGTGGCCACACAGAACTCACAGATTATGGGGTTTATTAGGGAAGTACCAGGCTATAATTCAAGTTCAGGAAATATGCTCAGTCTCTCTCAGCCCATCGTCTCTCAACCAATAGTCTCTCTCAACCACTCTCCCAGCAATGCATGTCTCTCAGTGTCTCTTTCTCAGCAGTGCATGTCTTTCAGGAGCACATATCTCTCAGCAGCACGTCTTTCTCAGCCATCATTCAGAGAGACCTCTTCTGCCTCTAGGAGGCTTCCTTTTGAGCCTGGCAGAGTGGCCAAACTAACCAATCATAACATCAGAATTCTAAGTGCCCGAGAGACAGCAAACTTCCCAGAACATCGCTTTGTGCCACTCCCAGCAGAAATACCCCAGGTGGATAACATTTACAATCAGGAGCTCCTCAGTTGTTCATGGTAAATTCCACCACTGAGTTTACAAAGACTTATGGCTAGAAAAGCCATACCAGGTAATTTACTACACTGCAGTGAGTAAGATGTTAAAAATGACCCTCAGGTTTCTAGAAGAATAGATTTTCTGGGGAAATGATGAGTTTATTTTTGAAGCTGGGAGTTATCTATTTGAAGCTGTTGGTGGGCAGTTAGATAAATCAGTCTGGAACTCAGGCAACAAGTCTGAACTCAAGGTGTAAATTTGAGGACCAAGTTGGTTGAAGCCATGGGAATAGTTGAGATAACTTAAGGAAAATTTTTAGAATAATAAGGAAAGAGTCCCTAGGACAGAACCATGAGAAACTCCAATATTGAAAGATTTAGCAGAAGAGGAGGAGCTATTTAGTAAAAATTTCTGCAGAAAGGGCTGCCAAAGGAGAAGAGGAACTAACAGTGTGGAATTTAAAAGCTAAAGAAAGAGTATATTCAAGGAGAAAATGTAGGGTAGTTGTAAGAGAATGTATAAAATGATGGATAGTGGACCATAAGCTGAATAAATTGGGAAGAGGGATGTGAAAACAAGAGGAGGGTATAATGAAGAAAGTGAAGAGATCAAAAAACTGATGTTCAAATGAAAGGGAAAGACAGTCACAATTGGGCTACTTTAATAAGTGTGCTGGATGGAGAGGTGATTGTGGTCAGAAAGTGGACTATTTGAATTAATGATTTTAGAAAAGGAGGAGTTCAAGTGATGGTGACAAGGTCCAGGGAGTGATTGTGAATGTAGATGGCTGAGGAGCATTGTAGGAAGACACTGAGGGTAAGCTGGGTCTTTTATATCACTAAGGATGATGGTGGGACTTGTGGTACAAAAGAGAACAGTAAGCCAAATACCAGTGTCTTCTGTAAGTGATACATCTATCACTCACAGAGGGATCAAGTAGAAGAACAAGTAGAAGGTAGGCAGAGTACAGTAATCAATCAGGGAGAGAGTCGCAGGAGTTTTTTGCATAAGAGTGGAGCAGCAGTGGACTCTAAGAAGCATTTCCTGACACTACATACATGTTGCCATCTATTCTATTCCAATCACAGCAACCCTCTAGGACAGAGTAGTAGTGCCCTATAGGGTTACAGAAGCAGACTGCCACATCTTTCTCTCTCAGAGTGGGGGTAGGTTCTCATCACCAACCTTTCAGTTAGCAGCTGAGTACCCAAGCACTGCTCTACCAAGGTGCCTTCCTAGTGCGTAGGTGTGAGAATTTGAGACAACTCTACCTCAACTTTGCTTCCAGGAAAGTGGTATAGAGAGCCAGGTTTAGATAAGGCAAGAGGTGGAAGTAATCTCCATTCAGGGAAGTGACTGAAGTCTTTGGTAGCTGCAATTCCAGAGGACAAACGGAAGGTTTGGGGAGGAAGAGAAGAGGAGAATTAGATATAACATTTTAGGAATGACAGTTCTATAAAGGACAAATGGGAATGGAGAAGGTGCTTACATTGTAGGTGCTAAAAGGATATGGAAATGGCATCTTCTGACCTCCTCTAACTTCACAGGAGGAAGATAAAATGAACATCAGCAGCTCAAGGCTTATTCCTATGAGGACAGACAAGCCACTACCCTCCAGCCTTTTTACCAACTTTGATACCAACTGTCCCTCCCATGGTACTCACTACTCATCTGCTGGGTTTGATAATTCGTTACAATGGCCACACAGAACTCACAGAAAATACTCACAATTATGGGGATTATTAGGGAAGTAACAGGCTACCATTCAGGTTCAGGAACACTCTTAAGATACAATTCTTTGATCAGGAGAGTCTCCCCTCTGCTGTGCCCTCAGACACACTTCTCTGGCCCTTGGTCTCTTGGCCTGGCCTCTGCTGCTCTGTTTTATGCCTCTTGATTCCACTGACACCATCTCTTTGCTGGGGCATCTTTCTGCCAAGGAGGTCCAGCACAGGAAGCTTGGGTCTGAGGACACGGTCTACTTCGCCTCCAGCTCTTCTCTCTTGATGGCAGTGAGATCCCTTCTCTGACTCTAGGAGGGCTTATTTTAAGCCTGGCAGAGGACAAAACTAACCAATCCCAGCATCAGAGTTCTACACACCTTATTTGTATAGTCCCAGTAATCCAGTGGGAGTTACAAAGACTATGGCTGGAAAAGCCATACCAAGTAATTCACTACACCACAGTGGGCTTTAACCTATGAAAACAGGCATGAAGTCTGATGGATTTAGTCCCAACTGACCCCTGGAGAAGAGTGGACACAAGGGCTTAATAAAAGTCAACTGTGGTTTGGAAAGTCATTTCATTCAGAGGTATGATTAGTCCTAGCAGACACACCAGAGAATGGCACTGGGGACCAAAGAAGCTTAAAGATCTTTGAAGGGAGGAAGGAACAGTGATCCTAAGAAAATCAGTTTAGGCTCAGAATACACTAGTGTCCTATTTAATCAGGGGTTAGAGGTCTTAGTGCTTGTAGCTTGGGATGGAGTGTGTGTGAAGAGAGGGATCTAGGTAGACCCAAGGATCTTGAGTCTAATTGTACAGGTTCAGATAGAGTTTAAAACATCCTTTCCCACTGTAGCATAATTTTTATTTTCATTCTCCAAGTATAGAAATAATGACTAAACTATTGTTTCAAAGTACTTTTCATTGTTTTTGCAGACTTGAAATTTAAATGATTTGAGCTACTTTCTCAAAAGTTTTAAATATCCAACTCTTTTAGAACTACATCATCAGGTCCTCCTTCCTAGTCTGTCTTAGTCTGGAAGCTTGGCTGAAACCTGTCCACCATGGGTGACCCTGCTGGTATTTGAAATACCAGTGGCATAGCTTCTAGCATCATGGCAACATGCAAGCCACAGTACGACAGACTGAAGAAGGATCAGTGGTTGGAAAATATGGCCTTAGTGGTAGAGATGACACCAGAGATCGCATAATAGAGTTTTGCAAGACCAATGACTTATTCATTGCAAATACCTTTTTTCAACAACATAAACAGTGACTATACACATGGACCTCACCAGATAGAATACACAGGAATCAAATCGACTACATCTGTGAAAAGAAGCAATGGAGAAGCTCAAATATCTTCTGTCTGAACAAGGCCAGGAGCTGACTGTGGAATGGACCATCAATTTCTCGTATGCAATTTCAAATTTAAGCCAAAGGAAAATTAAAACAAGTCCACAAGAGCCAAAATATGACCTTGATTATATGCCACCTGAATTGAGAGACCACCTCAAAAATAGACTTGGTCCACTTAATACCAATGACTGAAGCCCAGATAAGATGTGGAATGACATCAAGGACATCATACATGAAGAAAGCAAATGGTCATTAAAGAGACAAGGAAGAAAGAAAAGATCAAAATGGTTGTCAGAAGAAACTCTGAAACTTACTGTTGAATGTAGAGTAGCTAAAGCAAATGGAAGAAATGATGAAGAAAAAGAGCTGAACAGAAGATTTCAAAGGGTGGCTTGAGAAGAAGACAAAGTAAACTATTATAATGAAATGTGCAAACACCTGGACTTAGAAAACCAAAAGGTCAGGACATATTCAGCATTTCGCAACCTGAAAGAATTGAAGAAAAAGTTCAAGCCTCAAATTGCAGTACTGAAGGATTCTATGGGCAAAATATTGAACTATACAGGAAGTATCAAAAGAAGATGGAAGTAATACACAGCCACTATAACAAAAAGAATTAGTTGACCTTCAGCCATTTCAGGAGGTAGCATATGATCAAGAACCACATACAGAAGGGAAGCAGTCTAAGCCTCACTGAAGGTATTGGTGAAAAACAAGGCTCCAGGAACTGACAGAATACAAATTGAGATGTTTCAACAAACATGCAATGCTAGAAGTGTTCACTCATCTATGCCAAGGAGTTTGGAAGACAGCTATCTGGCCAATTGAGTAGAACAGATCCAAATTTGTGCCTGTTCCAAAGAAAGGTGATCTAACAGAATATACAAATTATCAAACAGTATCATTAATATCACACACAAGTAAAGTTTTGCTGAGGATAATTCAAAAAATGGTTGCAGCAGCACACCCACAGGGAACTGCCAGGAATTCACGACAGATTCAGAAGAGAACATGGAACGAGGGATATCACTGCTGATGTCAGATGGATCTTGGCTGAAAGCAGAGAATACCAGAAAGATGCTTACCTGTGGTTTATTGACTATACAGAGGCATTTGACTGTGTGGATCATAACAAATTATGGAAAACATTGCGAAGAATGGGAATTCCAAAGCACTTAATTGTGCTCATGAGGAACCTGTACATAGACCAAGAGGCAGTTGTTTGAACAGAGTAAGGGGATGCTGCATAGTTTAAAATCAGGAAAGGTGTGCATCAGGGTTGTAGCCTTTCACCATGCTTTTTAATCTGTATGCTGAGCAAATAATCTAAGAAGCTGGACTATATGAAGAAGAACATGGCATCAAGATTGGAGGAAGACTCATTAACAGCCTGTGATATGCAGATGATATAACCTTGCTTGCTAAAAGAGAAGAGCATTTATTGATGAAATTCAAAGACTACAGCCCTGTATGGATTACACCTGAACATAAAGAAACAAAAATCCTCACAACTGGACCAATAAGCAACATCATGAAAAATGGAGAAGAGATTAAAATTGTCAAAGATTTCATTTTATTTGGATCTCCAATGGTCATTGAAGCCATTGAAAGTAGTCAAGAAATCAATGGACAAATTGCATTGGACAAATCTGTTGCAGCAGCCTTTTTGTAAGTGTTAAAAAGCAGTCACTTTGAGGACTAAGATGCACCTGACCCAAGCCATAGTATTTGCAGTTGCCTCATATGCATGTGAAAGCTGAACAATGAATAAGGAAGACTGAAGAAGAATTGATGCCTTTGAACTGTGCTGTTGACGAAGAATATTGAATGTACTGTGGCCTGGCAGAAGAATGAACAAATGTCTTGGAAGAAGTACAGCCAGAATGCTCCTTGGAAGCAAGGATGGTGAGACTTTTTCTCATGTACTTTGGATATGTTATCAAGGGGGACCAGTCCCTGGAGAAGGACATCATGCTCGATAAAGTAGAGGGTCAGTGAAAAAGAAGAAGATTTTGTTTGCAGGACATTGAGTTTATGTTGATGGGGGTGGAATATTTTGGAAAAGGATAGCAATAATGGTGGCACAACATGAAAAATGTCATCAATTTCCCTGAGCTGTAAATGGGGAAGTTGTTATGTTGGTAAATGTCTTGTTGTATATGTTTTCACCACAATAAAAGTTAAAAAAAAAAAAAAAAGGTTACAGCCAAGAAAACCCTATGGGGCAGTTCTACTCTGTCACATGGGGTCATTATGGGGAGATTAAAAAAAGGAGGAAGACCCTCAACAAATGGAGTGACACAGTGGCTGTAACAATAGGCTCAAACATAGAAACAATTTTAAGGATGGTGTAGGACCAGGCCGTGTTTCATTCTGTTGTACATAGGGTCACTATGATTAGGAAAATAAAATTTTGGGGAAATTGTTGCTAGGTGCTATTGAGTACACAACACCTAACAACAACACTTTCCCCAAAATTTTATTTCTATTTTAGCATATTATGCATTCATTTTATTTTTATTTAAGTATTTTTCTTAAGTTAAATTTTAACACAAGAGAAATCATTGTTTCCAGTGACATAATGTTAGAATTCAGAAAGAATCTTAACAAAATTTAAAGTTGCCACATTTAAGGAGCTGAAGTATAAAGCTTCATTTTTAATTTGTTCTTTTCTTGTATACGTTCTCAGAACTAGCATCATATCACAGACATTGCACTTCCCTCACTGCCCTGAGCTCCTTGAACTTCTTGCTCCACTGAACTTCTGAGATCCTTTTTGTCTCTAACATTCCCTTGGTACTTAACTTTTATGAATATATACTACTATTTTCTCACTATGCAAGCTCTTGTTTTTTAATCCACAAATAATCAATTCTAAGATGCCTATTTTCCCACATTTTAGTGGCTCTAAAATTGAGATGATTCTTAGAGTCCAAACTCTTCCATTTGATGAAAAATAGTGCTTTGTATCACCCTACACAGCCTAATGTAATTCCTGACACAGAGTAAGCACCGAGCAAATGTTTGTTTATTGATTGACTAATATGCAAGTTAAGGAGAAAACATATAATTTGAATTATTACTTAAATACAAACTTTAACTTGACCTCTAGCAATCCTTTAAACGCTTAAAGTTCATAATTTTTATTCAATAAAATATTAGATTATTACTTTTTTTAAAAAAAGGAAAGGAATAAGGAAATGTAATTATTTACCTGCTTTTACAATGATTTTTAAATGGATTTAATATTTAAAAGGTATTCCTTAACAATATGTACTTTTTTGTGTGTAGAATTTGTCACCAAAAAACCCTGTAATGTATAGGTAGAAAAGGTATAGGTAATGACTGTTGGAGTAATAGAGAAAGTATACGATTTACCTAAGATTCCACAAGTAGCCAAAGTCTTGGCTTTCTGACTTACAGTACTTGTCCTTTTCACTGGGCTGTGTTGTCCTATGGAAAGGCAGATACACCAAATGCATTCTTAGCTCATTTTTGCTAAGAGCTTCTTAAAAGTGATTATCGTGAAGTGAAATTCTAACTGCATATGTGCTATTGCATTCATCTCTTTTAGTCTCCAAAGAAAGGGAGAGAAAAGATGCAGCAGAGCTGGAGTATAGTTGCTTATTAGGCATTGTTCAATGAGGGAGGCAGTAAACAGTGAAACTACCATTATTGCATAGTAAAGAGCACCTTATTTAGCTCTTGGGAAATATTGAATGATATTTACTGTTAAAAGGCAGTTTTCACTCATTTTGAAGGAATCATCACAAGAATCAACTCCTTTTCCAACTTGTAACCTTCAACTCATTTCCATGAAATGTTTATATTCCTTCCTCTTACATGACTCCTCTCTGTGTATTCCTTCATTGTGTCATTCCATAACTTCCTTTCTATTCAACCTTTGGAGTAATTTTCACTTCTGCACATAGATTTCTGGGGTCTCCTTATGTTATCCTTTTATTGCTTTTATTGCAATGGTATCTTATTTGACATTCATTTTTAGCCAAGATTAACTTCCCTTTGCCCCTGAACATTTGATTTTTTTTTTCCTCTGACATGTTTATTCTGAAGTCAGGTATGCTCCAGTGGGGAAGGATCTATTTATCTATTTTCCATTTCCCTGAAGTTACTTCCCTGGAATTACTTCTCTTTAGGGAAAAGGAGGTGGCTTACAATGAAGCTCATTGCTCCAGAAAATAGTGGGCACTGATTTTACAAGTTACAATGAAGGATATTGATAGTGGTGATTGTGCTACATTGAGGGAAAATATCATATTGATGCCTTATGGCCATTTCTCCCTTTCTACTTAAAATTCTTGAAAGTATCAGAGAAGGGATTTCTCAGTGACTTACAAATACCCAGTTACTGACAAATACTTCCCCCCTTTGACATATTTTTTAATTGATTTTTTTTTTATTGTGCTTTAGGTGCAAATTTACAGAGCAGAGTTTGTTTTACATTCAACATTTCATGTAATATTTGGTTTCACTCTCCAATTACTATCCCCAAAAGATTTTTAAAACTTTTTTTAGCTATGTTAATTTTTGGAACAGATTACTTAGCCTGAGCTTCAATTATTTTATCTGTAGAATATGGATGAAAATGCCTACACATCAGGTTTTTGTGAGAACTACTCTCTTACTTAAAAGCACCTAGCATAATACTTATTCCATTTCATAGTCGACTCTTCATAAAATATCATTTAGTTCAGTGCATAGCTTCACTATTTGCAAGTTGAAATCACCCTAATTCTTTGTCATGCTCTTGCCCTAAATGTTCTTGCCCTTGACCTTAAATCACTCAACTTTTCCCAATGTATATGGTCTTCTATCAGGCCAGCCGTACAATTTATTTGGACCTTCTTTAGAATGAAAGGGGGTAGAAACTATCTCTCATTATTTAGGACAGCAGGTGTACACTGGGACTGTTCTAGACAAATTAGAATGTGTCCTTTTCATTAGCCCTCTCCTAGCTATAGCACACTGCTTCCTATTCTGGGAATTAGCCATTTCTGGGATCCCATTGCTTTACTGATCTTCT
Source organism: Orycteropus afer afer (assembly GCF_000298275.1). Lineage (NCBI taxonomy): Eukaryota > Metazoa > Chordata > Mammalia > Tubulidentata > Orycteropodidae > Orycteropus > Orycteropus afer. The sequence continues at coordinate 2,221,819 of NW_006921957.1, forward strand.
CATTGAGAATAAATTTGGTTCTATGTCACCCCCAAGGCCTTGGTGACAGGAATAATGCTCGAACTCGTATAGTAGAATTTTGCAAGACCAACGACTTGGTCATTGCAAACACCTTTTTTCAACAACACAAACGGAGGCTGTACACGTGGACTTCACCAGATGGAACACACAGGAATCAGATTGACT
>NW_006921957.1:2223988-2232379 GCF_000298275.1 Orycteropus afer afer
AGAAGGATGTCATGCTTGGTAGGGTGGAGGGTCGACAAAAGAGGGGGAAGCCTTCAACGAGATGGGTTGACACGGTGGCTGTGATGATGGGCTCAAGTATAGCAGGGATTGTGGGGCTGGCATGGGATCGGGCAGTGTTTTGTTCTGCTGTGCATGGGGGTGCTATGAGTAGGAAACTACTCAATGGCACTTAACAACAAATGTCACCCCCACTACCAATACCTATCCTGGGAACTGCATACATTTATTTTGTTAACCACCCTCCTTCACCAGCATCTCCACTTTTATCAAAGTCCAGCTCTTCAGAGTTTATCTTTGACTTTCCACATTCCTTTAGGTCTCACATGCAATTAATTGCCAGAATTTGTCAATTCAACTCTATAAACATTTGTTGAGCATTTATTTTGTGCCAGTCACTGAGTGAAGTGCTAGGCATAAAAATGTAAATAAGACATAATCCTGTTATACAAGAATCTTACATTTTAGAAAAAGAGTTAAACATGTAAATAAATAATTGCAATTAGTGTGGTAAGGGCAAAAATAAAGGTAGAGTCATTGGTATAGTGGTGTTAACAAGGAAATAATCAGCTCTGCTTGGGAAGGTTAAGGAGGGCTTTGCAGAAGTAAAGATGAAGTTGATCTATATCTCACTGAATTAATGGATTAATAAATATTTAATTGTCTATTATTTTCTAGACACGTGGTATGCACTAGGAATATATTGATAAGCAAAAAAAAAAAAAATGACCCCTGCCCTTTTGGAGCTTCTAAACTATCAAGGAAGACAAACAGCATAAAAGTGAAGGATGTTATAAGGGAGATGAATGGGACATCATGTGTCCATATAAAAGGAAAACTAACCAAGTTTGCATCCAATTTCGGAACAATTAAGCTGACACTGAAAAGATAGAATAGGAAGAGATAGAAAAGATTATAACTAGCTAGATGAAGGACAGAGGTTGATAGGAGAGGGAAAGAAAACAAGGTTTGAGAGGAGAGAACAGAAGAGAAGTGGAGATAAAATGAAGCTGGAATATATGCAAGATCTTATAGGCTATATTAAGGATTTTGGACTTTATTACAAAGTCAAGGGGCAACCATTAATATTTAAGCATTGAAAGCCATATAAGCAGATTTTCTCTTTTTAAAATAAGGCTATTATAGTAGATTAGACAAAAAATGGTGGTTGTAATCAGGTGCTGTTGAGTCATCTCCAACTCACAGCAACCCTACATACCACAGAATGAAACACTGCCCAGTTGTGTGCCATCCTCACAATCCTTGCTATGCTTGAGCCCACTGTTGCAGCCACTGTGTCAATCCCTCTTGTTGAGGGTCTTTTTCTCTGACCATCCACTTTACCAAGCATGATATCCTTCTCTAGGGACTGGTCCCTTCTGACAACATTACCAACATAGGTGAGATGAAGTTTGGCCATTCTCACTTCCAAGGAGCATTCCAGCTACACTTCTTCCAGAACAGATTTGTTAATTCTGGCAGTCTACGGTACTTTTAGTATTCTTGCCAACACCATAATTCAAAGGCATCATCTCTTCTACAGTCTTCCTTATTCATTGTCCAGCTTTCACGTGCATATTAGATGATTGAAAATACCATGGCTTGGGTCAGGTGCACCTTAGTCTTCAAAGTGACATCTTTGCTTTTCAACACTTTAAAGAAGTCTTTTGCAGCACATTTGCCCAGTGCAATACAACATCTGATTTCTTTTTTTTTATTTATTTTAAACATCTGATTTCTTGATCGCTGCTTCCATGGATATTGATTGTAGATCCAAGCAAAATGAAATCCCTGACAATTTCAATCTTTTCTCCATTTATCATAATGTTTATTGGTCCAGTTGGAAGGATGTTTGTTTTCTTTATGTTGTGGTGTAATCTATACTGCAGACCATAGTCTTTGATCTTCATCAGTAAGTGTTTCAAGTCATCTTGGTAAGAGTGGAGAAAAGAGTGTGGTTTTTAGAAATATTTAGAGATTTAATGACAAAATTAGTGATTGAGTGTTATGGTTGTTGAGAAAGAATGTTCAAGGATGACTCTTAAATTTCTGTCTTGAGCTACTGGTTAGCTGGGACTGCTATTTACTGAGTTAAGGAACACCAGAGGAAGAGCAAGTTTGGGAATGAAGATGAAAAATCCTGGTTTGAATATGCTAAATTTGAGTTGCCAGTGACACATTTAGGTGAAGAGCTAAGTAGATAGTAGGGTGCATTGGTCTGGAGAGTTTTAGGCATATCCATGGTAATAAAGCCATAGGATTGAATACATTTACCTTAGGAAAAAAGGTCAATGTGAGAAGAGAAGTGTACATTAGAACAGTATCCTGAAAAACATTTAACAGTTGCATAAATGAAGATCTATCAAAGATAGCCAAGAAGGAACAGCGAGAGAAGAAAGAAGAAAATCAGAAAAGTGTAATGCCATAGAAGTTAAGGGAAGAAAGTGTTTTTGTTTTAATGAGGGGAAGGTCAAGCAAAATGAGAAATAACAATTGATGACCTTACCAAGAACAATTTTTGAGGAATGGTGAGTGGGGACAAAATCTAGAATGATGGGATTGAGGAGTAAGTGGGAGATGAGAAAATAGTCAGTGTACATGGGCAACTCTTACCATAAGTTTGACTGTGAAGGAGAGAGGATGTGAAGGAGAGCATAATAACTTCTGGAAAAGGATATGGGTGAGATATTAAGGAAGACTTTTTCATTGTTCAATAAGAGAGACTTGAATATGTTTAAATGCTGAATAAAACAGAACCATTAAAGAGGAAGAGTTTGGGAAGAGGAAAGAGAAGATACTAGTGCAAAGGTCCTCAAGAAGACGTGGACTCCCAAGCACAGATTGAGGGACCTTTAATTGAAGAAGGGTCACTTCCCTCTCTGCAACAGGAGAGAGTGAGGAAAGAGGAATACAGATGCAAATAGGAGATAGGACGTTGAAGTAGACTCCATTTGATTGCTTTTAATCTTTCAAAAATAAATGTTTATTGAAGAATGAATGAATAAATGCAAGTAACATGAGTCTCAAATCTGCAACTCCTACTTTCCTCTGGAAGAATTCTATTGTCTAGGAGAGCATGGGGGTGTTAGTGGAGGTGAGCCAGACTCAGTACCTTTAAGAAGAGGAAGAGGATATTTCAAAATCAAAGAACAAGGACATGAAAATTCTGAAGCAAAGGGAAATCACTGTTGTATTGGGTGGAATGAAAACAAAGAGGCTGGTAACTTGTTCTGTATGGCTCAATTCTGTGGTATAAGTTTTGGGGTTTTTTAATTTAAAAATATTTTTCAATCCCCCAAAAATCTCCTTTTCAAGGAGAGCATAGAGCTATCACCTAATGAGCACTTACTATCTGTCAAGAGCTATAATGAGTACCTTTAATTGACTCCTCCTATCAACCTTATGAAGTAGGTGTTAATAACACTATCTCCATGTTAAGGCTGTAGGAACTGAGCTTCAGAGGGGTAAGTGTGACAATACTTTGTAGAAACAGCATTGAAACCCAGATCTGTCTTCAGAGTCTGTTTTAACTTCAGTGCTGTATTTCCATCTTAAATTTTAATAACTTTTATCATTGCAAATACTTTTCATGGTATAATCCTTGAGTAGATTGTTCTCTGATACACCATGGGTATTATTCTTGTAATACTTTCCATTTTTCAATATTCAAATCTTACCTCCTTTAATGCCCCACTTAAATCTTATCTTCTCCTGAAACACTTCTGTCTTAGTTACATAATGCTACAATGAAAGAAATACCACAAGTGGATGACTTTAACAGAAATGTATTCTCTCACAGTTTAGAAAGCTAGAAGTTTGAATTCAGGGTGCCAGGTCTAGGGAAAGGCTTTCTCTCTCTGTCAGCTCTGGAAGTAGGTCCTTGTCTCCTTCCAACATCTGTAGGCCCAGGGTTTCTTGGAGATCTCCCTGTGTCTTGACCTTCCCCTGAGTCTAGGGGCATCTCAGCACAGGGACCCCAGGTCCAAAGGACACACTTTGCTCTTGGTTCTTCTTTCTTGATGGTCAAGAGTTCCCTCCTCTCTGAACATTTCTCTAGATAAAAAGTGATACAGGCCACACCCCAGGGAAACTACCCTTACATCAGATCAGAGCTGTGACTAAGGTAAGGGTGTAGCATCCCATCCTAATTTCCTTACAACTGATTGGCTTATCATATCAGATCTCATCATAGGGAGAATACATTACATCATTACATAGCAGTCAAATTACATTATTACATAACTGCCAAAACATAGAGAATCATGGCTTAGCCAAGTTGACACATTTTTTGGGTACACAATTCAATCCATGGCAACCTCCAAAACCCAAAACCTACTGCCACTGAGTCAATTCCAACTCATAGTAACCCTATAAGACAGAGTAGAACTGCCCCATAGGGTTTTCAAGACTATAATCTTTACCAAAGCAGATTGCCACATCTTTCTTCCTTGGAGCAGCTGGTAGGTTTGACCCTCCTAACTTTTGGTTAGCAGCTGAGCACTTAACCACTTAAACCACCAGGAATACTTTGAAATACCTTGGGACACCTGAAACCATCATGGTATCTCCTGCCTTTGAAATCCTACAAGAATTTGCATGTGTTACTCATATGATAAATTTCATCTGCATTATAATTTATTTGGGTGATATTTAACTTTTCTTTTGATTATGTTTTAACACCACAGATCCACAAGCTTCTTTGAAAATAGGAGCCCTGGTGGTACCGTAGTTAAAGTGCTCATATGCTAAGCAAAAAGTCAACAGTTCCAAAAGGTGGGCTTTGGAAAGCCCATCAGCCACTGCACAGGATAAAGATGTGGCAGTCTGCTTCCATAAAGAGTCCAGTCTTGGAAACCCTATGGAGAAGTTCTACTCTGTCCTGTTGGGTCACTATGTGTCGAAACTGACTTACAGCAACAGGTTTGAGGGGTTTTTTGGTTTTATTGCAGGATAGGGAATGTATCTTCTGACTAATTTCACCCCCCTCCCCCCACTTTGGACAGCTTCTTCCTAAAGCTTTACTGTTACACAGTCAGTAAATATTTGTTGTTAGATTCTGGATAGTCAGTCTCAGCATCTGTATTGGTTGAATGTCTCTGGAGCTATCTGCCACTGCTTCAGAAAGTTTCTGTTGATGCCAGACTGAATAAAGGAGGGTTTATTATATCTGTTGTGGGTTTATTTTTTCTTTTTGGATTATAAAAAGACTGTCGGTTTCTGTGTGTGTAGGGGAGGTTCCATTCGAAAGAGAGTGTGGAAAAGCAGGCTTTTTATTTTGTAAAGGTTTTTTGAAGCTTACAAGTTCTCATAAAAAGTCCAAATTGGTAGAACTTAGAGTTTCCCTCCTCCTTTCTCCTCCTTCAGAGGCTTTCTCTAAACCTGCTTCCCTTAAAAATGACTTTTATTGATTTTCACTCAGTGAGAGTTATTCTTCAGAATGAGGATAGAGGGGTCAGAGAGAGAAATTTACCCTGTGTTACCTGTGGAATAGGTGTGCCTCCATCTCTCCAGTCTTGCTTTATTTGTTCTGTTTCCTATATCCAGAAACCTGCACACTGGGGATCATTAGGTCCTCTGTGTCTTGGTCAGAGCTTGAGTACAGTATACTAATAGATCAATTTATGTGTTCATTCATTCAGCAAACATTTATTGAGCAGGCATGTCCTAGGCATTGGAGATACTAAGATGAATAAGACGTAGTCACTGCCCTCAGTGACCTCCAGATGCACAGAAAGGCACCAGCCTGGTTGGGGTTGAGGTCAGGGAAGGCTTCCTGAACAAGGTAACTGAATATCTTCTGTTAGGGAATACTAAGAGAATAAAGAGATTAGCTTTGGAAAGTGAATATAAACATCTGATCAATTAGCCAATTAGAAAAGCATTTATTAAGGAAAGACTAAGTCTTTTACCAATGTGTCCTGTGTTTCTTTTGTAATGTTTTTCTAATTCCTTTGTCCCCAGTCCTACTCCAATCGACATTTAAAATTACCTCCAAAGTTATTTTTCTAAACCCTCATGATCATGTCATGCCTGCCTTGAGAATTTTTCCTGGGCACTTATTCTACATATTTATCAAGTGTCTACGGTGATGTTTCAGGTGTGTGTTAAGTGTTTGAGATGCAGTGGTGAGCAAGGATATTCTCTTCAAGAAGCTTATACTCTTGACCAAGAGAAAGACAAGTAAGCAGATAGTTTCATTATAGTTTGATACTAGCTTTGACAGGGGTAAGCATAGGACTCTTTGGGAGTATATAGAGGAGTATTTCTGGCCTTGGGAAGTCAGGTACTGCTTCCTGAATCTTGTCCTCAGATTTAAATCAATTCATTTAAACAAATAGCAGTATTTATTGTGTTAAGTACTATGCAAAATGACTGACAGAATTCTTTCAAGCTTATCAAAGTCTAGTGGAGGTGCCTGAAAACTTAATAGATAATTTCCACACAGATGTGTTATGTGGATAGATGAATGCATGGGATACTATGATAATAGGACTTGAGGAGAAAAGTATGCTGGTGGACAGGGAAGTTTCCATGGCTAAGCAGAGTCTTGAAATATGAATAGAAGTTAGATGTCGAAGGTGCCCAATGTGATAAACAAGACCCTTCATAATCCCTTGATCTACTGGTAGTTCACCTTTATATCTCCCATGACTTTGTCTTTCAAATTAGTAATAAGCACCTGGGTTATTCAGTGTTTTACATGGGACATGCGAAAGCGTTAGATAAGTATGGTGTGTCTTTCTGGAGCATGCATTTTACCAGATAATAAGTAATTTAAGATACAGTTTTGTATTAAATCATATTTGTGAAGTTGAAAGCAAACTTTTGTTGATTTTCAAAATAAAACAGAATACTTAAATTTCAAGCGAGTGGTAGGCCATTTCAAGCTTGCCTTTAGACATCACCATCCACTACCACCCCTTTCTTGTAGAAAACCTTGAGAAGCACTATATGACTGTGCCAAGAGCTTTCACATCGAAACTTTGAGTATGCTGTTCCCTTATCCTAGAGTGCTTTTCCCACTTTTCTCCCTTCATGATGCTACTGATCCTTCAAAGCTCAGATTAAGTGTTATCCCGTACAATAGTTGCTTTTAATACAGCTTAAACGTCATCTCTTATAACAGGCTTTTTTTTTTTCCTTTAACATTCACTTATATCCCTGGCTCCTTCCCTAATAGTTTCAGGCAGTTAGGTACTCCCTCTTTTGTGTTCCTACAACACTTTGCTCAGAATTTCTATTACTCACATTGTATTATAATTTGTTTTCTTTGTTGTTATTGTTTTGGGATTTTTTTTATTGAGGTGAAATTCATATAATATAAAATTAACCATTTTAAAGTGAACACTTCAATGGCATTTAGTACTTTCAAAATATTGTATAACCACCACCTCTATCTAGATACAAAACATTTTCATCACTCCAAAAGCAAACCCATATTCCATACTCATTGTAGAGTTGCTCCCATATCCCCTTCTCCCTTCAACCTCTAGCTCCTACCGAACTGTATTCTGTCTAGGGATTTTCCTATTCCAGATATTTTATATAAATTCAGTCCTACAATATGTGATCTTTTATGTCTGGCTACTTTCACTTAGAGTAATGTTTTTGAGGTTGATCTACATTGTAGGATATATCATTATTTCATTCCACTTTATGGATGAACAATATTCCATTGTATGCATATTCCACAATTTGTTTATCCATTCATCTATTGATGAACATTTGGGCTGTTTTCACCTTTTGACTATTGTGAATAGTGCTGCTATGAACATGTATGTACATGTATTTGTTTGAGTACCTATTTTGAATTAGTTGGGGTGTATACCTAGGAGGGGAATTTCCAGATCATATGGTAATATGGTATTTGTTGTACTGTGGTGGCTTGCATGTTGCTGTGAGGCTGGAGGTTGTACCAGTGGTGTTTCAAATGCCAGAAGGGTAGACCATGGTGGACAAGCCTCAACAGAGCTTCCATACTGAGACAGACTCAGAAGAAGGAAGAAGCCATCCACTTCTCAAAGAATTGGCCAGGGAAAACCTTATGAAACATTGTCTGATGTATTACTGGACAGCTTTATGAATAGCCTGAAACATTGTCCAAAATGGTGCTGAAAGATAAGCCCCTCAGGTCAGAAGGCACTCAAAATACTTTCATGCAGAAAGAGCTGCCTCAGAGTACAGCAGATCTTAATGATACGGATAAAGAAGAGCTTATGGGGCCTCCATTTGCTGATGTGCCAAGACTCAAAATGAGAAGAAATAGCTCAAAAATCCATTAATAATTGGAACATGGAATATATAAATTATGAATGTAGGAAAATTGGAAATTGCCAAAAAGGAAATGGAATGCATAAAGATTGACATTATTGG
>NW_006921957.1:2241864-2262550 GCF_000298275.1 Orycteropus afer afer
CTGACAGCATTGTAGTTCAGGACAGATCTTGAAACAGTCTTTGTGATGATGAATGCCATGCCATTCCTCTTCAATTTGTCATTGCCAGCATAGCATCCCATTTCACCTCATTAATGCCTAGGATATTGATCTTTATGCATTCCATTTCATTTTTGACAACTTCCAATTTGCCTAGACTCATACTTCATACACTCCATGTTCTGATTATTAATGGATGTTTGCATCTGTTTCTACTCTACATCAGCCAGTGGAGGTCCCAAAGCTTTATTCTATTCGTGTCATTAAGATTATCTCTACTCTGAGGAGTCAGCTCATCCCCTGTCAAATTTTGAGCACCCTCCAACTTGATGGATTCATCTTTCAACACTATGTCAGACAATGTTTCAGGGCTCCTTATAAAGTTTTCAATAATATATCAGACAGTGTTTCACTGCTGTTCGTAAGGTTTTCACTGGCCAATTGTTTGAGAAGTGGGTGGCTTCCTTCTTCTTCCAAGTCTGTCTTAGCCTGGAAGCTCTGCTGAAACCTGTCCACTATGGGTAACCCTCCTGGCATTTTGCAACACCAGTGGCATAAGCTCCAGCCTCATAGAAACATGTAAGCCACCACAGTATGACAAACTGACAGACAAGTTCATCTCCCTTGTTGTTGTTGTTGTTACTTGCCGTGAAGTCACACCTGACTCATAGTGACCCTTCCTTGAGTTTCCAAGGCATTATCACTACGGAAGTAGATTGCCCAACCTTCCTGCTGAGGAGTGGCTGGTGGGTTTGAACCACCAGCCTTCTGGTTAGCACTCAAGTGCCTTAGGTACTACGCTACATCTCCCTTAGTTGTTCCTAACTGCTCAGTGCCCACCTACCTCAGGCCCCAGCCTTAAAATAGAGGCATTCCCCAAGAGAAAGCAGCCCTGAGCACGGCCATCCTAGTAGGTGTGAAAACAACAAAAACAAACTCACTGCCATTGAGTCAATTGTGACTCATAGCAACCCCATTGGGTTTCCAAGGCTGTGAATTTTTACAGAAGCAGATTGCCTCATCTTTCTTCTGTAGAATGGTTGGTGGATTCAAACCACCAACCTTTTGGTTGGCAGCCAACTGCCTTAACCACTAGACTACCAGAGCTCCTTAGGAGGTGTGAAGTGGTCCCTCACTATGGTTTTGATTTGAATTTCCCTAATGACTAATGATGAGCATTTTTGTATGTGCTTATTGGCCACTTGGATATATTTTATGGAGAAATGTCTATTCAAGTCCTTTTCTTATTTTTAAATTGGGTTATTTATATTGTTGAGTCCTAAGAGATTTTTATATATTCTGCATATTAGATCCTTATTTACCTCAGATACATGATTTGAAAATATTTTTTCCCATCTGTAGATTGTCTTTTTACTCTCTTGATGATGTCTTTTGATACACAAAAGTTTTAAATTTAATGAAGTCCTGTTTGTCAATTTTTTTTTTCTTTTATTGTTTTTGGTGTCATATCTAAAAATCCAGTCCCGAATCCCAGGTCATAAAGATGTACCCCTATGTTTTCTTGTTAGAGTTTTATCACTTTAGCCCTTTTATTTAGGTCTTTGATTTATTTTTATCCATTTTGAGTTAATTTTTATACACAGTGTGAGGTAGGGGTCCATTCCATTCTTTTGCATATGGACATCCAGTTGTCCCAGATCCATTTGTTGAAGAGACTATTCTTCCCCCTATTGAATGGTCCTGGTATCCTTGTTCAAAATCAATTGGCCATAGATGTATGGGTTTATTTCTGGACTCTTAGTTCTGTACCTTTGGTCTATATGTCTATAGTCATGCCATTATTACATTGATTTGATTACTGTAGCTTTGTGATAAGTTTTGAAATCAGGAAGTGTGAGTCCTCCAACTTTGTTCTTTTCCAATATTGTTTTGGTTGTTTGGGGCTCCTTACAATTCCATATAAATTTGAGGACCAGATTTTCCATTTCTGCAAAAAAAAAAATTATAAAAGTTCTGAAATTTTGAAAGCTATTACGTTGAATAAGTAGATTGCTTTGGATAGTATTGCCATCTTATTATTAAGTCTTCCAGTCCATGAACACAGAATATCTTTCCATTTGTTTAGGTCTTCTCTAATTTTTTTCAACAATGTTTTATAGTTTTCAGTTTACAAGTATTTCACCTCTGGTTTAAATTTACTCTAAGGTATTTTATTCTTTTGGGTGTGATTTGTAAATACAATTCTTTTCTTAATTTCCTATTTGGATTGTTCACTGCTGGTGTATAGAAGCAAAACTGACTTCTCCATTTGTTTTCTGACTCTAGCTGCTGGTAGATTGTAAGCTCCTCTAAGGCAGGGACAGTGTTTTATTTATCCTTGGATCCTTACTGAATGACACTTGGTAGACACTCAATAAATGTTTGTTTTATTCAGTGTTGAATTCATTCCCTCCTCTGCATCATCTCTGTTCTTATACAAAATAATATCTCCCTTACTTCTCATCTGCAGGGCATGATGTGTTCCACAAAAGTGTGTTTTCTAGACAACTGAAACTTACTTCCTAAGGTATCAAAATCTTTTTTTTTTTTAATAAATCATTCTGGTGAGATTTTTTTTTTCTAAATTTACACATTTGCTTGCTCTCATAAATATATATGCTAAATACAATATAGCTTTCCTTGATGACTTATCCCTAAAATAATCAGGATATACTGTGTTAGAACTGATGAAATCCTCTGGGGCCACTGATGGGATAGGACTTTTTGCCTACTTACCAATTAATAACCCCATCTTGTTACACTTTTTGAGTTTTTGTGTTTGCTTCTTGTAATGACCTCCACTTCTTGCTGATGTGGGTGTGCTTGTTCTAGTAGCTCTGCCCTTTGCTCTTTTTATATAGATTTTTAATAAATATTAAAATTACAAAACGAATACATGTTCATTGAAAAACCAACAAACTGTCATGTATGAAGTAAAAAATTCAAGTCTTCCCTTCATTTCTGTCCTCTACAATCCCCACTCTCATACATGCACCCGGTCCTTAGGCACAATCATTGTTAGCAGTTTAATGTATATCCCTACGGCCTTTTTCTCTCAACATGTACATGTACAAATATTAAATTATAGTATTCATAATGTTATATACTTGCTCTTCTTCCCACTTGGCAATATGTTATAGGCATCCTTCCATGTCATTACATGCAAGTCTATCTCATTCTTTTTAATGGCTGCCCTCTTTTTATTTGACTGTCTTAATCAGCTGTGAATGGGAAAACCAAATAATCAACCTTATTAGAATTGTACCTAAGAAAGAGTAAATGGGCTGTGAATGAAGGCTTGAGAATTCTCCTAGGAGTAAAATGTGTTGACGTTAGTGCATGGACTTTTTAATGTTTATTTTGGCTATTCTGGGACACTTTTTGCTTCTCTCCCAGATCTTTGTATTTTGGATAGCTGAGATTGCTTAACACATGACCTGTGATTTAGTGAGGTATTCATACAGTTAATTTTGCATTATATAATTTGCTATTGTTCTGTAGGATTTTTGCACTTAATTTTTTCATCTAGGTTGTCCATCTACACAGTTTTTATATCCTTCAGTCCCTAAGTAATCATACTCCAAATGGTATATTGAAAATGGTAACAGTTAAAATGGCTTGATGATTGACATAGGGCTTCTTATCTATGTTATCTACCTATGAGACTGTGTACTGGATTTATGGGAACTCTATAAGCTGATCTGAAGAAGGTTTTTACTACTAACGAACATTAAGGTACCATCAGCATCTTGTCTTATAAATAATAAAATCCTTATTAGGATTAATATAGACTCTTCCTTCTATCTTCATCTACCAGTTAGTGACTAAATCCTCTTGCTTCTATCTTTTAGATCTCACTGCCATCTGACCTCTCCTTTCCATTCCCACTGTCCCAGTATTTTAGTTCAGGCCATACAATATCTCACTGAATAATCTGTAATCAACTTCTTAATTAGTCTCTCTACCTCCAGTTGAACCCCTGCCTGCCCCCCTGAGACTAGTCCTCATTTTTAAAACACCTCAAGAATCTTCCAGGGGTTCCTTATCATCTGTAGGATAAAACCCTCTTTCTTTAGTTTAGAAAACAAAGCCTTTTGTGACTGGCCAACACTTTCTTATCATGGTCAGGAGTTTATTAAACTATGATTTTTAAAACATTTTTTAAACTCAAAATCATTTGGAGAGAGAAAAAGGAGGGGGGACCAGTTTTGCTGGTCCAATAGAGCCTGGTGGAACCACTGAGACTATGGTCCCTAACTGCCCTTCAGGTCTGGAATTGAACCCACACCTGTGGTTTCCAGCCAAACAAAAGACAGACATATGATGAACACTTACCTCAAGTAGACACTCTCCTTGGAGAGAACAATCATGGGAGAAAGAAGGGCTGCTTATGCACAGGAGACAGCTCAGGGGGCAGGAGTGCATGGAGGGATGGACACTGGGAAGAGGTAACTATGGGGAGGAAGTGGGAGGGGAGCTGTTGCATTGTGGTAAACTGTGGTCAATGTCATGAGACAAAGTATATGTAAATTGCTGTATGGAAAGTGAATTTGCTCTGTAAATCTTCACCCAAATCACAATAAAAAAAAAAAAATATTGTGATTTGGGTAAACGTTTCTAGAGTAAATCCATTTTCCATACTGCAGTTCATACACATTTTGTCAATTTCATGACATTAACTACAATCCCCACAATGTAACAGCTCTATTCCCACTTCCTCCTTGTAGTTACCTCTTCCCTGTGTCCTTCTTTCCTACACACTCTTGTCTGCTGCACTATCTCCCTGTACAAATACTCCCTTTCTGTTCTCCCACGATTGATGAATCTGTGAAGTATGTGTACCTGATGTAAATGTTCACCCCATATGCCTGTCTATTGTTGGGCTAGAAGCCATAGGAGTGAGTTTAATTCCAGGCCTGAAGGGTAAGTAGAGACCATAGTGTCGGGGGTCTCACCAGGCTCTATCAGACCAATATACCTGTTTTTTTAAAATATATATAATTTTGAGTTTCATTCCACATTGTTCTCCCACTCTATCTAGGATCTTCTGCACTGATCCCTTGTGAGTAGTTGACAGTGGTAGGCAGGCACCATCTAGTTCTGGTCTCATTGTCATACAGATTGAAGTTCGCATGGTCCCCTAGTCTCTAGGACTAATTGTTTCTGTGCATCTCTGCTTTTCTTCATTCTTCTTTGCTCTGGACAAAGAGATACCCATTGTTGCATTTAGGTGGCTGCTTGCAAGGTTTTAAGATCCCAGCCACTACTCACCAAAGTAAGATGAAGAACAATGTTTTTGTGTGATTGGGCCACTTCTCCTGCCCATTTCTTGCTAGGCAGTGCCTCATACTTCAATTTCTAGGACAAGTGACTTATAGTTTCAAGACACCACACAAGAGAATTCTCAAGAAATGCATGTTAAATGGATGAATGAGATGTCCATAGCTAGGGTACCCATTCTACCCACTTGGCCCAGGACAATCTCTGTTCACACTTATCATCCCAGTGTAAATTATTAATAGTGCTTTTTTTATTATTATCAAATGTGTCCCATTTAGGCCAATAAATTATATGGTAGCTTTAATCATAGTACTCATCAAATTGATTTCTAACTCTGTCTCCTCTACTAGTTGGTAAGCTCTTTGAGGTCAAAACTAGTGTTTTGTTCATTTTAATACTCTCATTTATTCACTTAACAAACAGATTGACACTTAGGTGCTGAGGGTATAATGTTGAATAAAACAAATAGGATTCTTGCACTCATGAAGTTTACAATCCAGCAGAAAAGGACAATCTAATGGGAAAAATAGTGCCTAACACAATAAATTCTGGTATACAAGTGAATGGTTAAGCATGGATATAAGCATTAATACTTTAAGATTCAGAGGTTCTTAACAAACAAACAGAAACCTCACCACTCATCTGTCAGTATGTTGTACTATGGTGGCTTGCTTATTGCTATGATGCTGGAAACTATGCCACTAGTATTTCAAATACCAGTAAGGTCACCCATGGCAGACAGATTTCAGTGGCATGTCCTGACTAAGACAGACCAAGAAGAAAGATGTAGAGATCTTCTTCTTAAAAAAAAAAAAAACAGGCCAGTGAAAATCTTATGAATAGCAGCAGAACATTGTTTAATATAATGCAAGAAGATGAGTCCCTCATGTTGGAAAGTACTCAAAATATGAATGGGAAAGTGCAACCGCCTCAAAATGGAGTTGACCTTAAGGGCATAGATAGAGTAAAGCTTTCAGGACCTTCATTTGCTGATGTGGCACAACTCAAAGTGAGAAGAAACAGCTGCAAACATTCATTAATAATGGAAACATAGAACGTACAAAAAGTGAATCAAGGAAAATTAAAACTTGTCAAAAATGAAATAGAATGCTTGAAGATAGAGATCATAGGCATTAGTAAGCTGAAATGGACTGGTATTGGCCAGTTTGAATCAGAAAGTCATATGGTCTGCTATGGCCAGAATGACAAATTGAACAGAAACAGTGTCACATTCATCATCAAAAAGAAAATTTCAAGATCTATCTTGAAGTACAATGCTGTCAATGATAGGATAATATCCATACACCTATAAAAAAGACCAGTTAATCAAGATACCTTGATCCGCATATTGGTGATTGTAATGCAGAGGTTGGAAATAAAGAAGAAACATGGGTAGCTGAAATATATGGTTGTGGTGATAGAACTGACACTGGAAAGCCCATAAAAGAAATTTGCAAGACGAATGACTTATTCATTGCAAATATATTTTTCAATAACATAAATGACGACTATATACATAGACCTCACAAGATGGAATACCTAGGAATCAAATCAACTACATCTATGGAAAGAGGCAATGGAGAACTCAATATTATCAGTCAGAATAAGGCCAGAGGCCAACTGTGAAACAGACCATCAATTGCTCATGTCAAGTACAAGCTTATATGCAAGTTCAAGTGGAAGATGAAAAAAGTTAAAACAAGTCCACAAGAGCCAAAGCACAACCTTGAGTATATCCCACCTGAATTTCGAGATCATCTAAAAAATAGATTTGACACACTGAACACTAATGACTGAAGATCAGACAAATTGTAGGATGATGTCAAAGATTTCATGCATGAAGAAAGCAAAAGGTCATTAAAAGGACAGGAAAGAAAAGACCAAAATGGATGTCAGAAGAGACTCTGAAACTTGTTCTTAGACATGGAGTAGCTAAAGTGAACAAAAGAAATGATGAAGTAAAAGAGCTGAATGGAAAATTTCAAAGGGAAGCTCAAGAAGACAAAGTAAAGTGCTATAGTGAAACGTGCAAAGACCTGAAGTTAGAAAACCAAAAGGGAAGAATACACTTGGCATTTCTCAAGCTAAAAAACTGAAGAGAAAATTCAAGCCTAGAGTTGTGATATTGAAAGACTCTATGGGCAAAATATTGAACAAAGCAGTAAGCATCAAAAAAAAAAAAGATGGAAGGAGTACACAGAGTTACTCTACCAAAAAGAATTAGTTAATGTTCAGCCATTTCTGGAGGTAGTATTTGATCAAAAAGTAATGGTATTGAAAGAAGAAGTCCAAGCTGCATTGAACCAAACCAAACCCACTGCCATCAAGTTGATTCCAACTCACAGTGACCCCCATTGGGTTTCTGAGGCATACTTTCCATGGAAGTAGATTGCCCAGTCTTGCTTCCATTGGAGGGCTGGTAGGTTCGAACCACCAACCTTCTGGTTAGCAGTCAAATGCCTTACGCATTGTGCTACCAGAGCTCCTTAAGTACATTGAAGGCAGTGGTGAAAAGCAAGGCTGAAGGAATTAAAGGAATACCAAATGAGATGTTTCAACAAATGGATGCAACACTGCAAGCTCTCATTTGTCTATGCCAAAAATTTGGAAAACAAGTTCCTGGCCAACTTATAGGAAAATATTCATATTTGTGCCCATTTCAAAGAAAGGTGATCCAACAGAATGTGGAAATTATCTAACAGTATCATTAATATCACAAGCAAATACAATTTTGCTGAAAAGTACATTGATAGGGAGCAACCAAAAATTCACACCAGATTCAGAAAAGGATGTGGAATGAAGGATAGCATTGCTGATGTCAGATGGATCATGATTGAAAGCAGAGAATACCAGAAAGATGTTTACCTGTGTTTTACTGACTATGAAAAGGCTTTTGACCATGTGGATCATAACAAATGATGGAAAACATTTCACGAACTGTGAATTCTCAAATATTTAATTGTGCTTATGAGGAATTTGTACAAAGACCAAGAGGCAATCATTCCAACAAAATAAGCATTTAAAATCAGAAAAAGTGTGCATCAGGGTTGTATCTTTTCACCATACTTATTCAAACTGTATCCTGAGCAAATAATACAAGAAGTTGAACTATATGAAGAAAAACAGGTTATCAGGGTTGGAGGAAGACTCATTAACAACCTGTGATATGCATACGACACAACCTTGTTTGCTAAAAGTGAAGAAGACTCGAAGCACTTACTGATGAAGGACAAAGACTACAGCCTTTCATATGCATTACAGTATGGATTACACCTCAATATAAGGAAAACAAAAATCCTCACAACTGGACCAACAAGTAACATCTTGATAAATGGAGAAAAGATTGAAATTCTCAAAGATTTCATTTCAGTTGGATCCACAATCAATGTCCATGTAAGCAGGAGCCAAGAAATAAAAAGATGTATTGCATTGGATAAATTTGCTGCAAAATACCTGTTTAAGGTGTTAAAAAGTAAAGATGTCATTTTGATAACTGAAGTGTGCCTAACCCAAGCCATGGTACTTTCAGTTACCTCATATACATGTAAAAGCTGGATAATGAATAAGGAAGACTGAAAAAGCATTGATGCATTTGAATTGTGGTGTTGGCAAAGAATATTGTGGACTGCCAGAAGAATGAACAAATCTGTCTTGGAAGAAGTCAGAATGCTTCTTAGAAGGGAGGAAAGCAAGATTTTGCCTTATGTATTTTGGATATGTTATCAGGAAGGACCATTCTCTGGAGAAGAACATCATGCTTGGTAAAGTAGAGGGTCCATGAAAAATGGGAAGACCCTCAATGAGATGGATTGACAAACTGTTGCAACAATTGGGATCAAAAATAGCAATGATTGTGTGGATGGTGCAGGACTGGGCAGTATTTCATTCTGTTGTACATAGGGTGGGTATGAGTTGGAATTGACTCAGTGGTCTAACAACAACAAACAAAAACAAAAAAAAGAGACAAAAATAATCATAAACATAGGTTGGTCAAATTAGCCATTTATTTACAGAGTTACTAATTTAAAATTTTAAGTACATATAACAAACATATTATTTAAATGCTACCTTAATGTTAATGATAAGGGAAAAAATAGTGATAAAATTATCTTCAGAATTAATCTAAGGATTAAATGAGATTATTTAAAGGCATTTAATCCCACTATCTGGCTCGTAGAAGTACTCAAGGGAATCTTAGTTATCTATCCATTTCCCCTTTTAATCATTCTGTACTTACTGAATTAGAGGATGATATAAAATGTTTTGAAAAGAAAGAATTGTAATATAAACACCAATACATTTTTTTATTCTCAAATCTGAGGGCTGAGCTAGTCCTTTTCTAAACCTAACCGAAACCAAGCCCACTGCAATAGAATCACTTCTGACTCATAGTGACCCTTTAGGGCAGAGTGACATTTCCAGCTCTCTCAGAGAGGAAATGGTGGGTTTGAACCCCTGACCTTCTGGCTATTAGCCAAGCGCTTTAACCACTATGCCACCACAGCTCCTTAGTGTGTCTTTGTTGTTGTTGTTGTTATTTGCCGTTGAGTCGGACCCCACTCATAGCGACCCCTCCTTGGGTTTCCGAGGCAGTATCACTACGGGAGTAGATTGCCCAACCTGTCTCGAGTCTCTCTAAAAGTTAAAATTGTATCATATTCATTTATTATTTTATGATTATAGTCCATAACTCAAATAAATATTAGAAAGCAAAGCCGAGGGTGATTTTTTTCTGGAAAAAGCCAGAGTTTATGAGGGTACCAGGACTTGGGGGCCATTAAACAGCAGTGGCTGTCAGTCTTAAAGATTTACCCATTTACTCTTGATCACTTTTGAGTCAAGAAAGGAAGAACAACAAACCATTCACTGAGATCGTTCAGGGAGGGGGATGTGAACGAAAGCGAAAGGTGTCTTCAGTTTCCACAGTGTCTTGCAACCCCAAGACTTGAGGGCCCTTTCCTGAGGGCCAGCAGGTTTGTTCTCCAGGAGTGCCCTGGGTCTGGACTCCATTTCCCAGAGTCCCTTAGTGCCCTAATGTATTCAGTGCTCAGAGTGCCTGTATGTGTGTGAGTGTGAGAGAATGTGTGTGTGTGTGTGTGTGTGTGTGTGTGAGTCTCCGAGTCCCTGGGAGAGTGGAGACTCATTCACTGATTAGAGCCAGCGCTGAGAGGCAGCACTGCTCCTTCTCTCACACCAACCGAGTCTCTTGATCTGTACATGCAATCCCAGGCAGCTCGCGAACACAAACCCGGGGCCAGCCGCCCACTGCTGCTGCCGCCGCCGCCGCCGCCGCTGCCTCCGCCGGCTCTGCGCACCCGGGACTTTTCATGCACCACACTCCCCGCCTTCTTCCCTCTGTGTCCTGAAAAGTGCGACCGTTCTCCCAAGGAATTTCCACGGCAAGTATGGAGATCAGAAAGGGGTGTGGATGTGTGTGCGTACACAAGAGGGGGTGGGTGCGGAGAGCTGTTGGGTTGCTCAGGAACCTGGCTAACTTTCCGGGTCCGTTTCCTAGGGATTCGGAAGGGCCCCCCTCCCCCCCGCCCGGACTGGGGCAGGGGCTAGGACCTGGACTGGCGCGTCTTAGATCTTCGCGACAGAACCTCTCGGCTTTGGTGCCCTGCGCACTCCGTGCGCTGCCTCACTCAAACTTTCCGTCTTGAGTTTTCCTTAATGTGTTTTATTTGGGGGGGTGCAAGGGGGAGGAACCAGACGCGCGAATTGGTCAAGTAGGGAGGGTGAGGGGACAGCAAGGGAAGGAAGCTGTACTTCTTTTCTCCATCTTTTAATAAGCCCCATTCCCACTTTGTTTGGGTCGATAGCTAGAATGCCCTCTCGCTGGGCTCCCCAGTGTATCCCGCGGTGATTTCCGGCGGGGCAGGGACCGGGTGGTACTCAATGGGGAGCCCGAGGTGGCGGGAGTGATGGTGAAGGGGCAATCCGAATGAGAAAGGACCATGACCGCCCCCACGCAACACACAACCAGCTCAGTAGGGTACCCGAGGAAAGGCTAGGGAGCCCTGGGCTCCCGGGTGCTCGGGCTTACTTTTTCCTAGTGGGGGAGGGTGTGAAGGGTGTGGAGGGAGGTGGGGGTGGAGTGGGGGAGCCGCAGTCCGCAGGCAGGAGGCAGGTGCTGGCAGAGAGGTGGCGGGTTCCAAATGAAATCGGTAAACTCCCTGCTCCGCTCGGCTGCACTGGCCTGCCCTTAGAACAGCCCGACCCTTGGGGGTCTCCGGGGATTTTCGGGGTCGGGACTGCTTCTCCTAGCTGTTCTGCGTAACTCGGTGGAAGCATGATCTTGTTGACTGAGGCACATTGCTCTTTTTGTAGTTTTATTTTTATCTTAGACCTGCCTTCAACTGAGTAACAATTTCTCTTCCTCCGACTTAAGAACAAAACTTTTTAGCGAGCACGCCGGATGCTGCAGTCCCGCGGCCACTGCCGCCGCGCTCGTCTGTCGGGGCCGGGAGACCTTCACAGACCAGAGTCTGGCCCCACCACTGCGCTCCGGAGCCTCCGGCCGCCCCCCTCGCCCCCAATCCCGGGCTTTCCAGGGTTCGGCCTGGGCGTTTCGCCTTTGTGCTTTGTAAGGGAAAGCCTTTTCTTCCAGGGCAGAACAAACTTGGGTGGAGAGCTTCCATGTGGCCCCTAGGGCGAGGCCGCCCAAGGTGGTGAGGCTGTACGAAGGGATGCCCAATCGGTCCCCCGCTCCGGGAGCCCCTCCAAGAGCTCGAGGCCGGGGTCGACCCCGGCCGGCGAGGGCGTGCGGGAGCCGGGAGGCAGCAAGGGCTGGGCTGCCCAGGAGACATAAAGAAGCGCTCTCGCTTCGCGTTAAGAACTCGCTGCTTTCTGGGCCCTGACCGCGGCGTCAATAGAGCGCAAGGGCCTGGGCCCCGAACCGCGCGGGCGTCGCACTGGGTGGGTGTATCGGGACCGGGTCGTTCGGTGTGCAGGCGTAGCCGCGCCAGGCTGGGCCGTCCGGGGTCTCCGGCCTGCGCCGCCTCCCTTCCTCCCCGAGCCGCGGGGAGAAGGAAGGCGCCTGTGCTTTCTGCCCAGGTGCCCACCAACCACGTTTCGTCTCGCGGCCCCGCTCTGGACTCTGCTGGAGGGGTGAAGGGGAGAGAAAGGAAAAACCGAGAAAAAGGGCGGGTAGTGAGGAAGCGACTAGTCGGACTGGAGCGAGCTGGGCAGGCAGAGTCTGTGCCTTTCCCGGCTTCCTCCGCCGCGGGTCTCGAGGGCTCTCCGGCAAGGGGAAAACTCGCAGAGGTGAAAGGCAGAAAGAGTGTCGAGTAAAAACGACCTGGACGTCTTCAGTTTCGAACCCTACTGGCCCGCGGGATCCCGGCTAGCGTGGTGTGAGTTCTCTCGCTGCGCTCCGGAGCAAGGCGGGGAATGGCCGAGCACAGGGCGGCGCGGCGGCGCTGGCGACCGACGGGCTGGGCCCGGGCGCGGTGCTAGCGGGGACACACACCTGTTCTGCGAGCTGCTCGGGGTGCAGCGGCCCAATGGCCGCAGCGCGAGCTGCAGAGCCCTCCCTCCGCGCCACGGCCTGGGAACCGGGAGGGCCAGGCGGCCGGGGCCAAGCGGCATTTGCAGGAAAGCCGGAATGGAGTAGCCCAGTAAGCTGGCTGCCGAAGAGGTGGCGCGCGGTGACCGGACCTCGGTGACCCGCGGGGCGGGGCTGTTCGGAGCCTGAGGTCCTTGGACTTTGGGCAGAGGCAGGCTCCTTCGAGTTCCTGACCCACCGGCCCTGCCCTGCTGCGGACTGAGTGTCCCCCGCACGTGTCCGCTCTTGCCGGGCCGGCGCCTTCGTTCCCCAAAGTTACAAGCAAATTGTTTGGTGTGAAGGTTTTATGGGAACGAAAGTATTCTTTGTGCAAAGGCAACAGAGAGCTGGAGGGAGCAATCAGGCAAAGGAGGGTGGGCTCGGCTCTGCGTTGCCTCCAAGTTTATGTAGGTTTCGCCTTCACTGCTTCTTCCTCGGTTTTCCCTAAAAGAATTGATTTTTCCGGGTCCAGACCCTTGCCTGCTGAATTCTGCGCTCTCTAGCTGAGCCGTCAGTCCCGCAGCCCCGCACTTTCTGACCGGTCGGGCAGTTTCCTATTGGCATCTCTTGGCAAAGCCAGGCTGGATTCGGGTCCAAATCTGGGACCGATATTCCACTACGTCTTAACGGCAGGCGTCGGCCCCAGCCCGGGAACGTATTAGCCTTATGCTCCCTGAGCTGTCGCATATGGTGGTAAGATTTCTGTTAGAGCGGTGTTTCCAAATACCTCTTGGGCATTTGGTGTGTGGGAATTCTCTTCAAGCGAAGAAGTCTGTGAACTTAAAAAAAAAAAAAAAAATTCTTTCCTGCTTTCTTCACAACCCCCCATTACCCTGGCCCTATTTCCTATTGTTCTTTGCTTTTTAAGTTGGCTGTTAATTTTTTAAAAGTTTAGTTATGCAAAGGAAAAAGATCGTTTAGTTTGTTCTATTATTTTAATTCCTGGCTTTTGGAAACGGATCAGAGACCACAAAAATGTCACCTGTTGTAATAAGCAGAGGAGTGTTGTGTGTGCGATTTAATTGCCAGCAGTGTCGTAGTTTGGTGGGCGCTCTGAGCTCGCGCTCCGGGAAGGAGCACTTAGCAGCTTTCTTTGTGGCAGTCATTTGCAAGTGGCTTTGGCTCCCAGCTGCTGCAGCACAGCTTCCTCCTATGCTGATCCCGGGCGCGGGTCAGGAAACCCAGATCCCTGGACAGGGATGGGCAGAGCTTGGGGTGGGAAATTGCCCACTTTTTGAGACTTTCTGCGGAGCTTTCGGTTTTTCTGCATTAAAGTGGCTAGTTCGCACTGGAGAGCGCGGAGCGCTACGCATCATCCCAGCCTCTGACATTTTCACGTTCCAAACGCCGGCTTCTTCGTTTCATTTGTCTTGGTTCTGGCATGTTTAACCATGCAATTAGTAATCTCACTAATTATTCACTTAGCTGGCGTTTTATAATCACTTTAGACCAAGGTTGGGTGTGTGATTTAACAAACTCCCACACATACAGAACTCAACCAAACCCATCACGTCAAGGATTTGAAATTTTAAAAACTCAATATTTGTCGGTCCCTCCGTCCAACCTCACTGCCTGCCAGACAATTTATTTAGCTTCATGGATTGATCCCTCCTCCTTGTTTAGTTAATTCAACAAAGACTTTTTGCGATCTGTTTGGAGTTTGTCTGATGCCGTGGAAAAGTAGCTGATGATTTATTTGGTTGCTTTTCGATTTCTGTCTTCAGCCCTTCTTTCTCCTCCTTTCAGCGGGGATGTCAGCTGTTATTACTTCCTATTGATCCCTTTGCAAAGTGAGAAGTGAACTAAAATTAATGTCAATTCCACTGCTCGGATCAATAGCTGGAGTTATTTTAATCTGGATTTGCACGAAGTGCTAAATTAAAAAAAATCAGCATAGAGGCAGAAAAGTAACAGTTACTTACTTTCCCTTTGCCGGGTTCTTTACAGTCACCCAAATGCTCCATCAAGCTGATTATCTTACAATCCATATTTTTTTAATTAAGAGGGTCAGTTAGTTTTCTTATTTGGGGTTCTGTGTTTAAACCCATGACATTTTGACATTGGGAGTGTATTAACTATAGATTTTCATAATGACTGTGGTCTGCTGAAGCCTCATCTCTACATGTTGTTAATGTGAGGAGGGGGTAAGGAAAAAAAAGGGAAAAGAAAAGAACCCCCCCCCCCAGACCAGTGGCCACACAGTGGAGTAAAAGAGATGGGGCCTGGAAAAATATTGTTGATTTATTTTCAGTGTAATGAAGTTTTTGAATGAATAACTAGGTTTGAGTGATTCACTGTGTTCTGTTGGAGTGTCCGGTGCTGTCGCCAGATTACTAATTTATGAAACCCATTTAACATAATGAGGTGATCGAGGAAGTAAAAATAGAAATAGAATTCTCTGGGTGATGGTTGTGGGGGGGCACCCCCCACCCTGCATATTATGTTTGCCCATTTCTCCAGCTTGTCTCATATAATATTGCTTGTTGATAGACAAGAAGTTATTTCTCTTGTGAAGTGCTGCTCAGAACCTTTGGAACAGCACTAGACCCACTTTCAGAGCTCCATGTTGTATGACCATTAATCTGACTTGAAATCAGCCAAGAACAGGATTCCCAGACTTGTCAGGCTAACTGGCTGTCCTTGGCAGATCATTCCCTGCACTGCTATAACTTGACAGGAAAGTTATTTAAAATTTGGAAGAGAGAAAAATCCGTTAATGTGAGATACATAATCTGGTAATTTAGCAATGATGTCTATAAGGAAAGATGCCAAATGAGGAAGCAGTCTGATGGTGTCCACTCATCTTCCCAATTAATAACAGTCATTGACATGTCTGCTACAGGATGGGAGAAGGAAATACTCTCTTTGCACTGCATTAAAGCCAGGAGGATTCATCTACAGTTTAACTGAGGTTTCTCTATTGAGGGAATACCAAAGATGCTCCATTATATAGGTGGGTTATTTTTTTTGTATGTGTGTGTGGGGGGGCAGGGTGAATGGGTACATTTTATTTCAGATATGACTCTCAATTTGAAGTTTACAATTTGTAGCAGATGGTTATTTTTGGTTGCACTTTGAGTTTCAGTAAGTTTCTATTAAGTGTATTTTTGAAGCTAATATGTCCTAGTATTCATTTCATGTTATCGTAGCTTTTGATGTATATAGCCTTTTCCTTCAAACCTCACCCCAAAATAAAATCTGACACAGAATCTGTGACCATGAAATGTACAAGTTGAATTTAAAAGGGAAATTGAAAGAAGTCTCTCTGAACTCCAGTTTTTTCCAGGGGCCTTATTGGACATCAACTCTGACTGGCCCAATACGTAGAGCAAAATAAGTCAGAAATTTTGTTAACATTTTATTGTAAATGTTAATGGCAAATTCAAAGGCAGTTTACAAATCTACTTAAGAGTGAGTGCATTAGTAACTAAAATTACCGATCCGTTCTTTCCTGCCCCTGGAAGACAGATGCTTCTAGATACCATATGCCAAAGACACCCATTATGTTTTTAAATATTGTCAGAGACGCCAGGCATTTTATTGATGAAGGTTTTGTTCCTTCTCAGAAAGGAGAAGTAGAAAGCCTGTGTGATTAGAGAGGGGTGTGCATCAAAAAATGTTGTTACACATAACAGTTCTTTCTGTAAATAGTCACAGATGATACATGATGATGTGTGATTATTTATGTGCCTATGTGTGTGATTTACCCACATGTACAATTTGTACCAACTAACATGTACAGATGTATGTGGTCTAGATGTGTTTGCTGTAGGGATTTTTCCCTATCAAGGCTGTTAGGGAGGATGAAGAGAGAATGTGTATGTGTGGGATCATATAGGTAGAACATGGTCTCTGTTTGAACCTCAGGCCTGCCATGAGTGGTGTAACCAGATGGAAGCCCTTTAAAATATAGACCCCACCTAATCTACTGGGTGACTTGGCCTTCCAAAGCTCATTTGCTCAGGGAATATTGTATTTGGAGGTTTTATGATTTTTTTTCTTTGCTGGGCTCTGGTGCATTTCACCCGGAACGTGTAGGGACCAAAGTCAGCTACACGTACATCACAGTAAGTTGTCTATTGATTTTCCTGAATGAAAATGGTCTGATGCTGCTGCCCACTGGCTCCTAAAGCCTGTGGTGTCTCTTGCCCAAGCATCTGTATGCCAGAAGGATAGTGTTTTTATCACTTGGGGTTTCCCTTATTTTCCTCCTTCTGACTGTCCCCCCCCCCCCGTCGTTTTTTCCTCTTTGCTGTTTCCACAGGTCTTAGAAGGGGATGATTCCCCAGTAATATTCTCTGCTCTGATCCAACGTGCTGCTTGGCCTCCCTCCCAGGGAAGATTGTTTCTTGTCTGACGAAGGCCATAGAAAGAGACTCCAATGGACTTACACCGGGCAGCCTTCAAGATGGAGAATTCATCCTACCTTCCCAACCCTCTGGCATCCCCAGCACTGATGGTCCTGGCGTCCACGGCTGAGGCCAGCCGTGATGCTTCTATCCCTTGTCAGCAGCCACGACCCTTTGGTGTACCCGTCTCAGTAGACAAGGACGTGCACATTCCATTTACCAACGGTTCCTACACCTTTGCCTCTATGTACCACCGGCAAGGTGGGGTGCCAGGCACTTTTGCCAACCGTGATTTCCCCCCTTCTTTACTACACCTCCATCCTCAGTTTGCACCCCCAAACCTTGATTGCACCCCAATTAGTATGCTGAACCATAGTGGCGTGGGGGCTTTCCGTCCCTTTGCTTCCACTGAGGACCGGGAGAGCTATCAGTCTGCCTTCACACCGGCCAAACGACTTAAGAACTGCCATGATACAGAATCTCCCCACTTACGCTTCTCAGATGCAGATGGCAAGGAATATGACTTTGGGACACAGCTGCCATCTAGCTCCCCTGGTTCACTTAAGGTTGATGATACTGGGAAGAAGATTTTTGCTGTCTCTGGCCTCATTTCTGATCGGGAAGCCTCATCTAGCCCAGAGGATCGGAATGACAGATGTAAGTACTCTGGTGCACGCTCTCCCCTACCCCCAGTAAGCCCTGCCTTGCAGGAGTGCTCAACAGGTCAGTGGCATTTTTTACACTCCCAGTAATGGGAAGGGCCAACTACTACTTTTCCTTTCAGCAGCTGTGGCGTGCTAACATTTATTTGTCTCTCGTCAATGAGCATTGATATTTCTTGCAGGAAATGCTTTTTTGAAGGTAGCCAGAGGCAAGTTGGCCGCAGCGCTGCCTCTCTCTCCATGGGCATGGTTGGCTTGTTCTCTGGGGACTCTGGAGTGAAGAAGGTTGCCATGTATGTACTTGAGCGATTATCATTTCATAAGAGAGTGTAGGTTCCTAGAAAATTTGGCGGGGGGAGGCGGCGCTGAAGCAACTTGTTCTTCCCTCCTCTCTTTGCTGTCCTCATTATTTCTCTGATCTCAGTATTATTTATTTATTTATTTAGCTTTTCCATTGTATCACATCAGGCCAACTCCACTTGATTTTATTTTCACAACTCCAGCCCTTGTCCACATCAGGCTGTTTTTCAGAGAAGGACAAAGGTGTCGTCAATCACCATAAAGCATTTCAAACAGCTGTGTTTTCCTTGCAATAGCAAGGCTAGAAAGCCGACTTCTCTGGGGATTTAACAGGTTTGCTGGATGCTTATCCTGGGGCTCACTTTTAGGACTAGCCATTGCTGATCTGTGACTGCTACATATTTGATGTTCACAACTATTATTAGTTTCTGCTTATGGAACAGCTTTTTTGTGTTCTCCAAGTGCCTTGTTGGGCACTGGAACGTCCATTAATAGTTGCAACTAAGCCTTCATATGGGACTTGCAGACTAGGAGTGTTGAACCCTGCAATCTTCTCCTCTAATATAATCAGAAAATAATTGTATTTTTGAAGCTTTTGGGCTGTGGGTAGACAGAGCAGTTTTCTTCAAGCCTGGTGAGAATTTATGAACTAAGAGTAGTTCCCACCAACCTTTTGTTCTAAGACTTGCTTCATTTTATTTTCTTAAGAAAACTACATCTGAGGTTTGCTTTCCCCTCTTCTTTATTTTTTGTGCTTCTGTCCTCTCTATAACCACCAACCCGAATGCCATTTTTTTTTTCTCTTCTCTTTATGATGCCGAGGAGAGTAATAGAGACATTGCAGCTCTCTCCCCTGTCGGCACTGCTTCCTCAGGCTGTCTCCTTGAATTAGGCACTGTGTTAACTTTCCTGCGCTAAAAGGCATCTGCCTAAACCCAGCGTACCTTTTCAATAAAAGTCATCATAAAATCAACCTGCCTTGTAAATCCATCGCTCTTTGGTTTTGAAATATGTTGCGAGTGTGTCTTTTATGTCAGCGTCTGTAAGCCCGAGACCTCCCCACTGAAGGGAGAAGGCTGCCATCTGACAGCACAACTGCTGCAGTTGCTCGCTCACTTTTGCTTGAGCTCCTGTTTCACCTTTTCACTTTCTGTACAGCCAACTTCTATGTGTCATGATCCTGCCTTTTGGAGATCCCTGCTGAACGTATATTGTGTTGGTCTATTTTATTTGAGTTGAGTTTTCCATTTGTCCAAGTAATCAAGACTAGCTGTAATCTGACCTCTGGTTAAAACTTTGCTGGGTTAGGGTGTGACTGATTCTTGCCCTCCTTTTTTGCCTCCAAATACAAACTGAAAACGAAATTCTCTCTAAACTCATATGCCACCAAGTACCATCTGGAGATGGAGATTCCTTTCTTCTCACCTAACAAATCCAGCCTGGCTCCATTTTCTACCTTTTCACCTGCACCAGGCCCCCAGAGAGGGAGGAGGCTTGTTAGTCAAGTCAGAACTCATAGATGTGGATATCCATTCCCCTCTGAGTGTCAAAGCCATAACTCTTCTGTTTGCCTGGTCTGCATTGTGTGGTGGTGCCATCCCCCATGGAGATGGATCCCTCACACAGGAATACGCCTGGGTGGAGAAAAATTAAATGAGTCTGTCTCCCAAAGTGAAATGGAATTCTGACCTTGAAATTAATGAGATCCTGATCAGAAGGGTGGGGAAACTTCTTTATTTCCTATTGTAGTGCTATATTCCCCCTTTATTTGTTTAAAATATTCTTCCTTTATAGGGTACTTTGTATTCTTTTCTCTTAAATGAACATGAAACCTATAGGAGTGTCTGTGAGCATATGATGTTTGCACACCCACGTTATTATCTAGAGTTGCGTTTGTGACTAATCTTTAGCAAGAAACAAAGGTACAAAGTGAAGAGGAGACTGTTACCCTGTGGTAACCCCAGATCTGTTCTCCTTTCTCCTGTGCTTTCCTTAGCTGGTGGAGCAGCCTTCACAGGGTTGTGCTGGCTACCATTTTTGCTTTTGATTTGGAGTTTCTGGAAAGCAGGAGAAACATTTTTCTGTTGGGAAGGGTGGGAGAGGCACTGTGACTAAGTCTGCGGCAGCTTTCTTGGCTCCTGTCATACGCCGACGTGTGTTAGAATATTTATGGTCTGTTTTATGTAAATACATATTTAAGGGCCGTTAGAAGGCCTGATTATTCCCACTAGATGCCTTTCAGGTCCTCCCTACAGAACCGTTTTGAAATAAGTAATATTTCTCAGATAATCGAGTGACAGTATACAAGACTGCTCTCAAAGGGAGAGCTTGAGGGGCAGATGGGCCAGTGAGGGGGGATGGGGAGGCGAGCAGATAGAGGATGGAAGGTGTTCAAAAAAGCAAAGTAATAGGATCCGGTGGCTTTTGCCCTGATTGCCAGAATTAACCATGTTTATCTTGGTTCGTTACTCTTTAAATTTAGAGTTACTATTTGTTATGGCTGACTCATTTTTTTCAGTTCTCATTATATA
>NW_006921957.1:2262960-2277638 GCF_000298275.1 Orycteropus afer afer
CCCGTAGAAAGCAATATATTTGGGTTAAGTATTGTCTTTCCTAGTAGGTGATCCAGTTTGCTTGCCTGTTCACCCACCTGGCATCACAGGTAATCCCTGAGGTAGGTGTTGGGCTCTGTGGAAAAAAGAAGCCTTTACTCTACAGGACTTATTTGCCCAGGAACATGAGAAGAGTGTTTTGTGAGAAGCTGTTCATGGAGGATGCATAATTCCCCCAGGAAGGGGACCGAGGTAACTCCTATTTATTGTCACTCCCTGAACCATTCTCCAAGGCTCCTTGTCCAGGGAAATGATGTTAAAATTTATGGACCAATTACGAATAGTCCACGTGTGTCTTACATATAAAGTGTCTATGGCTATGTTTCCCAAGGCTTTTTAAATAAACATTTCCTCATTAATGAAACTTTACAACAAAAGGGAAGCTAAGTACTGTCTGCTGCCTTGTCCTAGAATCTACGTATTTATTATCCCCTTAGCTCTCTGGGCCTGCTGTGTGTATTTCCTGAGAGTTTTCTTTAGGCCACTCCTGTGCCCAGATTGCTGTGTGGGTGACACAGTCTTTGGCCTGCCTGCCAACCCAAATTGGAGTTGGCTAGTATGCATGCTCACCTGAGGGCTAGGAGGGACAGAACTGCTGTGACTGACCCTGCCATTCTCAGGGAGAGCCACAAGGCACTGGTTCCCTTGGTGGTCAGGCAGATTTACAGATAGATAGCTCCTTGATGTTCTGCCTTGCTTTCATCTTTGATGTATTTGAAAAGTCATTCCAAGGTCCCAAATGTCCTGACTAGGAAACAGGGTTTTGTGTTCTGAGATGTGTCTTTATAAAGGCATGTCTCACTGAAGACCCTCTGTCCTAAGAATCAGATCAGCTGGGCCTACATAAGCCAGGGACAGTCAGTCTGAGATTCCGAGGGGTGGCTAGCGCCATGGTGGATACTTCCTCATGGGCTTTTGGGACTGTGGTGGGAAGGGACCCAGAGTCTTGCTTTCAGGGGAATTGCTCTTGCTGATGAGATGTTTGGGGCAGTTCCAACTTCATCCTAATCAACCTCTGGATTCTAGCTGGAATTCTAGATGACTGCTGTGAAAGGGTTAGCAAATCACCAGACTGGATGGGTTAGATGGTTCCCTCTACTGCCTGCCCAGACCTTGCCTGCTCTCAGCTTCTCTCAGGTTCTTCTGGAGCCCTTTTCCTCCTCCCTTTCTCCCGGGGGCAAGAACTTCTGTGATGTGTGTGGTTGTTTCTGGTTGTTCACTCCCAACGCAGTCATGGAGACTCCTTTTCATGCTGCTGGGTTTAATTGTCTTGTTGGGATAAAGAAATGTTTGCACAGCTAAAGTGGGGCCAGGCTGGACGGGAGCAGTCCCTGAAGGCTGCAGAGCCATCTGGCCTGGCTTGGCTTGGCTCGGCGCGCGGCTCGCCCGCCCGCACGGCGGCTGGGCTTGCTCTCGCTCTCGCTCCCTTCCCCTGTCCTCGCTCCACTCCGCGCCGCTCTGTTCGGCGGCTGCCTCCTCGCACGGCCGGAATGCCTAATCACCATGGTGAGAAAACGGACACTGCAGCCGTCCTCCCTCCTCGCCTCGCGCCCTCCCTCCCATCAATTGTCATGCAGAAGTGATCCGGGCCGCCGCTTCCTCGCGGCCGCCAGCCAGCCCCTAGCCGCTCCCGGCAGAAGGGTGGCTGGTAATTGATCATTTGGGGGAGGGGGCGCGAGGAGGCCCGAGGCCTGGCTGGGGGGGAGGACGCACTGCAGAGTGGGCACCGTCTTTTCACTTCAAAAGGAGCCCCCAGCCTCCCCCACGGAGATGGCTTCCAAAGGGTTTCAGAGTCACCGTTGCTCGGCCAGACCCGGAGGCTGCGGGATAACTCAGGGCGCTGCCCCGAGGGCCAGCGGGCCCCGCGCCCGCCTCTGCCTGAGCCCGAGGGCCGGCCGCGCTCTCTCACCCGCACCCCGCCATCGCTTTGCGCCCCCAAGTTGCACTAAGAACCGAGGCCTCGGTCGGTTTCCTGTTCGTGGTCCTAGAAGGAGAGAGAGTAGGGGGACAGGGGCGAGGCAGCCGAGGAGACCTTGTGATGGGGGCACGCCCACGTGGATGTCGGGGAGATGGGGAACGAGACGAGGTGCATGTGGGTGCCTGGGGCCGCGAGGAGCCACCGCGCGGGCCTGAGAGTGACTCCTGTGCGGGAGGGGCTCGGGGAGCGCGGCGAGGAAGGGAGGGGGAGCCAGGGCGTGTCGGCGAGGGAGGACGGACTTATCTACACGCGCAGCTGGGTCTAGCTTTTCCCAGTGTACTCCAGGACATTGAACCCTTTGGGTTCGAAATGCCTTTCCGTCTCGCTTTTCCAATCTGTAGATGTTCTGGGGAATGGTTCCCAAGTCCAGGGGTCCGTGCATCGGGACGATTGCTGGTATTCGGGTGAGGCGAGTCGCGGTCGCCTCGGACCGTCTGAGGCTCGCAGCCAGCACAGCGGGGCTCGTTAAAGTCCCGGCAATTTCTGGAACTCTTCCCACGGGAAGTTTTCCGGGGCTGCCTTCCGGTCAGCGGCCCCAGGTTGATTATTTGGTGGACCTTTTTTTGTTTGAAAAGAAAACACACACACACAGACACATTGTATGCAAATAACAAAAGTTGCCCTCCCTCCCCACCCCACCCCCCTTTCCTCGTTAGGTAGGAAAAGAGGAAACTGAAAATAGAAGTATATTTTTATGTTGGTTTTTCTTATTTTAACCCTTATTAACTACATCCATCTGGTTAATAAATATCTGCAGACGTTGAAATGTATTCTTTGAGACTTGGAGTGATAGTACATTTAATAGAGTTATATTTTACAGTAGTTTTTCTTACTTTTTCACTCTAACCATATCCGTCTGGTTAATAAATAGCAGAGCACACGTTGAAATATACTGTTCATAAATACTTGGCATTTGGAGTGATGATACACTTCATTTTAAAATTCACACGATATTAACACCAGAAATAACAAATTTTGGACTTGAATATTCTCTTCCAACAGTTAAGAACAGTTCTAACTCAATTTTGCACCCTCTTAAAGAGAAATGAACTGCAGATTTAAGGATAATTTATTGCTACACAGCAGCTAAAATGCCTTAAAATTTTGAAAAAATACCACTTAAATTGTGGCTTTTTGTGATTGAAGAATGTTTATCCTGTGTAATCTCCAAGTATGTGGGAATTTGTAAATAATCTCTTTCTGCGGGGCAAAAAGGAGAATTTTCTGCACACACACACACACACACACTTTAACCTACTTAGTCTCTTTCTGAAGGAGCCCTGGTGGCACAGTGGTTAAGTATTTGGCTGCTAACAGAAAGGTCAGAGTTCTAACCCATCAGTCGCTCTTCACCAGAAAGATGTGGCAGCCTGTTTCCATAAAGATTACAACCTTGGAAATCCCATGGGGTGGTTCTATTCTGTACTATAGGATCGCTAGGAGTTGGAAATGGACTCGATGCACCCAACAAACACAGTTTCTCATGCATTTAGAAGGAGAAAAAATCCTGACTGGGACTGTGGATTTAGGCCTGGAGAAAGACTATGGTGTAAATCCCTAAACTTGGTAGATGCTAAGTAAACAGGATTAATTCATTCCCCTCCAGTCTTACCCATGGATTGGACTTCTCTATTATCTTACATTTCAGTTTGCGTTGGTGCCAATCACCAAGTGTTACTTAAAACAAAACAAAAATACCAAGCCCACTGCCATTCAGTCAATTCCAACTCATAGCGACCCTACAGGACAGAGTAGGACTGCTCTATGGGGTTTCCAAGGCTGTAATCTCTGTGGAAAAAGACTTCCTCAACTTTCTCCTACAGAGTGGCAGGTGGGTCTAAACTGCTGACCTTGTGGTTAGCAGCCCAATGCTTTAACCACTGTGCCACCAGAGCCCCTTACTCTTAAGTATTGATAATTGCAATTATAATCTAGTTTTCATCACCTTAAGTTTTCATCAGTTTGCCATTCTTCAGCATTGCACTGAACAGTATAAGATTTTGCTTCACCAAATATGTAGAGGTTTGAGGAAAGAAAGGAAGAATTTATTTTTGCCTTGCAGTTTCATAATGACAAAGATAGGCAGGGAGATTTTCAAGAGATATGTGAAATTACCTTCCTCAAATACAGTCTTTTTGTTGATTGTTCACAGTACAAAAAAATCTTTCATAACTTAAAAAACAATTTAAAATTTGCTTTTCTCCAACCCCTCTAGAAGACTGAGATTGGAGTCTATCCCCTTCCCAAATGTTTTCCCATAGTATCCCATTCCATATCATGGAGTCCACAAATACGGATCTGC
Source organism: Orycteropus afer afer (assembly GCF_000298275.1). NCBI lineage: Eukaryota > Metazoa > Chordata > Mammalia > Tubulidentata > Orycteropodidae > Orycteropus > Orycteropus afer. The sequence continues at coordinate 2,267,280 of NW_006921957.1, forward strand.
TTTTGGTGTGTATTTTAGAAAGAAAGTTCCTACCTAGGTCCTGGTTGAGACTGGAAACAGACAAGCGACATGGAGGTTTTGTAGACACCTATAACCATCTGGCAATTCAGACACTTGACCATCAATTTTCTCTGTGGAATGTGTTTTGATTGAAGATGACCTAGAGGAAATGAAAGTTGGTTTTTTGGGGGAGACATGTGCTACGTTCAGTTCAGTACATTCTGTTCAACAGATACGAAGCTTTAGCAAAGCCCAGAGCTGCACGTGTGTAGGAACCTTTTGGTACAGTCTCATGAGAAATCAAGCCCAGTAAGCCAGAGTATGACTCACCAGACGAGAGTTGTCTTTTTCTACTGATATTCATTTGCAGGCTGAGACTTATGGCTTTGCATCCATCTTAGAGCAGCAGAAGCTGCCAGAAAGCTGTAGGGAGGGGGCAAGGGCCAGCCCTGGAGAGACTTGCTTTATTTTCAGGTATACGATTCCCCTCAAAGTACCAACAAATTCTGTATTGCTCTCATTTGACCTTGCTTTTTGGGGTTTGGCTTAAACCAATTCAGAATGGCCTGGCATAATAAACAACTTTTATAGGAATAAAAGCTTTATTTGCCCCCTTTGACTCTCAATTTGAAGGTGTTTCAGATCAAAGGTACCAAAAAAAAAAAAAAAACCCACTGCCGTTGAGTCGGATTCGACTCATAGTGACCCCTCCTTGGGTTTCCGAGGCAGTATCACTACAGAAGTAGATTGCCTAACCTTCCTTCCGAGGAGTGGCTGGTGAGTTTGAACCACCAGCCTTCTGGTTAACAGTCAAAGGCCTTAGGCACTACGCCACCAGAGCTCCCAGATCAAAGATAAGGAGGCAATATAGCATAGTATTTCTGGTTAAAGCTAGGCTCTTTAGCTTACTTGTTCTGTGACCTTGAGCAAGTCACTGAACCTCTTTGGACCTCAGTTTTCTCCCCTGTAAAATGGGGATTCCAAAAATATCAAAACCAGACTCATTGACGTCAAGTTGATTTCGACCCTTCTTCAGTTTCCAAGGCAGTATCACTACGGAAGTCCCACCTTCCTTCTGAGGAGTGGCTAGTGGATTTGAACCATCAGCCTTCTGACTAGCAGTCAAATGCCTTAGGCACTACGCCACCAGAGTTCCCAAAATGGGGATTACACACCCTTAAAAGGGTTGTTTTGAGGGACTGAGTGAGATAAATATATGGATGGTGCTTAGAACAGTTCCTCACACATACTAAATGTTCAATGCCCAAAACCAAACCAAATATACTACTGTGGAGTAGATTCTGACTCATAGTGACCCTATACCAAAACCAATCAACTCACTGCCATCTGTCTAGTCGGATCCGACACATAGTGACCCCTCCTTGGGTTTCCGAGGCAGTATCACTACGGAAGGAGATTGCCAAACCTTTCTTCCAAGGAGAGGCTGGTGGATTTGAATCATCAGCCTTCTGGTTAGCAGTCAAGTGCCTTAGGAACTATGCCACCAGAGCTCCCAGTGATCCTATAGGACAAAGCAGAACTGCCTCATAGGACTTCCAAGGCTATAAATCTTAACAGAAGCCAATGGCCACATCCTTTTCCCATGGAGTGGCTGGTGGATTTGAACCGCCAACAGCAGCTGAGCATTTTAACCACCCTGCCACCAGGGATGCCCAAGTGTTCAATACATAATGAGTATGATTATTTTGCAGACAATCTGGTAAGATAATCTTCATTGTTAGAATCACTGATATAGCCAAACACAGGGTCATTAACAACTAACATGTTGTAGGATCCTTTCATACACACTCGTGCCTTATGGCAATGTGGAAAGGAGAGAGAAAGGTTCGAAAGCCCTTTCCGTGATGGCCAGCTGCTTCACATCCCTCCATTATTATCCATCCACCAGGATTAGCCCTCTTGTCCCTCTGACCTCTTTCTCCCTTAGTTTTGTTTAGTAGCAAGGTAATATTACAGCTGGAGAAACTGAGTTTCCAGGCGAGGAAGGGACTTGCCTAAGGTTAGATATCTAGGCAATGGCCCAGGCTAGAGAATCCAAATCTCTTATTTTCTCATTCTGAAATATTATATTATCAGATATTGTTTGAAATAAATGGGCCATTAGAATTTGTGTGTTAGCAATTTGGGCTACATGTAATGAGATTTACTGTAATGGTATTTGTCTAGTACGAGAACTCAAAGTCCCAGAGTTTCTAGTATGTTCCTTAGATTTTAAGTTATACAGACACTTTTACCCTCTTGCAAATGTGAGACAAATCTGTGAACCTTCCCCCATCTGTGTGTGTCACAGTCCCCCCAGCATGATGGATTGTCTCTGCTTGGGGGAGGCTTAGGACTGGGCTTGAAGGGGCCTTGTAGGTCAGGAGAGAAATACAGCAGCAGGGCTGAGATGGGGGTGGGGGGAGCTGCTAGGGAGGGATTAGGAGGGGGAAGAGGAGGGGAGGGCAGGGTTGGGCGGGGATACGCCTCTTACGGAGTGTCTGTGTGCATTCTCCTAGGAGTAAAAGAGGGCTGTCCATTACGCTGAGCACACAAATAAACTCAGTGTTTTTCTCTTTGTAGAAAGAAAGTCCCATGGGGCTTGGGAACACTGACTGCATTTCAGTGGGGAAGGTAAAGAGTAGGAGGGTGGGAGTGGGAAAGAGTGACCCCCTGCTTGAGGACCTTGGGTTTGGGTCCATTATTAAATATAGTAGCTCATATTTAAAACGTCTCTGATCCATGTAGGTAGCAAAAATAGCCATTGGTGTCCAATGGTCTGATGGCTCAATCCTAGCAGTTCCTCATGGCTCCATCTAAGGAAAGGCGTTCAGGTCACAGTTTAGGGTAAAATGTCTCTGCATATCCTAGAGGGCTCACTTCTCCTCTCTCCCCATCCCCAGTCCTTCCCACTTACAGACACAGGAATGTATGGGAGGTAGAAGGGGAAATACTGAACATTCTTAATTTTCAGCTTTTAAAGGAGTGGGGAAAGTCTGCAATTTAGGCCTAATGCCAAAATCATGGCCAAGAAGAGATTCCAGAAAAGGAAAGTGTAGGGTCTAAGAGGTAGGTAGAGAGGTAGAGGCAGTAGTACATGTGAGGGTAAGTAATCAACAGGACTGCAGTTAGAACCTAGGCTTCAGCTTCCTTCCTGAGCAGTAAAATTAAAAAAAAAAAAAAAAAATCCTTAGAACAACAGAAGTCTGGATGCATGGGCTTCCTTCCTGACAGGCCAACCTGGTGGGGCTTCATTCAGACTGAGCAGCAGTCAACGCTGATTTACAAGTATGAGAACCCAGACGTGTGGGCTTAACCCTTTCCTAGCCATATAAGTGCTTCATTGCGAACCCTTCCCCCTCCTCATCATGGTGTGGTTAGCTTTTTTATTGAAGTTTTCTCTGTATTTAAAGAAAGTGCCTGCTGCTGAAATGTCTAGTGCCCTCTTCCTGTAGAGAGGATAAAACTGAGTCCATAGGATGTTGAGAGCTTGTGGGCTTATGGCCAGTATTGCTCTCAGGCTCCTGATGACATTGTATTGACTTTGGAGGGTTGTATCCATCTTTGATAATGTGACTTGCCCTCCAGAGTCTGTACTGGGGTGATCCTGTGAGAGTTAGATACTAGTGCTGCAGAAGGAATAGTGCTGCTTCATCTTAGGGATTTTTTTGGTGGCATTTTTTGGTGAATGAAACTATGGCAGAATACATGAGGCACGATTTAGTTGCCATCGTTGGTAGAGCGTATGGTACACACATTAATTCATTTAATCACTTGCCTAGTGTGCCTGAGGCACTTGACTGCTAACCAGAAGGCTGGCAGTTCAAACCCACCAGCCACTCCTCGGAAGCAAGGTTGGGCAATCTACTTCCGTTAGTGATACTGCCTCAGAAACCCAAGGAGGGGTCACTATGAGTCGGGGCCGACTCCACGGCACATAACAACAACAACAACAACAGTGTTTACTGAGTACCTACATTGTGCCAGGCACTGTGCTAGGTGATACGGAGACAATGATGAGCAAGATAGGCTACCGTCCCTGCTTTATTGGAGCTTAAAATTTATTAATTGCAGGATGTTGTGAGAAGTGCTATAATAGGCGAAGTATTAAATGCCATGAGATTAGAAGTAAGAGTACCTAATCTTACCTAAGAGACTAGGAAAGCTTTCTGAAGGAAATGACTTGTAAGCTGACATCTGAAATTCAAGGAGTTACTTCAGAGGGGCTAGTTGCAGCAGTTGGCTTTTCTAGACAAAGTATAATATCTCACAGTGGAAGAAAGAATTCTAGAGCTGCCCAGGGTTGCTCAAGATAAAATGAGAATGGAACTTCTCCCTACCAAGGCCTACTATCTGACTTCGGATCTCTTACCACTCCATCTTATAGTGAGGCATTCTTGAGCATGTCCATTGGTTGTTTATGGGGCCCAGCATCATACAGGGTCTTGCTGTTAAAGTAACTTTCTAAAGATAAATCACTATAAGACAGTTTCTGACGACATATGATGCCTTAACTACCAGAAGATCCATGAGCACCCAGAACCATGTCTGACATAGAGTGGTGTGTATGTGTGTGTTCATTGCCTTCGAGTTGATTCTGACTCATAGTGACCCCTCCTTGGGTTTCTGAGGTGGTATCTCTATGGAAGTAGATTGTTCAGTCTTCCTTCCTTACTCAGTCTCAGTCTGGTGGATTTGAACCACCAGCCTTCTGGTTAGCAGTCAGATGCCTTAGGCACTACACCACTGGAGCAGTAGACACTTGAAAAATATTTGTGAATGGAGGCGGGCCAATAACCTACTGATATTCAGGGAAGTAGATTAAGAGTCCTACTCTTTTTACTAAAGTTCATGCTCAGCTTTATACTTTGCCCTATACAGAGACCTGATAGGTCCCAGGACCTAAGCCACATAGCAGCCAGGATCCTTGGCAGGGTTTTTGGGCAATATTTGCTATGGGAGGTGCATTGCTCAGGCTTGACTTTCATGAGGGTGGTTAGCCATACTGAGGAAGGAAAAATAGAAGGCAAAGCAAACCGTTGTTCCAGGCTGGCACACGTAGGCATACTAAAAACAGCTCCTTCCAGCCAGGGCCCCTGCCCTCTGCCATCCCTGCTGTGGTTTTCCTGCCCCTGGCCTCTTATCATCATCATCATCTCTCTACATCCACAAACATTTCCTGAACTCCTGTGTGTAGAGTTGTGCTCAGTGCTGTTTGCAGGGGATCAAAGAAATAGGCGATAATACTTCCTATCCTTGAGGGCCTAAAGGTTAAGGTGAATAGTTAGGATGTGTATACGAAAAAGAAATGATGGTGTGAAATAACAGACAGCCAGACCTCTCCGATTGCAGGAGAGGCAGTAATCTCCAAGGCGGAATTTTTCAAAATACGCTTTGAGGACCACCTGCTTCATGATCACTTACGTGGCAGTCATGGAGGAGGTGGGTAATGGGGTGGAGAATTTATTTATAATGCAGATTCCCAGGGCCTACACCAGATCTCCTAATCAAAATCACAGAGACTGTGGTCTGGAAATCTGTATATTTAGCAGGCATCCTCCCCAAGTGATTCCTTTGCCCCTTAAAGTTTATGGATCATTGTTCTAGAGTTGAGAATAGGGGAGGGAAGGTTTCACACACGAGTTTGGCCTTGGAGGAAGGGAATTTGTAGACAAGAGAAGAGGAAGAGGATGGAATTCCACAGAGGAGCCTGACATCAGTAAGAGTGAAGATGCAGGCTCTGCTAACAATCAGTATCTTTCTTACTCAGGCTCCTGTCATGGGTAAGATCTGTCCAAATGCCTCGAGTTCCCCCTCTTTGCCTTTGCACCACTTTGGGTTGCTCCCCTTTTCTTCCCTAATTGCTGAGCAGCTGACTGCATGAGCTCAGACCTCCCCTTTCTGGGTGCAATATTGTAATTATGAGGTGGCCCAGCGGAGGAGTTGGTGGTGCTTAGCCAGATGTGACGGAGGCCAGCGTGCTCTTTGGTGCTTGTTGGGCTCCAGCCAGCTTGTCTTCCCACTGCTGTGATACTGCTGGGAAGGGGCTGGAAGGGCTTTTTGCCAGCCTCTTCCCTCCACTTCCCCAGCCCTTAAGCTTACTTCTCATGCTAAAATGTTCATTTGTAAAGAAGCAAGGATTGGAGGGTTGGGGGGAATCTCTCACTGGCAGAATTAGTCAACTGCCACCTGCAGATTGGCTTTCTGCTTCAAGTTTTAACCCTTCTGGGGGCAACTGCCAGTGGGTAGAAGGGTAAGAGAACCTTGAATAAGTGCATGATCTGAGGTTCAGGGGGCCTCGGACACCTGTATAGACTGGGGATGCCCTCATCAACCTGGCTTATGGAGTTGGGAGGGTGGTCTTTCCCCAACACACTTCCCCTTCCGTAAACACTCATCGCATTGTATTGTAATTATTTGCTTAATTGGCCCTCTCCCGGGCCCCTGTCTCTCTTGTTCTCCAGTGTGTCTCCTCATATAGCACCTGGCTTAATAAATATTTGTTGTGAAAATAAATGAACTCTGGATCTCTGTTTCCTCTGCCAAGTCATGCTGAGAACTGCTGCCTGGCTCTGTCCACTTTGACATAGTCTGAAGGACCCCCTGGGCACCCCCTGGCAGATTTACTAGTGGGAAGTGATGGCTAGAAATAGAAGCGTTGGGAACAGCCAACTGATAGGGAAAGAGCACAGCACAAGGTCTGGTCTTGTCATTTACTAGCTGGGTGACTTTGGGTGAGTTGCTTAGTTTCTCTGACCCCAGCTCCTTATCTGTCTTTGTCCTACCTTACAGGGTTGTTGGATAAGAAAAGATAACCCAGATGTGTTTTGTGATCTAAAAGTAATATATATGTCAAATACATTTGATTTTATATATATATATATATATATATATATCTTTACAGAAACAGACTGCCTCATCTTTCTCCATGGAGAGGCTAGTGGGTTCTAACTGCTGACTTTTTGGTTAGCAGCCGAGTGCTTTAACCACAGTGCCACCAGAGCTCCTGGTTTCATATGTATATATAAAACCAAACTCACTGCCATCGAGTTGGATCCAACTCATAGCAACCCCTCCTTGGGTTTCAGAGGCAGTATCACTACGGAAGTAGATTGGCCAACCTTCCTTCTGACAAGTGGCTAGTAGGTTTGAACTGCCAGCCTTAGGCACTGCGTCACCAGAACTCCTTTTTCATATATAAATACATAATATCTTGTTATTGTTAGCTGCCATTGAATCAGCTCCTGCTCATGGCGACCTGATGTGTAACAGAACACAGGGTTGCTTGGTCCTGTAACATCTCCATGACCCTTGGTATGTGGAGAGTCCATTGTTGTGGCTTCTGTGTCAATCTGTCTCATTGAGGGTTTCCCTCATTTTCACTGATCCTCTACTTTACCAAACGTGATGTCCTGTTCTAGGGACTGATGTTTTCTGATGAATTCTCCAAAGTAAGCAAGCCGAAATCTCCCCACCTTCACTTCTGAGGAGCTGACTTGTTGACAACTAATGACAACAACATATATGTATGTGTGTGTGTGGTTGTGTGACACACATATATATATTTATATTAAATTGTATAGACATGTATCTTCTAAACCAAACCCACTACTACCAAGTCATTCTGACTCATAGCAGCCCTATGGGACAGAATGAAACTGCATAGGGTTTCTAAGCCTGAAAATCTTTATGGAAGCGTAGTGCCACATCATTCTCCTGTGGAGCAGTTTGTGGGTTCTAATTGCTGACATTTTAGTTATCAGTCAAGAGCTTAACTCTTGCACCACCAGGGGTCCTTACATATATATATTGTTATTAGGTGTCATTGAGTTGGTTCCAACTCATAGCGACCCTATGTCTAACAGAATGAAACTCCGCCCGGTCCTGCGTCATCCTCACAATCTTTGCTGTGCTTGAGCCCATCGTTGCAGCCACTGTGTCAATCCATCTTGTTGAGTGTCTTCTTCTTCACAGACCTTCTTTCTACTTTACCAAGTATGATGTCCGCTCCAGGCACTGGACCCTCCTGATAACATGACCAAAGTTTGAGACACGGTCTTGCCATCCTTGCTTGTAGGGAACATCTGGCTGTGCTTCTTCTAAGACGGATTTGTTCGATAAAGGGTAGCTGTGAGTCAGTACCGTTTATCCTCTTCCAGGCAAGTCTGTCTAAAAGAGCAAAATGGTCTTAGGGGACTAAAATAGTTTATGAAAGACCTGAGTGTTCAACTTAGAGGGAATCCTATTACATGCTGTTTCATCCTCAGAGTTGGGCTCCAGAGTCTGCCTCCCCTGATGCTGGCTGCAGCATTATTTTCCTAGGTGGTTTGAAACAAAAGTTTTTGTAAACTTTCTGTGGCTGTGTGCCAGGCCACGTTCTGTACATATGGGTGACATCTCAGTTAAGTACCCCACTAGAGGGAACTTACCCTCTGTCTTTCCTCTCAGCAAAATTTGGAGCATCATCTTGTGACTATTCCTGTTTCTGGAGGGAACATTGGCTCAGTGGCACAGTGCCTTGGCCTTATGAATGAATGACAGGCAGATTCAAGATGAGTGGGCTTACTGTCCTAAGGACCTTTCCTAGGCTACAAGAATAGTCATATTCTATAAGAGTATGACAAGCCATAGAGGGCAGTGTCAGATTGGAAGGATTTGGAAGGGCTTGCCCCTTAGGCAAGATCTTTAGAAGTCAGATCTGGGCCAGAAGTATTGGAAAGAGCAAACGCTTGATAAAGGCTTTACTTCTGTGGTAAACTTCATTGTGTGATTATTTAATAGACCATTAACAAGAAGATTCATTAACAAGATCTTAATTAACAAGTTCCAGGGTTATTCCTCCCACTTCCCAGGGGAACTGTTCTCCTCCTCCTATTTAGTCCCAGAGACTTCCTCTCCTACTTAAACTAACCATACCAGATGCATTTAAATTCAGTCTTTTTATTGCAAGTGAAATGACTGCAGGCAAAGGCTGGAACATAGTACTACACCTGATAATAATAGCTAACACCTTTTGAGTGTTTTCTATGTGTCAGGCACTATTCTGAGTGCTTTACATGTAATGATTCATTTAATCCTCATGAAATGCCTGTGAAATATAGGTATTGTTATTATCTCCATTTTATAGATGAGGAAACTGAGGCATAGAGCATTTAAGCAATGTGCCCATTGTCACACAGCAACGAATTAGCAGAGATGAGTTTCAAACCCAGGCAGTCTGGCTCCAGAGTCAATAGGAAGAATAAACAGGAAAGGAAGGCCTGTTGGTCTGATTCATGAGATAGTAAGAATCATTTTTGTATCTGCTCATTGTGTGTCAGTTACCATTCTAAGGCGCTCTGGTAGCCTAGTGCCTAAGGCACTTGACTGCTAACCAGAAGGCTGGAGGTTCAAACCCACCAGCCACTCCTCGGAAGGAAGGTTGGGCAATCTACTTCCGTAGTGTGATACTGCCTCGGAAACCCAAGGAGGGGTCACTATGAGTTGGATCCGACTCGATGGCAGTGAGTTTGGTTTGGTGTTTGGTGCCATTCTAAGCACTTCACATATATGTGTTCCCGGCTGTGTGGTAACTTCAGAGGCAGAGGTACTGGGAGCAATTGTAGGGGTCTTTTGTATGTGAGAGTCCCTGGGTGGTGCAACTGGTTGACAGGCTTGGCTGCTTACTGAAAGGTTGGATGTTGAAGTCCACCTAGAGGCACCTTGAAGAAATCCCTGGTGATCTACTTCCAAAAAAAACGCTACAGAGCACATTTCTACTCTGACACACATGGGGTGAGTCAACATTGGCTCAGCAATTTGTGTAGCATTTGTAGTGCGACAGCTCTTAGGCTCAATCTGTTTTGTCACACTCACAAGCCTTTGCCAACTTCACTACTCTGAATTTTTTGAGATAGAAACTGAGTCTGATTCATCTCTGTTCCCAGTGCCTAATACAGTGGCTGGAGCTTACTACTTATGATCTTTTCTTTCTTTTTTTAAAAAGTTGTTTGTTAAACATATCCTTTGTTGGGCGGAGGAAGATAACCTAGCTTTGCTTACTCCTAATGTTTTGAATGTTGTTCCTTATAGTGCAGTACCTGCCTGGACAGAAGCATCTCTTCTTCTGTGCCTCAGTTTCTTCAAAGTAAAGTGGGACTAATACTAGTACTAATCTCTTTGGGGGAGCTCTGGTAGCATAGTGGCTAAGACACTTGCCTGCTAACCACAACTCAAAAGCATCAACTCTTCTTCGGTCTTCCTTATTCATTGTCCAGCTCTCACATGCATATGAGGCGATTGGAAATATCATGGCTTGTGTCAGGCGCACCTTAGTCCTCAAGGAGATATCCTTGCTCCTCAGCACTTGAAACAGTTCCT
>NW_006921957.1:2278443-2298611 GCF_000298275.1 Orycteropus afer afer
AAGGTAAGCATGGGCGTAGCACAGAGTAGCAGGCCGGAAGAGCAGGAGAAAGGGGTAAAACCCAGTCACTAGTGCTCAGACGGCTCCCTTGTTACCCTCCCGAGAGGGACCGGGTCTCCGGGAGCAAGGTAAGCACGGGCGGGCTGGTGCTTACTCACTGATCTGCACTGAACAATCTTTCTATAGCTAAAAAAAAGTCCCAACTGATATTAAGGAGCTAGTAGAGAAACTGTTATATACAGTGAAACCTATGAGAGCCAGAACTTGATGGGACTGCCTTGGTTACCTGGGTCTCACAAGTTTTCTGCCTTTGACAGGCTGTAGTCTCACCACTTTTCTTTTGCTAGTTTTAGTGGAAAATATTTGGCTTTTTTTCACTGACAGGCTTCCACCTTACACTGATTCTAGCTTTCACAAGTTTCACTATATAGTGTTGCCTTTCCTTCCTGGATGACTTTAGAGCTCCTTCATTAGCCCCTTTTAGAGTTACCCTGAAAGGCAAAGAGGCGGCCCTGGTGGCGCATTGGGTAAGCACTTAGCTGCTAACTGAAAGGTTGGCGGTTTGAACCCAGCAGCTGCTCCAAGGGAGAAAGATATGGCAGTCTGCTTCCTTAAAAGATTTATCGTCTTGGGAACCCTATGGGGCAGGGCAATTCTACGGTATCTTGTAGGATCATTGACTTGGTGGTGGCAGGTCTTTTGCTTTTGGAAAGGCATGAAGTGGAGGAAATAGCTAGAATTCTGTATTAAACTCCCACCTGGGGAGCAACAGTAAGCCATAGAGACTTTTTTCTGGAGTCAAGGGTTTGATTAGTTTAGTTCTTTGCTCTGCCTTGCTAGCCACTCATACAGCAAGCCTCTGAACCTTATTCTTTACCAACTATTTTGGGCAGAGGATAAGGAAATGGCAGAATGCCTAGAATCATTGGGAAATTTGAGCTAGGAAAGAACTGTTGCAGGCTGCTTTGTTTTTCCCATTTTATAATTACTTACATAAAGCTTAGGAGCTCTGGTAGCATAATGCCTCAGGCACTTGACTGCTAATCAAAAGGCTGGCAGTTCAAACCCACCAGCCACTCCTCAGAAGGAAGGTCCAGCAATCTACTTCTGTAGTGATGCTACCTCAGAGACCCAAGGAGGGGTCGCTATGAGTCGGGGCCCGACTTGACAGCACATAACAACAACAACATAAAGCTTAAGACTGTGTTTTGTTTTGTTTTGTTTGTTCTTTTCCCCTAAAAAGAAAAAAAAATAAATTGCTTTTGCCCTATCCCGATTGTCATCTTAAATGCACGCTTGATGTCTTACACAAGCACCAACCACCAGTTCTCTCGGCTGGATACTTCTGCCCCCACTCCGGTATGCCCCCTCCTTTCATCTTTAGTTCAAGATAGATGCTCATAACCCCCAAACTGGCCTCCCTCTTCCCAACTCCGAACCCTTGTGTTCTTTCTAAGCAGCTGGGCCATAATATCACTTTCTTTAGCAGCATTCTAAACTTCTAAGAGGCTTAATAGGCAAGGAGATTGCGCGATCTTTGACTTTCTCTGAGCCTTAGCCCTAAGTGGTTTATTCTGTTAAGCTGATACTTGGTGGTGGATAGAGCTTTGCTGGATAAGAAGGTGGAGGGAGGCAGGGAGTTGGAAGAATAGGGTCCTTTACCTCCCCTTCCACTATGCCCCACCCTCCAACCTATTTCTGCCCTGTTTCTGTTTTTAGAGCCCAGGAATGAAGGGAGTAGTAAGGGAGCTAAAGTAAAGAACTTTTCTTAGAAGTTGGCTCTTTTCTCAGTGCTGACCTTTGCTTCCTCATCTTCCCCTTCCTGCCCATTTGTTCTTCCTGTTCAGTCAGTCACTTTTGCATTTTCCCTTTCTTTTCCCTCCCTCCCTAGTTTTGCCTCCATTCGAATTGTAGCTGGGGGCGGGGGCGGGCGGGGCGTGGGTGAAGTAATGAATAAAAAGTATAACCTGTTGATTCAAAGGGAAGAAATCTAGGTGTGGAACATAGAAAATAATAACAATGATAGGAGTGAATCCTATAAAAAGAAAAAAAGCAAAATTCCCTATTAACACCCCCCACCTCATCCCCCACCCCCACTGCCCTGGTTCAGGAGGACCAGCAGATTGGCAGAGCAAGGAAAGAGTGTTTTTTATTGAATTATGTTGAGCTGTGGAGAAACTATACAGGACATTTGTGAGTAGGGAAAATGGGGCTGTGAGAGAAGTAAGGGCAGGGAATCAAGAGTGTAAGTGGAAGGAAAAAAGTACAGGACAATCTTCGCAGGGAAGCAGGCAGAAAACCAAAGTGACCTAAACCCCATTGCCGGAAGTTGAATTCTGATGCATAGTGACCCTATAGGACAGAGTAGAACTGCCCCATAGGATTTCCAAGCTGTAAATCTTTTTTTTTTTTTTTTTTTTAATACATTTTACTGAAATACCATTTATGTACAGTGAAAAACACAAAACTAAAGTGACATAGGTCAATATGTAAATCTTCTTTTAAAATTTTTTTTTATCACATAAATCTTTACAAAAGCAGGTGGCCACAATTTTCTCTCACAGAGTGGGCTGATGGGTTGAAACTGCTGATCATTTGGTTCACAGCCAAGCGCTTTAACTACTGTGCCATCAGGGCTCCAGCGGGCTAAAAGGAAGGAAAAAAAACTTGAAGATGGGGATGGAAAGAAGATGGAGATTTTGAATCATCTCAAAGAATTAACAATAATCATTTGATAATATCCACTGTTGATGAGGATATGAGGAAACAATGCTCTGTACACATAGTTGGTGGGAGTGTAAAATGTTATAGCCTCTTTGGAAAGCAATTTGGCAATATCTATCTATGAAACTTTTAATACAAATATCCTTTGATGGACTTCAACTATGGAAATATATCCTACATATATTTGTTCAAGTACTTAAAGATGTACATGCTTTGTAGTTTTGTTTACAATGTGGAAGAACGAGAAACAACCTTAACATGCATTGGTAGGGAATTAGTAAGATAAATTTATGATACATCCATGTAATAGAATACTATGTAGTGGTTTTCAAAAAATGAGGTAGGGCCATATGTGCTTTTATATAAAGCAGATACAGAGTAGTATACACACTATGATCCCATTGTATGGAAAAGAAAATACATATGTTTATATGTTTTATGTTTATATATGCATAAAAACTTTCAGTAGGGTACATATGAAATTGTTAACAGTTTTCTCTGAGGAGGATGACTGGGATGGGAAGAAAGGAGTAATACTTTTTATTTCATGCTCTTCTGCAGTATTTGAATTGTTAATATGTACAAGTATTATCTTCATAATTTAAACAAATCCTGTTTATAATTTTAAAAAGATAATTTGGGGCTCCTGGAACAGAAAAAGGATATTAGATAAAAATAGAAATATGAATAAAGTATAGATTTTAATTAATAATGAAGTATCAATATTGGTTCATTAATTGTGACAATTGCATCATACAAATTTAAAATGTTAATAATAGGTAAACTGGGTGTGGGAAATGGGGAAAGTCTGTGTTATCTTTACAATTTTTCTGTAATCTAAAGGCTATTCTAAAATAAAAAGTTTATTAAAAACAGATACTTTGGAAGAATATATTATAGGAAAGGTCCTTAACCTAGCATTTACAAATTAAATCTTAGAGAAATGGATTGATAAAATCGAATGACTTATGTCTGGTTCCAGAATTAATTACTAATTGCTTTCATTTCTTCCAAATAGTCAAGTGGAATGGAATAAATGTAGTCACAATTGCTGGGAAAGTGTTTCGTTTACAAAATTAATTTTTTTTCTGAATTTGTTTGTATAAAGGTTAACTGATAGTTAACATCAATTTCACCATCCAAAAGGCCAGACTAGTCTGGGAGCTATATAATGAAGGGAGTTTAAATATGGAAAAAAAGACTTAAAGACTCAAATGATTGCTGCTTTCTTCAAATGCGCAAGATGGGGGTACAAATAGAGCAGATTTGAGGGGTAAATGGGATCCCATTTAACCAGCTCTGTTTGTGCCCATTTTAGTGAGTTTCCCTTAAATTAGTACTAGGACCAAATAAGAGCAGACCACAAGATTGCCTTACTAGCCATCTTTTAAATGGAGTCTTTTCCCTCTGTGCACCATCAGGGCTGGTGGTTAGGGTCTACAAGACATAGACCTGCCTTGGGGTCAATATAATATGTGCTCATCTATCTTTTTGCCTCTGATAGTAAGAAATTGTTAAGACTGACTGTAAGAAAAATTTCCTTTGCATTAATCTACATCCCAGCCAGAGGAAAGCATCTTGGTTTTACCTTCCCATGTAGTAGGGGGAGAACTCTGGGCTTTGTTCCCAGCTAACCCTGGCACCCAGTTTGGGAGGAAGGATCCTCTATAATATTGGATACAACTGACTACTTCATCTTTCTTGGAATTCCCCCTCCCTTGGCTTCCATTATACTCCCATTGTTTTCCTCCTGCTTCTTCCAACTCTGTGTTGTCTTTCTTCATTTTTCTCTTTTTATTGACTCCTTCTCCTTTCTTTGGACCCTGTCATGTGGGCATTTCCAAGATTCTGACCTTCCTTTATGTCTTTCTCTATTTAGATTTCAGGTATCATCCACTGGCCGTTGAAGCCTTTTGTAACTCAGCCCCACCAACTAAGCAGCCTTATCAATTAGTGTCTTGGCCAAATGGATCTACTTGCTGTTCCCCATCTCAGTGACTTGGCTCATGCCCTTTCCTTCTTTTAGACTGATCTCCCATCTTTATTTCTGACTATGGCTATCCTAATACCAAAGTTACCTTTTCACATATTGCTGCTTCTGCTGTAGGCATTTCCCCTTCCTTCATCTCTCTGGCAAGTTTCTACTAATCCTGTAAGATTTACCTCAAGTATCACCTCTCCAAGAGATCTTTTCTCTCAGGCTGAGTTAAGTGTCCCTGCTTTTGTTCCCATAATCCCTTGTTTCCCCATATAATTATTTTTTTGTTGTGATAGAGAGTAAAGTGTTCATTGGAGAGAGGAGCAGGATGCTACTTTAGTTGGTAGAGAAATCTAAAAATAACAATCAAGTAAAAGTTGTTTTGCTTTTTAATATCATCATGTGCCAGCAATTTTCAACAAAATCAGTTATAAAATACTCCTTCTCAGACAAATCTTTTGCTGGTCTAATTTTGAAAAAAACTTCTGTGGTTACTCTCGAGTTTTAATAATATATATGAAAGTTTCAGGTTAGCACACTTTATTATTTGTCCTTTAATAAACATAGTATTCTATAAGGAAGAATTTAGAGAACTTTGAGGTTTGGTAAAAGAAAATGTCAACTACAGGGTATAATGTTTTTGTTTGGTAAGTACATGTTTTAGTTTGTATATGGGTTTACTAAATTTGAATATCTTTACAAATAAAACTTACTGTTTTTAGATTAATTGCTTAGATTTAAACTAAATAATAAAAAATGATTATTACTGGAAATAATTTGCGATTAAAAAAAATAATAATCTGCTGGGTCTATTATGCTCAGTACACCCCTGGAGGTGTGATATATGAAGTGAAATATGAATTATGAGCAGGAGACAGTGGTGTTAGGATTTGGAAGAAGAGAATTGTAGCATGTGTGAGAAGCAGAGAGGGGAAAGGTCTGGAGTGGAGTGAATTTGGGGGAATACAGTGATAGGTGAGAGGGAGGGGGCCAGGCCCTTGAGACTTGTTTAGGCCATGAGGAGTTACAACAGAAAGCCACAGAAAGTTTTCAACAAGTACCATGTTGCAATACCTTGTCAGTGGGAAGATGCGATTTGTAATTTTAAAAGATCACTCTGGCTTCTATATGAATAATGAATTGAACTGGGGCAAATGTTGGTAAAAGAAATCTTGTAGAGGGACTATAGCAATAGTCACAGTAAGAGATAAGGAAAGAATAATGTCTAATACTTTATTTGAAATATCCACAATGCATTTCCCATACTCAAAAAACCAAACTCACTGCCATCGAGTTGTTTTCAACTTTTAGCAGCCCCCACCTTGGGTTTCCGAGGCGGTATCTGCATGGAAGTAGATTGCCCAATCTTCCTTCCATTTCCCATACTAGGTACTCAATAAATACTAAGTGAAATATATAAATAAGTAAATTTATGAAACACCAAGGGCCTCTAAAGAACCCTGTGAAAGACCAGATGCTGAGAAGCATGGTGGTAGGTCAAGGACAATGACTTTGGAATTTGACACATTGGGCTTTAATCGAAGCTCTGACATTTATTAGCTGTATTAGTTATGCCTCCATTTCCTTATCTGCACAATGGGAATAAGGTAGACTTTCTTTTTTGTATTACTGAACAAATTAAATAAAAGAATGTATTTTTAGTATGGTGCCTGCTTCACAATAGCCACTCAATAAATGTTGACTGTTCTTGGAGTGCCTGGGTGGTACAGATGGTTAAGCATTTGACTGCTAGCCAAAAGGTTGGCAGTTCGAACCCACCCAGAGATGCCTTGGAAAACAGGGCTTGAAGTCTTTTCCTGAGGTCACAGCCTTGAAAACCCTATGGAGCAGTTCTACTTTGTATAGGTGGGGTCACCTGAGTCAAAATTGACTCAAGCAGCTAACAACAACACCATTTATAGTCACTTTAGAGCTCCTGGGTAGAGCAAATGGTTAACATGCTTGACTGCTAACCAGAAAGTTGGAGGTTTGCATCCACCCATATGCGCTTCAGAAGAAAGGCCTGGTGATCTACTTTTGAAAACTCAGCCACTGAAAACCCTATGGAGCAGTTCTACTCTGTACACATGGGGTTGCAATGAATTAGAGTCAATGTGGCAGGTTGGGCAATCTACTTCCATAGCGATACCACCTCGGAAACCCAAGGAGGGGTCACTGTGAGTTGGATCTGACTCGACGGCAATGAGTTTGGTTTTTGGTTTGGTATGGTATGGGATATGGTGTGGTATGGTATGTTATTGTTGTCAGTGCTTTTATTTTAATTGAAATGGTGGTCATTGAAGCTTCAATGTGGTTGCAGTCATAGGGGAAAGTCACTTGGTCTTCCTTAGGATATACCAATGCTTTGGACCTTTTTACAATTATAATTCTTTCTCCTGAATCTAAATTTTTGTTGGCTTTTGCGTAACAGGGTTTTTGAGTCCAAAGAGAAAAAAATTGTCAGAAGAGATCTTTGGAAAGAGCCTGTTAGGGCTATAATACCCGCTTAGCTCTGCTCTTCCCCATGATATTAGGAGGGATCAAATCTCCTGTCACTTCATTTCCAAGTTCATTGGTGGAGTCCTAAGGTATGGGCTTGATTCACACACAAAGTAGCTACTCCCTGGAACAGCTTCCTGGGGCACAGAAAGCTCTTGTCTTGTATCTAGTTAAATGCCTCGATTAAGGATGTAATCATAGTTGTTTGACTCTGTAAATCATTTGACCCTCACCTAGAGCAGCCTAGGTCTCTGGGGACCCCAGCAGTGACCTTTCTGAATTTGTGAAGAGAAGGTAGAGCTGGAGACAGCTTTTTATCTTTAGTGGGAAGATAACTACTTATTTAGGGATGACATATTTTTCCTTTTCCTAGGTTTTCTTGCCTCAGAGAGGCCAAGATATGTGGGTGTCAGAGAGAGTAAAAAGAACAACAACAAAAAAAACCCCTCAATAGTGTACAGAAACTGTTAGCACAAAGACCAGAGGAGGGACTTGCAAGGGAAGACAAGGAAGTGATTTTGCCTAGTTTAAATCCCACTTGAACCGTATGGTTTCTGAGTCCTGAACCTTCTGAGGTTCAAGTTGAGTGCACCCTTGACAAAACGTGATTTTCTGGTTCACATCAAAAAAGCTTTAAAAGACTTCGAAGTCTTTTCCTTGGGACATCAAACAGTCCTCAACAAAGAAGGATGCTGATGAGATGCATGCAAATGAACAGATTAAATTCTCCCCTGAGGATTAAATTCTCCTTAAGAAGCATGTGAAGTTGGAAACACGGGAGACAGGCCTTGGCCAAAACACACTCACACGCATGGGGGACCCAGAGTGCACTTTGCATGTTTACCCTCAGAAGCTCGCTGGGCCTAGAGGCTGACCTTATTTGTTATAAGGTTCACATGGAAGTACCCAGGGAATTAGGAACGGAAAACAAACTCTCCTGTATTCTGTATCTTGCCTAAGGCAACACTTATGTCCCCCAGTAAAATGTGTAAATTAACTTAGAAAAGATAGGTCATTCCTTTGAAAAATTGTTGGTGGTTTTGGTGGCTTAGAGCAGAATTTTGCTTATTGAACCAGTCTCAATCTTTAAAGAAAGAAGGACGTCAATATCTCCTAGTAAACGGTAAATGGAATAGCAGACGTCAGGATTGGTGTCTCAGACCAACCAATACTGTAGAATTTCCGTGACCAAGCAAGTGACTAAAGCTCAAGTCAACTGTGTCGACACAGTTATAGGCAGGTCAACTGTTCGAGCACAATTTCTGAGGCAAGCAGCTAAAATATTAATGATTAGCTTTAAGGAGGAGCAACTCTCACTGAGGCCACTCTCCTGTAAGAAGCCATAATTAGCAATTAAAATATATTTTAAAAAACTGTTCTGAGCGGCAGCTTCTAAATAAATAATTGTCACTGCTGATTGAACTTGTTTTATTTCCCTGTGTTTTTCCTTCTCTTTTTTTCCCCTGCATAACTTACAACCCTGTAAATGCTCAGTAGCTGTTAATATGATTCTGTCAATACGTTTACCATGGTGACTTGGGCTGTATTTGGCGAGCATTTGAAGAAATCAGTCACCAGTTGGAGGGAGGAAAGACAAGCTGCCGATATCCAGGGAGAAATGCTAATAACCCTGGTGACAAATCGTCCTCTGGATTCTCCAAGGGTTCGGAAAAAGCAGCTCTTAGACATGGGAGCTCAGGGCTAAGTGGAGGTGACTTGTTAGGAAGCTCAGACATTAGCTGTCATGCACCTGCAATGTCCTTTTCATTGTCTTGCTTTGCACCTCTCAAAGCCACAGATGAGTTTCAGAAACATACAGGGCTGGGCTGGAATCCTGATTCCCCTACTTTTAACTGTGTGACCTGGAGCAACCACTGGACCTTCATTTCCTCTTCTGTAAGTCAGAGATTGTAATACCCAGCCTCACCAAAAAGAAAAAAAAAAAAAAAAACACCCAAGACAAAAACCTAACCCGTTGTCATTGAGTCAGTTCCAGCTCAGTGTAACCCCATGTGTTACAGGGTAGAACTGCTTCATAGGGAGGGCTTTCTTGGCTGTAATCTTTATGGAAGCAGATTGCCAGACCTCTCTTGTGGTGCCACCGGGTGGGTTCAAACCACCAACCTTTAGGTTAGTGGTTGAATGCAAACCATCTGCATTGCCCAGGGACCTCTACTTAGCTTCCTGAGGGAGTGGGAAATGCCTTGCACAAAGACATTGGCCACCACTTCTTATGCTCAAATGGTAGAAGAAAATAGCTTCCACCTCCAGCACTGTAATAGAATAGAGAAAGAATAAATATTTTGGATGTCTTGTATCATCTTAAATTTTTGTGAATTTTGCATTCCAGCTTGATTTATAAAAATAGTATTTCAATATATTTATCATGAAATAAAATTGGTGCTCTTATATGATTCGATAATTTGGTAAATCTTTATTCAATGCCTAACTGTGTTCCAGGCAATTCTAGGCACCAGAGATACAGCAGTCAATAAGACAGGTGAGGTCCAGGCCTCCAGTGAGCTCATATCTACATCAGCCAGAAACCTAGTAACAGCTATTTCTGAGGTGCCCTGTGACCCATTTAAGGGGACTGCAAGGTCTAAACCACGGAGTCTCAAACCCCACAGGCTGGCAGCTGTGATTTTAAGCGAGCAGTTTGTCTTGAGCAGGTTGAGAAGGATCTGGTGATTTTCTGAAACATCTCAGCAGACATCACCTGAGTTATCAGAGTTAACAGTTAATTCTCTAATAGAGTTCTCAGTCTTGGCTGCACGGTAGAACAATATGGGAAGCTTTAAAACAAATTCCACTGCCCAAGCATACCCTTGACCAATGATATTAGCATTTTTGGAGGTGGGACCTACATATCAGTCTTAGGTGATTCTAAGATGCAACAAAGATTGAGAGCTGCTGCTCTATAGGAAAAAAATTTTCCAAGATGAAAAATCATTTATTGGCTTTGATGATTAGAAAAGTAAAAAAATACACATTATTCTACATTTAACCTGTACGGAAAAGTATTTTAAAAAAGAGTGGAACCATGTCTATAGAGAGAATCAATATTCTTTTAATTGAAGTGAAATTCACATAACATACAAATAACTATTTTAAAAAGTAGTATTCAGTGGTATTTAGTGTACTCATAGTGTTGTGCAACCACCAACTTTCTCTAATTACAAAACTTTTTTTTTTTTTTTTAATAGTGCCCAATTTGGCTTTTTCTTTAGAAACAGTGCTCACTCACGCTTACATCTGGCAGCGCCATTGTTTGAACGTAACCAAGATGTTTTCCCCACTGGGAAGCACATTGTTGTTGTCAGTTCCTGTGGAATTGGCCTCTAACTCATGGCGACCCCAAGGCTGCCCAGTCCTGTACCATCCTCATGATTGGTTGCAGATCAGACCATTAAGATCCATAGGGTTTTCTCTTTTTTTGTTCTTTTGTAGGCATAAACAAATACGGTTTATTTTTGTGAAAGTTTTTTTGTTTTCTTACTCTTCATTGTGATTTAGGTGAAAGTTACAGAGCAAACTGGTTTTCCATTCAACAAATCATACACATTTTGTTTCGTGACATTGATTGCAATCCCTACAATGTAACTCCTCCCAATCTTCCCACTTCTTCCCTGTGTTTACCATTGCCATTCATCCCTCTTTCCTATCCCTTCCAGCCTTCTGAGCTTTATCCCTGGGCGAATGCTGCTCTTTTGGTCTGTATGGTTGATTGTTCTAAGGAGTGCATGCCTCCCTGGAGTTTTCATTAACCTCATAAGCCTGTCTGTCCTTTGCCTGAAAGTTGAGCCATGGTCATTTGTAGGCTAGAAGGATGTTTGAACACATAGTCTCAGTGCTTCCACCAGTCTCTATCAGACCTGGTCTTTTATGATTTTGAGTTTTGTAACATTTATCTCCTGCTCTGTCTAGGATCTCCTATTGTGACCCCTTTCAGATCAGTTGACAGTGGTAGCCAGGTACCATCTAGTTTTTCTGGTCTCAGGATTGTGGAGGCTGGGGTTCACATGGTCCATTAATCCTTTGGACTAATTGTTTCCTTGTGTTTCTGATCTTCTTCAATTTTCTTTGCTCTGAAGGAGGAGAGCCAATAGTGGTAACTTATAGGACTTCTCACAGACTTTCAAGGCCCCAGTCACTACTCACCAAAGTAGGATGTAGAACATCGTCTTTGTGGATTATGTTTTGTGAATTGACTTTAGTGTCCCCTGAGACTATGGGCCTAAGCTCCCTGGCCCCAGCAACTCCTTCCCTCAATGTGTTTGGTTATGGCTAAGAAGTTTTCATAACTTTTCCCCCTGTATGCTCTGCTACAGGATACAAATATACATGGATATATTTGCAGCACAAATGCATATATAGGAATAACCTCTGTCAAACCCATATATATTGTGGGCCATTCTCACTTGGAGCATGCTACCTATGCTTCTTCCAAGACAGATTTGTTTATTCTTCTGACAATCCATAGAATTTTCAGTATTCTTCATTAATACCACAATTAAAATGCATCAATTCTTCTTTAGTAATGCTTTGCTTATCTGGGGTCTCTTTCCTTTCCATATAAAGCTGGTGACTAGTTTTTCCATCTTTTTAAAGAATGATGATGGAATCTGGATTAGGATTGCATTATATCTGTAGATCACTTTGAGTAGTATTGATATTTTCACAACATTAAGTCTTCTTATCCATGAGCATAGTATCTTCTTCCATTTATTTAGGCCCCTTCTGTTTTCTTGTCATAGTTTTGTAGTTTTCTTTGTGTAGGTCTTTTGTATCACTGGTTAGATTTATTGCTAGGTGTTTCATCTTTTGGGTGACTATTTAAATGGTACTTTTCCCCCTGATTTCCTTGTCAGAGTTCTCTTTGTTAGTGTAGAGGAATCTGACTGATTTTTTTGTCAATATTTTACCTGCTACTTTGCTGAATCTTTCTAATAGTTCCATACTTTTTTTGTTGTGTCTCTAGGATTTGCTGTGTATAGAATTATATTATATGCAAATAAAGATAGTTTTACTTCTTCTTTGCCAATTCGGATGACTTTAATTTCCCTTTCTTGCCTTATTGCTCTGGCTAGGATTTCTAGTACAATACTGAATAAAAGTGGTAATAAAGAGCATCCTGATCTAATTCCCATTTGCAGGGGGAATGCTTTAAGTCTCTCTCCATTGAGAATAATGTTGGCAATTGGTTTTATATATATGCCCTTAATTATGCTGAAGAATTTCCATTCTGTTCCTATTTTGCTGAGTGTTTTTGTCAGGAATGGATGCTGGGTTTTGTCGAATGTCTTTTCTGCCTCAATCAATATGATCATGCCTTCTTTTCCTTTCTTTTGTGTAAGAAGTAGGTCATGCTGATTGTTTTTCTAATGTTGAGCCATCCTTGCATATCTGGTATAAATCCCCTTGGTCATGAGAATTAATTTTCTGATATGTTGTTGGATTCTATTGGCTGGGATTTTGTTGGGAATTTTTGCATCTGAGTTCATGAGCCACCACTCATCTGTCCATTTATCATACTGTGGTAGCTTGCATGTTGCTGTGAGGCTATGCCATCAGTGTTTCAAATACCAGCAGGGTCACCCATGGTGGACAGGTTTCAATGGAGCTTCCAGACTAAGTCAGACTCAGAAGAAGGAAGGGACCATCCATTTCTCAAAGAATTGACCAGTGAAAACCTTATGCAGAGCAGTGAAACACTGTCTGATATATTACTGGAAAACTTTATGAATAGCCTTGAAACATTGTCTTATACATGCCAGAAGATGAGCCCCTCAGGTCAGAAGTCACTCAAAATATGACTGGGGAAGAGATGCCCCCTCAAAGTAGAGTCGACCTTTAGTGACATGGATGGAGTAAAGCTTTCAGGACCTCCATTTGCTGATGGGGCATGATTCAAAATGGGAAGAAACAGCTGTAACCATCCATTAATAATTGGAACATGGAATGTACAAAGTATGAATCTAGGAAAATTGGAATTTTCAAAAATGAAATAGAGTTCATAAAGATCAATATCCTAGGCCTCAGTGAGCTAAAATGGACTGGTATTGTCCATTTTGAATCAGACTAACCATATGATCTACTATTCCAGGAATGACAAATTGAAGAGGAATGGCATGGCATTCATGGTCACAAAAAATGTTTCAAGATCTATCCTAAAGTACAGTGCTGTCAGTGATAGGATAATATCCATATGCCTACAAGGAAGACCAGTTAATACTACTATTATTCAAATTTACACACCAACCACCAAAGTCAAAGACAAGGAAATTGAAGATTTTTACCAACTTCTGCAGTCTGAAATTGACCAAACATGCAATCAAGATGTGTTGATTATTACTGGTGATTAGAATGCAAAAGTTGAAAACAAAAAATAGTTGGAAAATATGGCCTTGGAGATAGAAATGGCACTGGAGATTGCATGATAGAATTTTGTAAGGAAATGGTATGAGGGATATCATTGGTGATGTCACATGGATCTTGGCTCAAAGCAAAGAATTCCAGAAAGATGTTTACTTGTGTTTTATTGAATACACAAAGACATTCAACAGTGTGGATCATAACAAATTATGGAGAATATTGAGAACACTCCATATACATTCCAGAACACTTTAGTGCTCATGAGGAACCTGTACATAGACCAGGAGGCTGCTGCTCAAACAGATGCTGCACGGTTAAAATCAGGAAGAGAGCGTGTCAGGGTTGTATCTTTCACCATATTTATTCAATCTGTATGCTGAACAAATAATTGAAGCTGGACTGTATGAATGCAGCATCAGGATTGAAGGAAGACTCATTAACAACTTGCAGTATGAAGATGACACAACCTGGCTTGCTGAAAGTGAAGATGACTTTCACTTCATCAGCACTTACTGATGAAGATTAATGACTACAGTTTGCAGTATGGATTACACCTCAACATAAAGAAAATGTAAATCCTCACAACTGGACCAATAAGCAGCATCACAATAAATGGAGAAAAGACTGAAGTTGTCAAAGATCTCCTATTACTTGGATCCACAATCAACACCAATGGAAACAACAGTCAAGAAATCAGATGTTGTATTGCACTGGGCAAATCTGCTGCAGAAGACCTCTTTAAAGTGCTGAAGAGCAGAGATATTTCTTTGAAAATTAAGGTGTGCCTAACCCAAGCCATAAGAACTCGGTAGCGTAGTGCCTAAGGCACTTGACTGCTAACCAGAAGGCTGGCAGTTCAAACCCACCAGCCACTCCTTGGAAGGAAGGTTGGGCAATCTACTTCCATAGTGATACCGCCTCCGAAACCCAAGGAGGGGTTGCTATGGGTTGGGTCTGACTCGAGGTCACATAACAACAACAACAACAACCCAAGCCATGGTATTTTCAATTGCCTCATGTACATGCGAAAGCTGGATGATGAATAAGGAAGACCGAAGAGTTGTGCTTTTGAGTTGTGATGTTGGCAAAGAATACTGAAAGCACCATGGACTGCCAAAAGAACTAACAAATCTGTTCTGGTAGAAGTGTAGCCAGATTGCTCCTTGGAAGCGAGGATGGCCAGACCTCGTCTCACCTACTTTGGTCAAGTTGTCAGAAAGGACTATTCCTTGGAGAAGGAAATCATGCTTGGTAAAGTGGAGGGTCAGAGAAAAAGGGAAAGGCCCTCAATAAGATGGATTGACACAGTGGCTGCAATGATAAGTTTAGGTATAGCAAGGAATATGAGGATGGCGCATGACTGGGCAGTGTTCGTTCTATTGTACATAGGGTCACTATGAGTCAGAGCTGACTTGGTGGTTCCTAACAACAACGTGTTCATGAGGTATATTGGTCTATAATGTTCTTTTTTCATGGTGTCTTTGCCTGATTTGGTAATAGGGGTGTGCTTGCTTCATAGAATGAGTTTGGGAGTATTCCATCCTTTTCTATGTTCTGTTCAAACCCACCAGCCACTCTTTGGAAGGAAGATTGGGCAATCTACTTCTGTAGTGATACTGCCTTGGAAATGCTAAGAGAGGTTGCTATGAGTTGTATCCGACTCGATGACAGTGAGGTTTTTTTTTTTTTTCCTTGGAATAATTTGAGTAGAATTGGTATCAGCTCTTCTCTGATGTTTGATAGAATTCGCCAGAAGCTGTCTGGGCTAGGAATTTTTTTCTGTTAGGACTTTCTATGACCTGTTCAATTGCTTCTTTTGTGATGAGCCTGTTTAAATTTTCTACCTTGGATTGTGTTAGTTTTTGTAGATAGTGTATTTAAAAAATTTTTCCATTTTTTATAAGTTTTTAAAATTTGTTGATGTACAGTTCATAGTAATCTGTTGTTATCCTTTTTATTTCAGTTGGTTCTATTGTAATATAGACTCTTTCATTTTTTATGTTATTTGCATCTTCTCCTTCTTTTCCTTTGTTAAATTTGCCAGTGGATTGTCATTTTTATTGGGAACTCTGGTGGTGTAGTGCCTAACGCACGTGACTGCTAACCAGGAGGCTGGAGGTTCAAACCCACCAGCCACTCCTTGGAAGGAAGGTTGGCCAATCTACTTCCGTAATGATACCACCTCTGAAACCCAAGGAGGGGTCACTATGAGTCAGATCCGACTCGATAGAAGTGAGTTGTTGTTGTTGTCATTTTTATTAATCCTTTTAAAGAGGCAATTTCTGGTCTTGTTGTTTCTTTCCATTGTTTTCTGTTTCATTTATTTCTGCTGAAATCTTTATTATTTACTTTCTTCTGATGAGGGTGGACTCCTCCCCCCCCCCCAATTGTTGGAAACTTTGGGTTAAGGTGTTAGTTTTGGTTTTTTCTTCTTTTTTGTTGTGTGTGTCTACTGCTATAAATCATCCTCTGAGCACTGGTTTTGCTGTATCCCAAAGATTCTGGTATGTTGTATTTTTGTTCTTGTTTTATTCAAGGAATTTTTTTTTCTTTAATTTTTATTGTGATTTGGGTGAAAGTTTACAGAGAAAATTCACTTTCCATACAACAGTTCATACACATTTTGTCTCATGATGTTGATTGCAATTTCCCACAACTCTCTTTTCATTCCCCCCCATAGCTACCTCTTCCCTGTGCCCTTCCCTCCCATGCACTCTTGCCCCCCTCCCCAAGCTAACTCTCTGTGCATACACTCCCATGAGTGATCTCTCCAAGGAGTGTATCTACCTAATGTAAAAGTTCAGCTCATATGCCTGTCTTTTGTTTGGCTGGGAGCTACAAGAGTGGGTTCAGTTACAGACCTGAAGGTCAACTAGGGGTCATAGTCTCAGGGGTTTCACCAGGCTCTATCAGACCAGCAAATCTGGTCCTTTATTTTCTTTTATGATTTTGAGTTTTGTTTCACATTGTTCTCCCATTCTTTCCAGGATGTCCTACATAGATCCCCCTCCATATGGTTGACAGTGGTAGCCATGCACCATCTAGTTCTTCTGGTCTCATAGTCATATATGCTGAGGATTGCATGGTGTATTAATCCCTTGGACTAATTGTTTCCATGTGTCTTTGGTTTTCTTCATTCTTCTTCACTCTGGATGAGGAGAGACCCATTGTTGCATCTAGATGTCTGCTTGCAAGCTTGTAAGATTCCAGTTGCTACTCACCAAAGTAGGATGTAGAACAAAATTTTTGTGTAGTATGTTATGCCAAATGAGCTTGATGACCTCTTTGATCATGGTCGCAGGCTCACTGTTCCAACTATTTGCTTCCTCCAGGTAGCTGACTGTGGCCAAGAAGTCAATACAACCTTGTCCCTTGTCAACTCTACTATATATGTGGGAATTCTTACAGAACATACAAATACACTTGTAGAAACATTGTCTGCCAATCCTTTACATGGTCATGGGCACACCACCCTGTGCCTAGACGTACCTAGTCGTTTAGCCTGTCCCCCCATCTATCTACCCATAGATCAATGTTTGCCATCATTGACAATGCAGTACTTTACATGCAAAAGGGTTCATCTTTGTTGTCTGTACCTCTCATGCACCTCTCTATGTCTTCCTCTTCCTCAATGCCACCATGTTGATCACTCACATTTGGTACATTGCCCTTCTCTGCACCCAAATCAGTAATTCCCTCCCTCTAGCAGTGTTCCCTCCCCTCCTCTCCTAACCTTGGTAACCAAGAAAAAAAAATTTCCTTCCATATGTAAACCTTTCCTTCACTTTTTACAATAGCAGACTAATGAAGTGTTTGTCCCTCTATGATTGACTTATTTCACTCAGCAAAATATCTTCCAAGTTCATCCACTTTATGTGGTGTTTTGCAGTTTCTGCACTATTCTTTAGTGTTGCATAATACTCCATTGGGTGCATGTACCATAGTTTGGTTATCCATTCTTCTGCTGATGGGCACCTAAGTTGTTTCTGTCTTTTTGCTATTGTAAATAGTGCTGTGGTGAACATGGGTGTGCATATATCTGCTCTTGTCCTGGCTCTCACTTCTTTAGGATATATACCTAGTAATGGAATTGCTGGATCAGATGATATTTCTAATTCTAACATTTTAAGGAATCACCATACTGCTTTCCACAGTGGTTGTATCATTTTACAATCCCACCAGCAATGTATGAGAGTCCCAATCTCTCCCTGTCCTCACCAGCATTTGTTATTTTCTGTCTTGTTGAACTTTGCTGTTAGTCCTGGGGCAAGATGGTATCTCACTGTTGTTTTGATTTGCATCTCTCTAATGGCTAATGATAGTGAACATTTCTTCATATGTTTGTTGGGTGCTTTAATATCCTCTTTGGTGAAGTGTCTGTTCATGTCTTCTACCCATTTTTTAATTGGATTATTTGTCTTTTTGTTGTTGAGCTGTGGAGTTTCCTATAAATTTTAAAAATAAGTCCCTTGTCAGATATGTCATTGCCAAATATTTTTTTTCCCAATCTTTATGTTCTCTTTTTACTCTTTTAGAGACATCTTTGGAAGCACAGAACAATCTAATTTTTAGAAGGTCCCATTCATCTAGTTTATCTTCTGTTGTTTGTGCATTTTGAGTTATGCTTGATAGTGTATTTATGCCATATATTTGTTATTGTTGCTGTTAGGGGCCATCAAGTCACCTCCATCTCATAGTGACCCCATGCACAGCAGAACAAAACACTGCCCAGTCCTGTGCCAACTCTATGATCCTTGCTATACCTGAGCTTATTGTAGCCACTGTATCAATCCATCTTGTGAGGGCCTACCCCTCTTTTGTTGACCCTCCACTTTACCAAGCATGATATCCTTCTCCAGAGAATGGTTCCTTCTTACAGCATGACCAAAGTAGGTGAAACAAGGTCTGACCATTCTCACTTCTAAGGAGCATTCTGGCTGCACTACCTCCAGGTCATATTTGTTAGCTCTTTTAGCAGTCCATGGTACTTTCAGCATTCTTTGCCAACACCACAACTCAAAAGCATCAACTCTTCTTTGGTCTTCCTTATTCATTGTCCAGCTCTCACATGCATATAAGGCTATTGAAAATACCATGGCTTGTGTCAGACGCACCTTAGTCCTCAAGGAGACATCTTTGCTCTTCAGCACTCAAGAGAGTTCTTTTGCAGCCAATTTGCCCAGTGCTATACGTCGTCTGTTATCTTGACTGCTGCTTCCATCAGTATTGATTGTAAAACCAAGTAATATGAAGTCTTTGACAACTTCAATCTTTTTTCCATTTATCATGATGCTGCTTATGGGTCCAGTTGTGAGGATTTTATGTTTTCCTTATATTGAGGTGTAATCCATACTGCAGACTGTAGTGTTCAATCTTCATCAGTAAGTGCTTTAAGTCATCCTCACATTCAGCAATCAAAGTTGTGTTGTCAGCATATCTCAGGTTGTTAATGATTCTTCCTCCAATCCTGATGTCACGTTTTTCTTCATATAATCCAGCTTCTTGAGATATTTGCTCAGCATACAGATTGAATAAGTATGGTGAAAAGGTACAACCCTGACACACTCCCTTCTTGATTTTAAACCATGCACTGTCCCCCTTGTTCTGTTCAAACTGCAGCCTCCTGGTCTATGTACAGGTTCCTCATGAGCAAAATTAAGTGTTCTGGAATTCCCATTCTTCTCAATGTTATCCACAATTTCTTATGATCCACACAATCAAATGCTTTTGCATAGTCAATAAAACACAAGTATACATCTTTCTGGTATTCTTTGCTTTGAGCCAAGATCCATCTGACATCAGCAGTGGTATCCCTGATTCCATGTCCTCTTCTGAATCCAGCTTACATTTCTGGAACTTGTCTGTCAATATACTGCTACAACCATTTTTGAATTATCTTCAGTGAGAATTTACTTGCATGTGATATTAATGATATTGTTCGATAATTTCCACATTCTGTGGGATCACCTTTCTTTGGAATGGGTACAAATATGGATCTCTTCCAGTCAGTTGGCCAGGTAGCTGCCTTCCAAATCTTTTGGCATAACTGAGTGAGTGCCTCCAGTGGGGCATCCATTTGTTGAAACATTTCAGTGTATATTCTGTCATTTCCTGGAGCCTTACTTTTTGCCACTTCCTTCAGTGCAGCTTCAACTTCTTCCTTCAGTACCATTTGTTCCTGATCATAGGCCACCTCCTGAAATGGATGAACATTGAACAATTCTTTTTGGTACAATGACTCTGTGTATTCCTTCCATCTTGTTTTGATGTTTCCTGCATCGTTCAATATTTTGCCCATAGAATCTGTCAGTATTCCAACTTGAGGCTTACATTTTTTTGTCAATTCTTTCAGCTTGAGGAATGCCAAGCATGTTCTTCCCTTTTGGTTTTCTAACTCCAGGTCTTTGCACATTTCATTATAGTAATTGGCTTTGTCTTCTTGACCTGTTCTTTGAAATCTTCTGTTCAGCTCTTTTTTCTTGTCATTTCTTTCATTTGCTTTAACTACCCACCAGCCACTCCTCGGAAGGAAGGTTGGGCAATCCTACTTCCGTAGTGATACTGCCTCGGAAACCCAAGGAGGGGTCGCTAT
>NW_006921957.1:2298861-2338205 GCF_000298275.1 Orycteropus afer afer
TTTCTTCATTGATGATGTTCTTGATGTCATCCCACAATTCCTCTGGTTTTCGGTCATTGGTGTTCAATGCATCAAATCTATTCTTCAAATGGTTTCTAAATTCAGGAGGGATATATTCAAGGTCATATTTTGGCTCGTTTTGGTGTTGGAGTTTTCTGTAAACTTTAGAGATAAGTCCCTTGTCAGGTATGTCATTGTTGGCTATTTTTCCCCAGTCTCTAGGTTCTCTTTTTACTCCTTTGGAGAAATCTTTGGAAGCACATAAAAATTTAATTTTTAGAAGGTCTTAATCATCTAGCTTATGTTCTGCTATTTGTGCATTTTGGGTTATGCTTGTAATCTATTTATGCCATGAATTAGGGACCCTAAATTTTCCCCTCTTTTTTTCTTGAGGAACTTTATAGTTTTAGGTTTCACATTTAAGTGAGTTGGTTTTTGTGTATGGTGTGAGGTATAGATCTTGTTTTATGTTTCTTTAAGTGGCTATCCAGTTTTGCCAGCACCAATTTTTGAAGACGCTATCTCTTCCCCAGAGACTGGAACAGGTAAATAGGGTGGGGGACAGCACCCATGGTGGCAGGGAGCAATGGCAGACAGGGCCAGCAGGAACAGGTAGGGGGAAGCCCAGGAAGTGAGTGGAGTGTTTGGAACATCTAAAGGAGACAAACTTGTCTGTCGGTTTATCATACTGTGGTGGCTTGTGTGTTGCTATGAGGCTGGAGGCTATGCCAGCAGGGGTGCCCATGGTAGACAAGTTTTGGTAGAGCTTCCAGACTGAGATAGACTCAGAAGAAGGAAGGGACCATCCATTTCTCAAAGAATTGGCCAGTGAAAACCTTATGAATAGTAGTGAAACACCGTCTGATATATTACTGGACAATTTTACAAATAGCCCTGAAACATTGTCCAATACAGTGCCAGAAGATGAGCCCCTCAGGTTGGAAGGCACTCAAAATATGACTGGGAAAGAGCTGCCTCATCAGAGTAGAGCCAACCTTAATGATATGGATAAACTAGAGCTTTTGGGGCCTCCATTTGCTGAAGTGGCATGACTCAATATGAGAAGAAACAGCTGCAAACATCCACTGATAATCGGAACATGGAATGCATGAAGTATGAATCTAGGAAAATTGAAAGTTGTCAAAAAATGAAATGGAATGCATAAAGATTGATATCCTAGGCATTAGTGAGCTGAAATGGGCCAGTTTTGGCCATTTTGAATCAGATAACCACATGATCTACTATGCTGAGAATGACAAATTGAAGAGGAATGGCATGGCATTCATTGTCACAAAGAATTTTCAAGATCTATCCTGAAGTACAATGCTGTCAGTGATAGAATAATATCCATATGCCTACAAGGAAACCCAGTTAATACTACTATTATTCAAATTTATGACCAATCATCAAAGCCAAAGATAAGGAAACTAAAGATTTTTACCAACTTCTGCAGTCTGAAATTGACCAAACATGCTATCAAGATGTGCTGATTATCATTGGTGATTGGAATGCAAAAGTTGGAAACAGAGAAGAATCACCAGTAGTTGGAAAATTTGGCCTTGGAGATAGAAATAATGCTGGAGATTGCATGATAGAATTTTGTAAGACCAATGACTTATTCATTGTAAATACTTTTTTTCAACAACACAAACGGTGGCTATACACATGGACTTCACCAGATGGAGTACACAGGAATCAGATTGACTACATCTGTGGCAAGAGGCAATGGAAAAGCTCGATATCTTCAGCCAAAACAAGGCCAGGAGCTGATTGTTGAACAGATCATCAACTGCTCATTTGAAAGTTCAAGTTGAAGTTGAAGACAATTAAAACAAGTCCATGAGTGCCAAAATATGACCTTGGTTATATCCCTCCTGAATTTAGAGACCATTTAAAGAGTAGATTTGATACATTGAACACCAGTGACTGAAAACCAGAGCAATGTGGAATGACAAGAACATCACTCAAGAAAAAAGAAAAAGTCACTAAAAAGACAGGAAAGGAAGAAAAGACCAAAATGGATGTCAGAAGAGACTCTGAAACTTGCCCTTGAATGGAGAGTGTTGTTGTTGTTATGTGCCATCAAGTCGGACCAGACTCATAACAACCCCTCCTTGGGTTTCTGAGTCTGTATCACTACGGAAGTAGATTGCCCAACCTTCCTTCCGAGGAGTGGCTGGTGGGTTTGAACCACCAGCCTCCTGGTTAGCAGTCAAGTGCCTTAGGCACTATGCTACCAGAGCTCCTTAAAGCAAATGGAAGACATGATAAGAAAAAAGAGCTGAACAGAAGATTTCAAAGAGCAGCTCGAGAAGAGAAAGTCAATTTTTATAATGAAATATGCAAAGACATGGAGTTGGAGAGCCAAAAGGAAAGAAAATGCTTGGCATTTCTCAAGCTGAAGGAATTGAAGAGGCAATTTAAGCCTTGAGTTGCAATATCGAAAGATTCTATGGGCAACATACTGAATGATGCAGGAAACATCAAAAGAAGATGGAAGAAATAAATGCACAGTCACTATACCAAAAAGAATCAGTCAATGTTCATCCATTTCAGGAGGTGGTATATGATCAAGAACCAATGGTTTGAAGGAAAAAGTCAGCTGCACTGAAGGAATCAGCGAAGAACAAGGCTCCAGGAATCGACGGGATGCCCACTGAGATGTTTCAACAAACGGATGCTGCACTAGAGGCACTCACTTGGCTATGCCAGGAGATTTGGAAGACAACTACCTGACCAACTGACTGGAAAAGATCCATATTTGTACCCATTCCAAAGAAAGGTGATCCCACAGAATGTGGAAATTATCAAACAATACCATTCATATCACATGCATGTAAAATCTTACTGAAGATAATTCAAAAATGGTTGCAGCAGCATATTGACAGACAAGTTCCAGAAATGCAAGCTGGATTCAGAAGAGGACATGGAACCGGGGACATCATTGCTGATGTCAGATGCATCTTGGCTCAAAGCAGAGAATACCAGAAAGATGTTTACTTGTATTTTATTGACTATGCAAAAGTATTTGATTGTGTGGATCGTGACAAATTGTGGATAACATTGAGAAGAATGGGAATTCCAGAACACTTAATTGTACTCATGAGGAACCTGTACATAGACTGGAGGCTGTCATTCAAACAGAACAGTGGGACACTGCATGGCTTAATATCAAGAAGAGAGTGTGTCAGGGTTGTACCTTTTCACCATACTTATTCAATCTGTACACTGAACAAATAATGTGAGAAGCTGGGCTATATGAAGAAGAACGTGGCATCAGGATTGGAGGAAGACTCATTAACAACCTACGTTATGCGGACGAAACAACTTTGCTTGCTGAAAGTGAGCATGACTTGAAGCACCTGCTGATGAAGATTGAAGACTACAGTGTGCAGTATGAATTACACCTCAACATAAAGAAAACAAAAATCCTTACCATGGGACCAATAAGCAGCATCATGATAAATGGAGAAAAGATTGAATTTGTTAAAGACTGCATATTACTTGGTTCTATAATCAAGCAGCAGTCAAGATATCAGATGTCATATACCAACCAACCAACCAAAGAGACACTGTCGTCAAGTTGGATCCGACCCATAGTGACCCCTCCTTGGGTTTCTAAGGCAGTTTGACTACAGAAGTAGATTGCCCAACCTTACTTCTGAGGAGTGGCTGGTGGGTAGCATTGGGTAAATCTGCTGCAAAGGACCTCTTTCAAGTGCTGAAGAGCAAAGATGTTTCCTTGAAGACTAAGGTGCACTTGACATAAGCCATGGTATTTTCAATTGCCTCATATGCATGTGAGAGTGAGAGCCAGACAATGAAAAAGGAAGACCAAAGAAGAGTTCATGCTTTTGAGCTGTGGTGTTGGCAAAGAATGCTTAAAGTACCATGGACTCCTAAAAGAACATACAAATCTGTCCTGGATGAAGTGCAGCCAGAATGCTGCTTGGAAGAGAGAATGGCCAAACTTCGCCTCACCTACTTTGGTCATGTTGTAAGAAGGAACCATTCCATGGAGAAGGATATCATGCTTGACAAAGTGGAGGGGCAATGAAAATGGGGAAGGCCCTCAACTAGATGGATTGACACAGTGGCTGCAATGATGGGCTCCGGTATAGCAAGGATGGTGGGGCTGGCACAGGACCAGGTGGTGTTTCTTTCTGCTGTACATGAGGTCGCTATGAGTCAGACATGGCTTGATGGCACCTAACAACATCTGTTCTCCATTTAATGGATTTTGGCCCTTTGTCAAATATCAGCAGACCATAGGTCAGTGGGTCTATTTCTGCATTCTCCATTCTATTCCATTGGTTTATGTGTCTGTCGTTTTACCAATACCAGGCTATTTTGACTACTGTGGCTATATAGTAGGTTTTGAGATCTGGGAGTGTGAGACCTCTTACTTTGTTCTTCTTCTTCGATAGTGCTTTGCTTATCTGAGGTGTCTTTCCTTTCCCCATAAAATTAGTGATTGGTTTTTTCTATTTTCTTAAAGAATGTTGATGGGATCTGGATTGGGATTGCATTGAATGTATAGATTGCTTTGGGTAGTATTGACATTTTCATAGTGATCAGTCTTCTTATCCATGAGCATTTTCTTTGTCTCTTTTGTTGTTTTTCCCCTTAAAGTCTAGTTTATCAGAAATTAATATTCCCATTCCTTCTCCTTTTGGTTGTCATTTGCTTAATATATGTTTTTCCAGCTTTTGGTTTGTAGCTTATTTTTGTCTTAGTGTTTAAGATGTGTCTTTGGCAGCAGCATATTGCTGGGCCATGTTTTATCATCTATTCTGCTACTTTCTGTGTCTTGACTTGTGTTTTTAATCCATTTATGTTGTTGTTGTTGTTATTTGCCATTGAGTCGGCCCCGATTCCTAGCGACCCCTCCTTGGGTTTCTGAGGCAGTTATCACTACAGAAGTAGGATTGCCCAACCTTCCTTCCGAGGAGTGGCTATAGTCAGTGCTATTATCAGTAGGTATGAATTTACTGCTGTAATTTTGCTGTGTAGTTTTGTGTGTATGTGTGCGTGTGTGTGTGGTGTTGATGGTTTCTTTGTTCCATATATTTTTTCTGTGCTAAGTTCATTTTGTTCATGGATTTTCTTATCATTTCCTTTCTTGCTATTGTTTTAGTGTTTACTGAGTCTTCATGATTTTTTTCTTTTTTATTTTGGTGAGACATTTTATTAATTTTCTTCGAGGTTATTCTGTAATTTATTTTTATCTCCTGAAGTTTAAAACAATCCATTCTATGTTGATATCATCTTGACTTCCTCTCCATTTGGAAGTTCTGAAACTACATCATTTATTCCCTTTTTGCTTTGTAGTTGTCACCATTTACAAATTGATGCCTCTTATTCCCTATTTTCAATCTTGTAGGTTTATTTTTGCTACTTCTATACTGGGTTGATTTCTGAGTGATTGCCATGTGTCTTATTCTCAGGTTGTTGTCTGCTATTGTCAGTTTTCTGTCCAAAGGACTCCCGTTAGCAGTTTTTGTAAAGTTGATCTGGTTTTTACAAATTCTCTTAATTTATTTTATCTGGGAATGTCCTTATTTCACCATTGTATTTGAAGAACAGTTTTGCTGGATATAAAAATCTTGGTTGGCATTTTTTTTTTCCTTTAGGGATATATAGATATGGGAGCTCTGGTAGCATAGTGACTAAGTCACTTGACTACTAATCAGAAGGCTGGTGGTTCAAACCCACCAGCCACTCCTCGGAAGGAAGATGGGGCATTCTACTTCCATAAGGATACTGCCTTGGAAACCCAAGGAGGGATCACTATGAGTCGGGTCCAACTCGACGGCATATAACAACAACAACAACAATATATAGATATAGATATAGATACACACACATGTAGTGTCACCCCATTGCCTTCTTACCTCCATGATTTCTTCTGAGAAATCAGAGCTTACTCTTACTGGTTTTCCTTTGTAGATAACTTTTCATTTTTCCTAAATAACTTTCAAGATTCTTTCTTTTTTTTTTTTTTTTTGGTTTTAGAAAGTTTGATTGTGATATATCTTGATGGTTTTACTTGGGGTTTGTCCTACTTTGGTTTGTTTAGCTTCTTGAATGCACATCTTCTCATCTTTCTTGATATTAGGGAAGTTTTCTTCTAACAAATCTGTGACAGTTTTCTCAGTGCTACTTTTTGTCTTTTTCTGTTCTGGAAGGCAAATCACACATAAGTAATCCTTCTTGGTGATTAATTGTTAGGTTTTCTTTATTTTTCTGATTGTTCCTCTAACAGATTAGTGTTAAGAAATTTGTCTTCAAAGGAATAAGGTTGTAGTCACTTCTTGGCCACAGCCAGCTCCCCAGAGGGAGCAAGTAGTTGGACCTGTGGGCTTGGACCATAGTTGCAGGGGACATCAAGCTCAATAGGCATAACATACCACCCAAAACATTGTTCCACGTCCTATTTTGGTGAGTAGTGACTGGGCTCTTAAAAGCTTGCAAGCAGGCATCTAGATGCCACAATGAATCTCTCCTCATCCAGAGCAAAGAAGAATGAAGAAAACCAAAGACACATGGAAGCAATTAGTCCAAGCAACTGGTCTACCATGCGATCCTCAGCCTACATGCCTATCAGACCAGAAGAACTAGATGGTGCCTGGCTACTATTGTCAACCACTCAGAGGGGCATCTATGTAGCAGATCCTGGATAGAGTGGGAGAATAATATGGTACAAAACTCAAAATGATTTAAAAAAAAAAAAAAAAAAAAACAGGTTTGCTGGTCTGATAAAACCTAATGGAACTACTGAGGCTATGGCCCCTCGCTGCCCTTCAGGTCTGTAATTGAACCCACTCCTGTGGCTTCTAGCCAAACAAAAGACAGGCATATAAGCTGAACATTTACATTA
Organism: Orycteropus afer afer; assembly: GCF_000298275.1. Lineage (NCBI taxonomy): Eukaryota > Metazoa > Chordata > Mammalia > Tubulidentata > Orycteropodidae > Orycteropus > Orycteropus afer. The sequence continues at coordinate 2,305,742 of NW_006921957.1, forward strand.
AGTATATACACTCCTTGGAGATCAATCATTGGAGAATAGAAAGGCTGTATATGCACAGGGAAACAGCTTGGGAGGCAGGCGTACATGGGAGGGATAGACACAGGGAAGAGGTAACTATGGGGAGAAAGTTGGATGGGAGCTGTTGCATTGTGGTAAATTGTAGTCAATGTCATGAGACAAAGTGTATTGAGCTGTTGTCTGGAAAGTGAATTTGCTCTGTAAACTTTCACCCAAATCACAATAAAAATTAGAAAAAAAAAAAAGAAATTTGTCTTCAGTTTGCTAATTCTGTCTTTCATTGATTCAGTCCTATTCCTTTGCCCTTTCAAGGCATTATCTATTTCTGAAATTTTAATATTAATCTTGTAGATTTCTATTTGCTGTTTTTATATGGTTTCTAATTTTCCATTTATTTAATCAATTCGTTCTTTTATTATTTTTCTGAATTCTTGTAGAGTTTGGCTCTGTTTTCCATGATATTTTCTGTGGTTTCCTTTCTTAATTTGTTGCAAGGCCTAAATATAATTCTTTTGAATTCTTTATCAGATAGTTCCAATACCATTTCTTCTTCTGGAAGATTTTATGGTCCTGTATCTTGGTCACTTTCTTTAGTGTTCTTGTCCTGTTTTTTTTTTTTTTTTTTTTTTTTTGGTGATTTGAAATTCTCTCTAGTTTCCTAGACATTATGATATTATTGTATTTATTTGTTGATTGCATGTTGGTTTTCTTCACCCTCCTATTTTGTTTTGTTTTAATTTATCCATAGAATGGGATGGGAATGCTACTCTGGTCCTTAATTTGGCAGCCCTGGTGTGCTCACCACCTGTCTCTGGGTGGAATTGCTATCAGGAGAGAGTATAGGTGTGAATCTCTGATCACTGATCATGTAGAGCAGCTGAGGGCAGGTTCGGTGGGTGTTGGTCACCATCTGTTGTTGATCCAGACATTGAATGGTGGCACTTGTTCATTGGGTAGTTCAGCAGGTGTGGCAGGTATGGCTGGGTAGGATTCCTGGCTCCTGATTGCTGAGGGAAAAAATGAAAAAAATGTGGGAATGTTTAAAGGAAAAGAAGGAAAAAAGGAAAAGAAAACAATAAGGAGAGAAAGAGGGAATACCTAAAAAAGAACCAAAAAGTAAAAAGAGGGGAAAAAGCAGCACAGTGCTGGCTAAAGCACTAACCACCAAACACAGCTGGAATGCACATGCAGTACTTGCTTTGTGGGAGTGTGCACCACCAAATATGGAGGGGCAGTGGCTGGTGCTGCTGAACGTAGAGTTGTCGGTTTGTGGGGCACCTACTCAAGGAGACTTAGAAACAAAGAGTGTAGGAAGAAGAAGAAAAAGAAAAGAAAAAACAAAGAGGGGTAGGAGAGGGAAGCACTCATAAGAAAAAGAAAAAGAAAAAGAAAAATAGTAGCACAGTAGTATGATGCAAGCTTTAGGCCCAAACACGGCTGCAGTGAGAATTTGGAGCTTGCTCCATGGAAGCATACACCACTGACTGCAGAGGGCAGGCCTGGGTGCTGCTGATTGTGGAGGCAGCATGGGGCAGGCACCTGCTCCATGAGATCAAAAAAGAAAAGAGGGGGCAGGAAAAGATAAAAACAAGGGGAAAGTGGAAGGAACTAAGAAGAAAGAAAAAAGCAGGGGGGCCACAGCACAGTACTGGTGCAAGCACTAGAAACCAAACACCGCTACACCAGAAACACAGCTCTCACTCCGTGGGAGTATGCATCTGCCCACAGAGGGGCAGATGTGGGTGCTGCTGATCATGGGAGCAGTGTGGGGGCAGGCTGCCTGCTCCATGAGATTTCAAGGAAAAGAAAAAAGAGAGAGAAGGATTTGGAAAAAGAAGTAAAAAAAGGGAAGTGGGAAGGACTAAGAAAAATTAAAAAGAAAAAGTGGCATAGCACAGGCAGTGGAGGGAGGGGAATTTGGCCACTGTGTGAGTAGGGGTAGGGAGGGCCAGGTGATTGTGCAGCGTAAAGGGGGTGACCATACCTTTCTTGTTGCCAATCACTGGTGCAGTCCTGTGTGAACAGAGCTGATTATCTGGTTTCTGCTCTGATTTTGGATGCTGCTTTCAATAATTCAAAACGGCCGTGCTGTGTCAGGCTTATTGGCAATTCACTACTCTGTATGGCTCCTTGTTCACTGTTTTCCTTCATTAGAGAGTCTAACTGGTATTTGATGTACTTCTTCATCCTTTTCTTTCAAGCTCTGGGTTCCAGGATTGTCATCCAAATCCATTTCACTTGGTTTCCCAGGTCTTTGTTGTAGAGGATCTGGATAGTATATTTATTTAGTCTGCTATCTTCTCAAAACTCTTTCATTACCCCATTAAAACACCTTTTACTCATTAAGTAATCATTTTCCATTCTTATCCCCTAATATGCTTCAGTTTTCTTTCTGTGAGAAAATCAGTATTTTGGTATACTACAGACTCTGTTTTATGAGTAGATGGATAGGTAAGTAGATCAATACAAATATTTTTATAGGACATGCTAGTTTGTGACTTTCTTTTTCACTTACTCATTTATTATAAATCTTACTTCATGTCAGTAAGTACAGATCTACATAATCACTTATTTTATTTAATTATATTTTATTGTATTTTAGGTGAAAGTTTACACAGCAAATTATGTTCCCCTTTAACAATTTTTATACAAATTGCTCCATGCCATTGGTTACAATTTTTAGAATATATCAGCATTGTCATTATTTTCATTCTTATTTTTTTTCTGTTATCATTGATTTAGCTTCCTTTCTCCTTCTTGCCTTCTCACCGTTTTTTGAGTATATGTTGACTATTTGGTCTCATATAGTCCATTGTTGAGGGGGCACATTACTCACAGGTAATACTGTTTATTTTGTAAACCAATCTATTATTTGGTTGAAGGCTGACCCACATAGATAGCTGCAATTCCATGTTCAAAGGTTATGTTAGGGTGATAGTTTTGGGGATTCCTTTAGTCTCTTTTGGTTCAGCAGGTCTGGCCTTTTTAAGGAATTTGTGTTTTGTTCTACATTTTTATTCTGTCCTACCCAGGACCTTCTATTGTGTCCTTGGTCAGAACAGTCAGTATTGGTAGCCAGCCCATCTAGTTTTTTTGTTCTCAGATTTGAAGAGATTGTAGTTCATGTAGGCTGTTAGTCCCATGGGTTGATTTCTTCTTTGATCCTTTAATTTCTATCATTCTCTTTTGCCTTGTATGGATAGAGACCTATAGTTGTATCTTAGATGACCACTCTCCAACTTCTAAGATCCCAGATGCTTCTCACCAAACTTGGATGTGGAACATCATCTTTTTGTGCTATGTTATGCCAAGTGACTAAGTTGTCCCTTGAGACTCTGGTCCTAAGGCCCTTGAGTCAAAAAACCAGTTCTCCAATTTTGGATATGTATAGGAAGATTCAGTGACTGCCCGCTATGTAGTTTGTTATATATGTGGATATATATGCAGTACACACAAATGTGTATATACCTATGCCTGAAGATATGCCTGTACATTCATGTGTTTACTCATGTATGCCTTTCTATACACATATATGCATCCACATCTACCCATGTTATCACACACATATATTTGGCTGTATTTATTATTGTTGGAAAATTGTATATGCTTTAGCATTTACCATCTTGTCCCTTTTTCTCGTGTTCTTCTTAGTGTCCTTATTTTCCTTGGTCATGTGGGGTTGACTTCATCCATATTTGGTTTACCTTTCTCATCATCAAAAGTAACAAATGTCTACTACTGTCTAGTACGTGATTCTACCTCCTTTCCTCTCCCATCTCTGGTAACCATCAAAGGATTTTGATTTCTTTGTATATGCTTACTCTTGATTTTTTAAATAGTGGAGCCATAGAATATTTGTCTTTTTGTGATTGACATTTCACTCAGCGTAATGTCCTCTAGATTAATCCATATTAAAAGATGTTTTGTGGACTTATTATTATTATTATAGTTGCACAGTATTCCGTGATATGTCTGTATTACGGTGTGTTTATCCATTCATACATTGATAGGTTGTTTCCATCTTTTTGTTATTGTGAATAATGCAGCAGTAGGTGCATAGGTGTGTACATGTCTATTCATGTCATTGCTCTTCTAGCTCTAGGATATATACCTAGGAATGGGATTGCTAGATCATAAGGAATTTCAATGTCTAGCTTTTTGAGGAAGTGCCATACTGTTTTCCATTCTGGTTGTACCATTTTACAGTCCCATCAGAAATGTATAAGAGTTTCAGATTTGCCCACAAACTCTCCAGTGTTAGTTGTTTTCTGTTTTTTGATCATTGCCATTTTTTATAGGAGTGAGATACTGTCTCATTGTAGTTTTGACTTGCATCTCTCTAATGACTAATGTTCACTAGCATCTTTTCATGTATTTGTTGGCTGCCTGAAGGTTCTCTTTGATTAAGTGTCTGTTCATGTCCTTTACCTATTTTTTTATTGACTTTTGTCTTTTTGTTGTTGAATTATTGAAGTTTTCTGCATATTTTAGAGATTAAACTCTTAGCAGATATGTTGTTGCCAGATATTTTTTTCCTAGTCTGTAGATTTTATTTTTACTCTTTTGGTAATATCATTTGATGAGCGTAAGTATTTAGTTTTTAGGAAGTCCCTGTTACCTAATTTATCTTCTGTCATGTGTGCATTTTTTGTTTGGTTTACATCATCACTTTCAATAGCTGCTTCCAAAAAAAAAAAAAAAAAGAAAGAAACCCAAACACAGTGCTGTCAAGTCAATTTGACTCAGCGACTGCTCCTTGGGTTTCCAAGGCAGTATCACTACGGAAGTAGATTACCCAATCTTCCTTCCAACGAGTGGCTGGTGAATTTGAACTGCCAGCCTTCTGGTTAGCAGCCAAATACCTTAGGCACTATGCCACCAGAGCTCCCAATATTTTTTTGGAATTCTATTTAACTTTCTCTGTCTAAATAGGTTGTTTCCAGCTTTTCAGTATTATAAATAACATTGCAGAGGACATCTTTCACCTTTGTGAAGTGTCTGACTATTTCCACAGGATAAATTCCTAAAAGTAGCAATGTTGATTAAAAGGGTATGCACATTCAAATCTTTATGCCTATTGCCAGGTTACCTGTTTCTTATGCTCTTATCAACACAGTATGATAAATTTTAAAAATTTTTGTCAATTTAACAAGAAAAATGATATTTTGTTTATTTAGTCTGTATTTCTTCATTACTAGTGATGTTAAACGTATATTCTTATGTTTGGGATTAGTTTATCTTCTTTTGTGAATTGCTTATTCATGCCCATTATCCATCTTCTTATTGATTTTAAGAGTTCGTTTTATAGGAAAAATATTAATCCTCTTTTATCTATATGTTACACATAGTTTTTTCCCTGCTTTTTATTTGTCTCAGTAGTTTAGGGTGGTGGGTTTTATTTTTGTTTGCATACAGTTTTTAATTATTAACAAGGTATTTTTTCGTTCCTTTCCTCTTTAGTTGCTGACTCTTGGCTTACCCTTAGAAAGATATAAGACTACTACTAGTGCCTAAGGCACTTGACTGCTCACCAGAAGGCTGGCGGTTCAAACCCACCAGCCACTCCTCGGAAAGAAGGTTGGGCAGTCCTACTTCCGTAGTGATAACTGCCTCGGAAACCCAAGGAGGGGTCGCTATGAGTTGGGGCCGACTCGACGGCAAAACAACAACAACACAATCAACCCTTAGAACTGTTTAAATGTGTAGCAGTTATCACAGAGATGTTTTGCTCTTAGGTGCCATCAAGTCAATTCTGACTCATAGGGACCCTCTGTACAACAGAACAAAATGCTGCCCAGTCCAGTGCCTTCCTCACAATCATTATGTTTGAACCCGTTGTTGTGGCCATTGTGTCAATCCATCTCATTGAGGTTCTTCCACTTTGTAGTTGACCCCCTACTTTAGCAAGCTTGATGTCCTTCTTCAGGCACTGGGAGATAGTCTTTGATTTGGAAAAAGTTTAAATTCTGAGCTTCTGTAGATGTCCACTCAAAGATGAGAGGCATCTAAACCTGAGAGAGAAAGTCTGTAGGACCTCAAGATAACCCATGAATTAACAACTTAATGTAAAATATAGACAGACAAGTAACTAAACTAAAAGATGTGGGTGGTACATTAGGAGAAATTTAGGAGATGCTATGGAATGGAGCTCTGGTAGTGTAGTGCCTAAGGCACTTGACTGCTAACCAGAAGGCTGGCGGTTCAAACCCACTAGCCACTCCTCGGAAGGAAGGTTGGGCAATCTACTTCCGTAGTGATACTGCCTCGGAAACTCAAGGAGGGGTCGCTATGAGTTGGGTCCAGCTCGACGGCACATAACAACAACATGGAATGGACACAACTTTGCTTGCTGAGAGTGAGGATGACTTGAAGCAATTACAGATGAAGATTGAAGAATACAGTCTGCAGTATGGATTACACCTCAATATAAAGAAAACAAAAATCCTCACAACTGGACCCATAAGTGGCATCACGCTAAATGGAGAAAAGATTGAAGTTGTCAAAGACTTCATATTCCTTGGTTCTACAATCAATACCAACGAAAGCAGCAGTCAAGATATCAGATGATATATAGCACTGGGCAAATTGGCTGCAAAAGACCTCTTTAAAGTACTGAAGAGCAAAGATGTCTCCTTGAGGACTAAGGTGCACCTGACACAAGCAGTGATATTTTCAGTTGCCTCATATGCATGGAGAGCTGGATGATGAATAAGGAAGACCGAAGAACAGTTGATGCTTTTGAGTTGTGGTGTTGGTGAAGACTGCTGAAAGTACCATGGACTGCTAAAAGAAATAACAAATCTTTCCTGGAAGAAGTGCAACCAAAATGCTCCTTGGAAGCAAGAATGGCCAGACTTTGTCTCACTTACTTTGGTCATGTTGCAAGAAGAGACCATTACCTGGAGAAAGATATCATGCTTGGTAAAGTGGAAGGGCAACAAAAGAGGGGAAGGCCCTCAACAAGATGTTGACACTGTGGCTGCAGATGTGGGCTCAGGTATAGCAGGGATCATGGAGCTGGCACAGGACTGGGCAGTGTTTCTTTCTTCTGTACATAGGGTCGCTATGAATTGGAGATGACTTGATGGCCCTTAACAACAACAACATGGAATGGAACAAAGAGGAAAGCTGAGTCCAGGGGCTTTCTTTAGGTATCCATCCTGGAAGAAGGGATATTAAAGTTGAGATTTTAAAATTGGTAATGCAACAGTTAACTGCTCAGCTGCTAACCAAAAGATTAGCACTTTGAACCCATCCAGCAGCTCTGTGGGAGAAAAATCTGGTGATCTGCTCCCATAAAGATACCGTAGGAAACTCTATGGGGCAGTTCTCCTCCGTCACATGGGGTCACTATGAGTCAAAATCAACTCGATGGCACCTGTCACAACAAGAATAACAGGAGTTAGCTAAGTAAAGAGTGAGAAACATATTTTATCCAGGAAAATGGCAAATGCAGACTTACGGTCTAGACTTGTGCTGTCCAGTATGGTAGCCACTAGCCATATGGGGCTATTGAAATTAAAATAAAATAAAATAAAAATTTATTTCCTCTATCCCACTAGCCACAATTTAAGACTTCTCACATGTGGCTAGAAGCTATAATATTGGACACAGATAGGACTTTTTCATCACAGCAGAAAGTTTTATTGGACAGCAGTAGTTGAGAAAGAGCTTGATGTATTTAGGGAACTGAAAAGGGTTTTCTCCAGAAAGTACATAATGTTCAAGGGAGGAGAGTGGTAAAAGATAAGAAAGACACAAGAAAAAATGGGAAGCCGTAGTCAAAACTGACTTTAGCTTGTAGCTACTTCAGAAGAAATGGAAGGGAAGCAGGGAGAGTTATTTTGCATTTATTATTATACAACCACCCTAGAAGTAGATATTATATCTCCATTTTACAGATGATATACCTGAGACTTAGAGAATTTAAGAAATTTTACTAACACATAGATAGTAGGTGGCAGAGCTAGGGTAAAAAACCTAATCTGTCCATTTCAGAAACCTGTGCTCTTTTCCTTATACCACTCCAATAGACTGCAGAAAGCTCCACCTAGTGATCTGTTAGATCAGGATGGAAGGCATGCTGATTTAGAGGCAGACTCCTTCTCAACTTATTACTTATTCTGCTAAGGGAGTATCGATCATGGGTGAGCTTGGAAGCAAGCTGGAAGTACAAGAGAGAGCTTAGAGGCAGAACTTCCTTTGAGGTCTTAGGACTCTTGTTTCCTGAGTTCAAAGAGAAACTACCTTGGGTGCTCTAAAGACCGTGACATTAGCCAAATTCAAGAGTGATCTCTGCTCAGACGCTAACCTTGAGAACCAGGACTGCATAGCCAAGAATGGCAGTCAGCTTGAAGAATCCCATCTGAAGCTTGTCAGGGGGACTCATAGGTATCAGACTTGTTTAATCTCTTGACCTAAAGCTTATTGTAGTGGACATTTCTAAGATATTATCATTTAGAAGAAAGAATGCTGATACCCAGTTAAAGGGAGGATGTCCTTGCTCTAGTGCAATCCCACCTTTGTAAGCAGTTAAAGAAGACTTGTGTCAGGCCATGTCTGCCAAAGCCCTAAACAGCCATGGGGACTGAGGCTCTTAATTTGTTGTCATAACACCAGCATTTTCTGAGTCAGTGAGTGCAAGGCTTGGCAAGATATTAAAGAGAACATTACCATAAGGATGTGAATTCTGGATGATTCTGTTTCCCTAAGCCCAATATCTGATATTTTCTAGGGTAAATATGGCATCTTCACATTTTCTGGGCTAGAGAATGAAGGAATGAATGAATGAGAAGGAAGATAAAATGTATGATCATTCAGAATAGAAATAAAGAAGGATGACAATCTGAGGAAGTGCAAGAGATCCAGTCAAGGTGATAAGTAGAAGGCTTAGCCTTGGAAATGAGCAATAATTATGAGGAGAGTGAAAGCAGAGAAAGTTTTAAATGGATGGGGGAGAGAGATGCTAGTGCTCTCTATCTTGAAAGTAGAAAGCAAGATTATTTACGGAGAACTGGAGGAAAGATGGAGTAGCATTGGTAACTTAACATGTGGAGAAGGTTTGAGATCTCTATTGAATAAAGTACAGGGAATATTCAAACCATGGTAACAGGAGGGGTGGGCAGCACTTCATCATTCATTCATTCAACAAATTTATTCAGTGCCTACTATATACTGTTGTTGTTATATGTCAGTCGAGTCAGACCCGACTCATAGTGACCCCTCCTTGGGTTTCCTAGGCAGTATCACTACGGAAGTAGATTGCCCCATCTTCCTTCCGAGGAGTGGCTGGTAGGTTTGAACCGCCAGCCTTCTGGTTAGCAGTCAAATGCCTTAGCCACTATGCTACCAGAGCTCCCATACTATATACTGTTGTTGTTGTTGTTATGTGCCTTCGAGTCGGACCCGACTCATAGCAACCCCTCCTTGGGTTTCTGAGGCAGTATCACTACGGAAGTAGATTGCCCTGTCTTCCTTCCGAGGAGTGGCTGGTGGGTTTGAACCGTCAGCCTTCTGGTTAACAGTCAAGTGCCTTAGCCACTATGCTACCAGAGCTCCCATACTATATACTAGGAACCATTAAGTCATAAGTATCCAACATAAACAAGACCCAACTCAGTTTCTACCTTTAAGATGCTTACAGTTCTTGTGGGGAACAGAAATACATGAACAACCAAATACATTACATTTTATTATGAGGGATACATCCATGTGTAAATATAATGCATTATTATTATATGTTATAATTATTTTTAGGGGGATAAGTATCACCCAATCTAGGATTAAGTCAAAATCACCAAAACCAAACCCACTGCCGTCGGGTGGATTCTGACTCATAGCGACCCCAATTGGGTTTCTGAAGCTGCAAATTTTTACAGAAGTAGATTGCCGCATCTTCCTTCCAATGAGTGGCTGGTGGGTTTGAACCACCAACCTTCTGGTTAGCAGTCACATGCCTTAGGCACTGTACCACCAGAGCTCCTTCAGGTTAGGTCAGGGAGTACTTACATTCTGTCTTTATATTAATGGGATGCAGAATTATAATTCCAGCCATGTCTTTGCTCCCTGAACTCCAAACTGGTATACACAGTTGCCTCCTTCATATCTTTACTTGTCTCAAGGACATTTCATGCTTAATGTCTAAAACAATGTCACAGAGAACTCTTGATTTCCCCTCCCCTTTAAAAAAGAAAACAGAAAAGAAAAATCTTACTTCTTTGCTATTTTCCCTCATTTTAGCTAACGACATCACCATCCATGCAGTGGCTCAGCCTGGAAAGTTAGGAATCATCTGTGTTTACTTTCTTATCCTCACACTGAGTGTGAGGAGTGTGGAAGTGAGACATCTTAAAATGGTAGTGGTTCAAATTACACCAAACCATTGAACAATTTTGAGACCTAGATTTTGAATCATTAGCATCCAGACCAATCTCTGTTGCAGAGCTTCATACATGTGTATCTAGCTGCCTTCTACACATTTATTGTTAGATGTCCTAAAGGCACTTTGAATTCAACAAGACCAAAACCAAACATATGTTCCCCTACTAATTCATGCTCTCATTATATCTTACCCAAATAATTCCAACAGACTCTCAATTTCTCTGGTTTTATTTCATCTCTCTCTCATCTCATCTGGGTATGAACCACCAACCTTGTGGTTAGCAGTCAAATGCCTTAGGCACTATGCCACCAGAGCACCCCATCTCTCTTCCAGTCCATTCCACACACTACTTTCAAGTATCTTTCTAATATACAAACCTATTCACTTCATTCCCCTACCTAATAATATTCCTCACTCCTATCAGATATAATCCAAGACCCTCAGCCTCCATCACCAGTCTCTTTTCTCACTATTTTCTCTCTGAACTTTGTCTTAGTCATACTCAGTTAATCGTAGTTACTAAATATGCTTTCCTCTTTCATATTTCTGTGAATATGCACATAGTATTTTCCTTACAGAGAGCCTTGGGTGATGCAAATGGTTAATGTACTTGACTACTCACTAAAAGGTTGGAGGTTGAGTCTAGTCTGAAAGAGAAAGGTTTAGCAATTTACCTCTGAAAACTTAGCCATTGAAAACTCTATGGAGCACACTTCTATCTTATGAGTCAGAGTTGACTCGATGGCATTTTTGTTTTTTGTTTCTGGTATTTTCCCTGGCAACTGTTTTTTTGTTTTGTTTTGTTTTTGTTTTGTTAATTTGCCCTACATAGAATTACTTCTTTCCTGTATCGACTGGGCACATTTTCAACCAATCCTTCATGTTTTAGTTCTCATGTATTTCCTATGTGGAGCTTTGTCTGATTTCTCTCTTTCTTTTTTCTTTTTAGCAAAAATAGCTTCTCCTTTGCAAACACATCTAGCAGTACATAGCTGTTCGTGTGCTTTTTATTTTCTTTCCCCAAGTATATCAATCATTTTCTTTTATATTGTAAAGTGAAACATACATACAGAAAGGTGCATTAGACATGTATGTACGGTTAAATAAATAATCACGTGGTGAACTCTCATGAAACCACTACCAGGTCAAGAAATAGAATGTTTCTGGTATCTCAGAAGCACTTCTCCTCCCCTCCTTGGGTAATTACTACCTTGACTCTTATGATGATCAGTTCCTTGCTTCTCTTTATAATTCTATCACTCATGTATTCATTCCTAAACAATATTATTTATTTTAGCCTCATTGGATATTTATATGAGTAAAATCATGTTTTGTACTGTGCCTCACTGCTTCTGTCCATTACTAAGCTTGTGAGATTCATTCATACTATTAGGTGTAGCTAGAATTCATTTGTTTTTATCACTGTTTAATAGTGTACTGTACGAATATACCCTGATTCATACATCCATTCTAATGGGTTATTTTCCATTTTTGGTTCTTATGAATAATGACTTATAAGCATTTGTATATGTATCCTGGTGCACAGAGCACAACCTTTTTTTAGGGTAGAGATCCAGGAGTAGAATTGCTGGGTCCTGGGGTAAGTGCTTTCTTCAACGTTGGTGGGTAACATCAAACTCTTTTCCAAAGAGGGCCTACCAATCTGTTCTATTGCCAGAGTGTATGAAAGTTTTTAGGAGCTCTGGTGGAGTAATGCCTAAGGCACTTGACTGCTAACCAGAAGGCTGACAGTTCAAACCCACCAGCCACTCCTTGGAAGGAAGGTTGGGCAATCTAACTTCCGTAGTGATACTGCCTCAGAAATCCAAGGAGGGGTCTCTGTGAGTCAGATCCGACTTGACGGCAGTGAGGTTTTAAGGATGAGAGTTTTTGTTGCTCCATATCCTCACCAACACTTGGCATTGTTAGACCTTTTAATTTTTGTCAACCTTATGTAATGATTTCTCAATATGGTTTTTGTTTGCATTTCTTTGATTGCTAATAAAGTTGAGCACTTTTTACATTTATTTACCATTTGAATTTTCCCTTTTGTGAAGTGCCCATTTAGGATTTTGCTCCTTTTTCTGTTGGGTTCTCTTCTCTGATTTCTTCATGTAGGCTTAGTATTCTTCTTTTTGTTCAACCACTGTATCTTATGAATGTCTCCTATAAACATATCCTATGTATGCTAACTAATCTCCTTATCTTCAGTCTCTAACCCTTTTATTCCATTTTCCTCAGAGATACTTGTCATTTCTAGGCCTAAAACCCTTCAATGACTCCTCATTGACAACACAGGATATAAGACCTTTCAGCATCTGCCATCTCTGCCTCACACTCCTTATCTCCTGCTGGATCCTCCACCCACTCCTTTTTATTTCTTTTTTTAAACTGTAACTTCAATCTACACAAAATTTCTTTTATTTCCTCAAACACTTAAAACTGTCTCACTCTCTCTCCCTGGAGTACCCATTCTTAAATGGTTCTCCACAAGATGCAATGTATGAAATCCATGTGCATGGCCCTTTCTCCTAGACAAACCTACATTCACTTAGAATTTTGCCCCATAAGCTCTAACTTCACTTCTTTCTCTCTCCCTCAAAGAAGTATAGCATAAGGAAAGTGATCATTAGTGACATTAGTTATTATAGTGATAACCACTCCCTCATGGACAACTTCCAATCTGTTTCTCTAGCTCTAACCTCTTTCAGAAGCTATAAATCTATGATATCCAACTACCCACTCACTGGACAGCTCCACCTCAAACTCAACACATCAAAATTGATTTTACTAATTTTTTCTCATTGGAGAACCAGTACTATTTATGTTTTCTAAAAGGCAAATCATCTCTCAAAAAGTAAGAAATTACTATGTTCTTCACAATTGACACCTTGGTTGAGAACCAAGATACGTGCATCAGTATATATTGTTTGTAGAAAGGACAGAGACTATGGATTCACACCTGTCGTGATTTATCTTACAGTTCAGTCATTGCTGTGTGATCCTGACCTAGTTGCTCAACACTTCTGACTTTCATCTGAAAAATAGGCTACCTACTTTAAAGTTGCTATAAAGACTATAAATAATTACGTAAAACTCTTAGCATATTGCCTACCTCCTAAATATCTTTCAAATTTGTACACATATCTTGTCCTCCCTGCCACAGCTCCATTTTAAGCCACTGCTACCTATGACCTGTATTACTGCAATAGACTTCTTATGAGGCTTTTGCCCACATTCCTGCCTGCTCGATCTTGCTCAGAGCAAAGAATATTCTGAATGATTGATGAACCCTTAACAGATGTGTCCCTGGTATGGAGATGGATATATAACTGCATTTGTTGAGTGTCTATCATATGACAGGGAGCTCTGGTGGCATAGTACCTAAGGCATTTGACTGCTAACCAGAAGGCTGGCGGTTCAAACTCACCAGCCACTCCTCAGAAGGGAGATTGGGCAATCTACTTCCATAGAGATATTGCCTCAGAAGCCCAAAGAGGGGTCGCTATGAGTCAAAAACAACTCCATGGCAGTGAGTTTTTTTAATACACAGTATTGATAAAGTAGTGAGCAAAAGCCACATGATTTTCTCAATCAATTCAGGAAAAGCATTTGACAAAGTCAACACTCTTTAATAATAAAAAGCACTCAATAAAGTAGGAATAGAGGACTTCCTCAATCGCAAGAGACTGGATAGTCTCTCCCTAAGATCAAGAAAAAGACAAACATGTACACTCTCACAACTTCTATTCAACATTGTACTGGAAGTTGTAACTGGGGAAATTAGGAAGAAAATAAAAGGCATTCAGATTGAAAATAAGAAGTAAGCTCAATAATAAAAAGAATAATGATCTACTTCTGTAGGATACCACCTCTGAAACCGAAGGAGGGGTCGCTATGAGTCGCAATTGATTTGACGGCAGTGAGTTGGTTAGTTGGTTATCATGTGACAGGGGCTGGTTTAGCATTTTTATACATGATCTCATCTACAAAATAGCTTGAAAATCTGATGAGTAAAAAAATACTCTCTCTCTCTATATATATATTTTTATATTTTTAAAAAAATAGATTTGTGTTTCTGTGGTTAGTAATGAGTTTAACTACATCATTTACTGTATGATAAAGTAGGTATCATCATTTCCTGTTTTAAATTTTACCTTTTAAAAACTGGAGGTTAGAGAGGTTGAGTGCCTTGCCCACGGCTACTGTGGGCAGAGGTGAGGAGCTCTGTGTGTGTCCAGGTCTATATGGTTTCAGGGACAATGCTCTCCTCGTGTTTTGTGCTGCCTTTGTATCGGTTTATCAGAGACTGAGGCTATGAAACATTCTCCTCCTGTTCTTACCTCCCTGTGTGCTGATTCTGGGCTGACTGTACAGCCTTTTAGTAATTGGGCTTTTGCACATCACTTGGGTATGAAGACATGATGGTGGATGCAAATATCTGGTCTACCCAACAGGCATATTCCTCTTCGTCTATTAATAAACTGGCACTCTAATTTTATATTTCCGTTTTATATGAGTTAGTGAGCCTGCATTGGCCTCCCTTAGTTCTCTCAGCTCTGACAGGATTGAGTTTCTCAACTAGCAAGGTTGAGGCCAGACTCTGGACTTGGAAAAATTTGCCAAGGGAAAATAAGCCTTCTAGGAGCTCTAGTGGTATAGTGGTTAAGGCATTTGGCTCCTAATTAGAAGGTCAGTGGTTCAAACCCACCAGCTGCTCCTCAGGAGGAAGATGAGGCAGTCTACTTCCTTGAAGATTTACAACCTTGGAAACCCAGTGGGGGTCACTATGAGTCAGAATCGACATGATGACAATGAGTTTTTAAGCTTTCTAGTAGCCAGTGTGCTGCTCTAAGTTACAACTTTTTGATGGCTACAATTAACCTATAATTTGATGCCTACAATTAACAACAACACAATTAACCTTGATAAAATTGATGAAAAATCTTTTATTTAGTTTGAAATATGACAGCTTTTAGAGACTTAGGTAGTAACAGAATTGAAGACTCTGCACAAGGTTTCTTGAGACTTATGCTAATCTTTGTAAATGACTGCTCATTTCTTAATGTTTCCTCAAGCATTCGATCATCAAACATGTTTTGAGCCCCATTATAAGGTATCATTTTAGTGTAAGGCAAGGCAATTTAGTATTTTGTCCTTGCCAGCAAGATCCTTACAGTATAATTGGGACATTGTTGTTGTTAGGTGCTGTCAAGTTGGTTCCAATTCATAGCAAAGGAGCTCTAGTGGCTCAGTGCCTAAGGCATTTGACTGCTAACCAGAAGGTTGATGGTTCAAACCTACCAGCCACTCTGCAGAAGAAAGATTGGGCAATCTACTTCCGTAAACGTTTACCACCTCAGAAACCCAAAGGGGGTCTTTATAAGTCGAAATCAACTTGATGGCAGTGAACTTTTATACAACAGAATGAAACACTGCCTGGTCCTGCATCATCCTCAAAATTGTTGCTTTCTTTGAGCCCATGGTTGCAGCCACAGTGTCATCCATCTAATTGAGGGTCTTCCTTTTTCACACTGACCCTCTACCAAGCATGATGTCCTTCTTCAAGGCCTAGACCTTCCTGATAACATGTCCAAAGTATGTGAGACAAATCTTACCACCCTTGCTTCTAAAGAACATTCTGGCAGTACTTCCAAGACCAGTTTGTTCATTCTTCTTGCAGTCCATGGTACATTCAATATTCTTCACCAACACCATAATTCAAATGAGAACATTAGATATGGAAAACATGACCAACAATTCAAAATAGCAGATAACAGTATTTTTACATAAGATGCATTCCATGAGTCAAATGGATTTGAAGTGAATGTTTGCTATAGTACGTGCCTGGCACTCATGTGGGAGCTCTGTATACGTGTTGAATTTTGGCCTCCCAGATACCACTCCCTCATGGACAACTTCCAATCTGTTTCTCTAGCTCTAACATCTTTCAGAAGCTATAAATCTATGATATCCAACTACCCACTCACTGGACAGCTCCACCTCAAACTCAACACATCAAAATTGATTTTACTAATTTTTCTTCTTCGGAGAGGCAGTACAATCTCAGAATTAAGAACATGGAGTCTAGGATGTTGGGTTGAATCCCAGCTCCAGTACTGAATGGCCTTGGGGAAGTCCCTTAACTCTTCTTTCCTTGTGTGAGGGAATATAAAAGGTTGTTCTTAGGATCAGATGAGATAATACATAGACAGCATTTAACACACTACCTGCACAGAGTCCGTAATCATTAAATGTCAGCTATTAGCATCTATAATTGTTGTTGTTGTTGTTGTTGTTTGCCGTTGAGTCGCCCCGACTCATAGCGACCTCTCCTTGGGTTTCCGAGGCAGTATCACTACGGAAGTAGGATTGCCCAACCTTCCTTCCTAGGAGTGGCTGGTGGGTTTGAACTGCCAGCCTTCTGGTGAGCAGTCAAGTGCCTTAGGCACTATGCTACCAGAGCTCCTTAGCATCTATAATTAGTTACCAAAAATTGTGTATCTTATCTTTTTGTTAGCTTTCAGATTATGATTCATCCCACATGCTTATTATTCGACACTTTGCTGGGTGTTGAAGATATAGAAATGAATATTTATCAATCTCCGTGTCTGTGGCAGATACATACATAGTTACAGCCTTCAGATGATAGATATAATGGAAAAACACATAATGTGTAAAAAGGGGTCTGGAGGATATACCTCTCTGCCTTTCACAACTTGCCTTTCACCACTTTACTGTAGATATTGCAGGAGAGTTTGCTTTTATTGCTTTTGAAAAAATGTCCAGGTAAGGTTTTCTACCTTACTTCTTTAATCCTACTCCCCTCCACCAATGTAAACATTGTTTACAGTTTAGTATGTATCCTTCCAGACCTTTTCCTATTTATACACATATATGTTTATGTAGCTAGAAGTAGTTTTTTACACAAATAACACCATACCATAAATATGCTTTTTGCTCTTTTAAGTTTTTCCATATTAGTATCTAATAATATTACCTTATTTTTTAAAAAAGTTCCTAAATGGCATTCCATATTTTGGAGCTACCGTAGTTTATTTAGTTATTTCCCTGTTGAAGGACTTTTAGATTGCTTCCAATTTTTCATTATTACAAAAAATGCTGCAGTGAACTTTTTGTATGTATGTTCTTATGGACACATGCAATTATTCCTGCAAGATAAGTTATAAGAAGTGAAAGGGCTAGGTTAAAAGGTATGAAAATTCAAATTTTTGTTAGTGTATGCTAAATTACCCTCCAAAAAACTTGTGTAAGTTTCCACTCTCATCCAGCAGCAAATGAGAATATTCATTCCCCCAAATCTCACCAACATTGGATATTAACCAAAAAACCAAACTCACTGCCGTCCAGTCAGATCCTACTCATAGCGACCCCTCCTTTGGTTTCCAAGGCAGTATCACTATGGAAGTAGATTGCCCAACTTTCCTTCCAAGAGGTGGCTGGTGTGTTTGAACTGCCAGCCTTCTGGTTAGCAGTCAAGTACCTTAGGCACTATGCTACCAGAGCTCCTACATTGGATATTATCAGAGTTATAATTTTTGCAAATCTGATGAGTAAACTGTGTTATATTGTATTTGCAGATTTATATTTCTGCAATTACTAGTGAATTGAAGCATGCTTTTATGTATTTGCTGATTGTTTATAAGCCTGTTAATTGTTAATACCATTTGCCTATTTCTTTATTGGATTTTATGAATTTCTTATAGATTTCAAAGCTCTCTTCATTACATTAATCCTTTAGCCATTATATATGTTGCAGATCATTTTGTCCTATCCTGTTGCTTTTTAAAAAACATTATTTACCATCATACCAAAACAAACCAAACTAAGCTCCCTGCTGTCGAGTTGGATCTGACTCATAGCAACCCCTCCTTGTGTTTCTGAGGCAGTATCACTATGGAAGTATATTGCCCAATCATCCTTCCAAAGAGTGGCTGGTGGGTTTGAACTGCCAGCCATCTGGTTAGCAGTCAAATGCCTTAGGCAGTATGCCACCAGAGCTCCCTGACATCATACAGAAAATTTTAATTCTTATGTAGTAAAACTTGTCAGTTGTTTAAACTCTGATGGCTTCTGGGGTTTGTTGTTTGCTTAGAAAGCTATTTCTACCCCAAGAAGACTCTAGCTATAGACAGATAAATACCACTTGTCTGCAGTGGAGGCTTACGTGTTACTGTGATGGTAAGTCGGTTTCAGTGGAGCTTCCAGACTAAGTTAGACTAGAAAGGCCTGGCCATCTACTTTTGACAATCAGCTAAGGAAAACTCTATGGATCACAACCATCTGATCTTGTTGAACATGTTTCATTTCTCTTGGGTATATGTCTGGGGGTGGAATTGCTGGATCAAATGGTAACTCTACGTTTCAATTTGTGAGGACTGCCAGGCTGTTTTCCAAAATGGCTGCACCATTTTACATTCCTATCAGCAATATGTGAGGGTTCCAGTTTCTCCACATCCTCCCCAACAACTTATTATCTGTCGACTAGAATGGTAGAAGGGAGCTCTGGTGGCACAGTGCCTAAGGCATTTGACTGCTAACCAGAAGGCTGGTGGTTCAAACTCATCAGCCACTCCTTGGAAGGAATACTGGGCAGTCTACTTCCGTAGAGATACTGCCTTGGAAACCCAAGGAGGGGTCTCTATAAGTCACAATTGACTTGACGACAATGAGTTTGGGTTTTCTGTTTGTTTGTTTTTGAGGATGGTAGATATGAAGGTTGGTGGTTCAAACGCACCAGCCACTCTGCAGAAGGATGATTGGGCAATCTACTTCTGTAGAGATACCACCTCAGAAACCCAAGGAGGGGTCATTGGTATAAGTCAGAGACAACTCGATGGCACATGACAACAGGCATGAAATGGTATCTCATTGTGGTTTTTACTTGTGTTTTTCTGATGACTAATGCTGTTGAGCATCTTTTCATATGCTTACTGGCCATTTGTATATCTTCCTTGGAGAAATATATTCAGATCACCACTGATTTTTTTAGTCCATTTTTTTGTATCAACACTACCCTATTTCAATCATTGTAGCATCACAGGATGTTTTATATCTCATGGGGCACATCACGAACACTCCATTGTTTTTCTTTCTCACAACTTTTGTGATTGCTTTCGTACATTTCCTGTCAGGTGAATTTTGGAATAGACTTGCCCAGTTCCATAAAATATCCTTTAAGTATTTTGATTGGGATTTCATTAAATTTATAGTTTAATTTGAGTCTCATCCAGTAACATGATGATTCATTTGTGTTTGTCTCCTTTTATGTCTTTTAATATAGTTTATAATTTATTCATATAAATATTGGGTGCTTATTGGTGGGTTTATTCACATGTATATTATAATTAGCCTCTACTATAAGTAAGATATTTTCCATTAGGTTATACGTGTTATACAGGAAAAAATGTTGATTTTAGTTGAACTTTTATTTTATCAAGGGTTTTTTACCAAGATATTGTATTAGTTCTAATTTTTCTCAGTTGATTCTTAGAATTACTAAGTTTAAAATTAAATCATTTGTAAATAGAGACAATTTTATGTCTTCCTTTGTAATATGCCTATTCTTTTTTCTTATTGCATTAGCTAGGACTTCCACTGCCATGTTTTAGTAGCTGAAATGAGGGCAGTGACAGCAGACATATTTGTCTTATTCCTGATTTTGGTAAAAATGGTGAAGACTATTTTATCAAACTAAAGAAATTTTCTTCTACTTCTGGCTTGCCGAGTTTTAAAACTTTTATTTTGGTTTTATTTTGTTCCTTAAAATCAGAAATCAGATATTAAAGTTATCCCTTTTAAGGAAAAAATAGGAGCAAATTTAGGGGCCTTAGTATAAGACATCAATAGACTATCAAGCATAACCCAAAATATACAAATAGCAGAAGATACAACTAGATGAATGGGACCTTCTAAAAATTAAACTTTTATGTGCCTCCAAAGACTTCTCAAAAAGAGTCAAAAGAGGACCTACAGATTGGGAAATAATATTTGGCAATGACATATCTGACAAGGGACTTATCTTTAAAATTTATAGAAAACCCCAACACCTCAACAACAAAAAGACAAATAATGTAATTAAAAAATGGGCAGAAGACATGACTAGACACTTCCCCAAAGAGGATATTAAGGCAGCCAACAAACACATGAAGAAATGTTCATGATCATTAACCATTAAAAAAACCAAACTCACTGCCATCAAGTCAGATCTGACTCATAGTGACCCCTCCTTGTGTTTCTGAGGTGGTATCACTATGGAAGTAGATTGCCCAACCTTCCTGCTGAGGAGTGGCTGATGGGTTTGAATTGCCAGGCTTCTGGTTAACAGTCAAATGCCTTAAGCACTGTGCCACCAGAGATGCAAATCAAAACAACAATGAGATACCATCTTTCCCCAGCACTAGTAGCAAAGTTCAACAGGACAGAAAATAACAAATGCTGGCAAGGATGTGGAGAGATTGGGACTCTCATACACTGCTGGTTGGACTGTTAAATGATACAACCACTATGGAAAGCAGTATGGTGATTCATTAAAAAGCTGGAATTAGAAATACCATTTAACCCAGCCATTCCATTACTAGGTATATACCCTAAAGAAGTAAGAGCCAGGACAAAAACAGGTATATGCACACCCATGTTCATAACAGCACTATTTACAATGGTAAAAAAATGGAAACAACCTAGGTGCCCATCAACAGAAGAATGGATAACCAAACTATGGTACATACACACAATAGAATACTATGCAACCCTAAAGAATAACATAGAATGTGCAAAACAGCACATAATGTGGATGAACTTGGAGGACATTATGCTGAGTGAAATAAGTCAATCATAGAAGGACAAATATTATATCAGTTCATTATTGCAAAAAGTCAAGGAAGGATTTATATATGGAAGGAAACTTTCTTTGTTGGTTACCAGGAGTGGAAGGGTAGGGGAGGGAACACTGCTAAATAGGTAGAGGCAAGTATTGATTTGGGTGAAGGGAAGGGCCATGTACCAAATGTGAGTGATCAACACAGTGGCATTGAGGAAGAAAAAGACATAGAGAGGTGCATAAGAGGTATAGACAACAAAGATGAACCCTTTTGCACATACAGTTCTGAGTCAGTGAAGGCAAACATAAATCTATGGGTGAATAGATGGGCAGACAGGTTATATGTGTTATATTAATGGATTAAAGGAGAAAAATTTCAAGTTTAAAAAGGGATTTTTTAAAATTGTGACTTGTTTATATACTATAGAACGTACACATGTTATATATATACTATGATACATTAGGTAGATACACTCTTTGGAGAGATCAATCATGGGAGACTAGAAGCGCTGTGTATGCACAAGGAGACAGCTTGGGGGGCAGGAGTGCATGGGAGGGAAGGATGCAGGGAAGAGGTAACTATGGGAAGGAAGTGGGAAGAGAGCTGTTGCATTGTGGGAAATTACAGTCAATGTCATGAAACAAAGTGTATGTGAATTGCTGTATGGAACATGAATTTTCTCTGTAAACTTTTACCCAAATCACAATAAAAATCTATATAACACATAGATTAGGTATGTCTATGCAGAGGGGAGTGTGCCCATGATCATGTATAGGGTTGGCAGACAATGTTTCTACAAATGTATTGATATGTTCTGTAAGAATGTCCAGGTATATAGTAGGACTGACAAGGAACAAGGTTGTAGTGACTTCTTGGCCACAGCCAGCTACCCAGAGGGAGCAAGTAGTTGGACCTATGGGCTCAGGACCGTGGTCACAGGGGACATCAAGCTCAATTGGCATAACACACTATACAAAAACATTGTTCCACATCCTACTTTGGCGAATAGTGACCAGAATCTTAAAAGCTTTCAAGCGGCCATCTAGATGCAACAACGGGTCTCTCCTCATCCAGAGCAAAGAAGAATGAAGAAAACCAAAGACACATGGAAACAATTATTCCAAGTGACTGGTACACCATGCAATCCTCAGCCTATCCAACCATGAGACGAGAAGAACTAGATGGTGCCCGGCTACCACTGTCAACTATATAGAGGGGGATCTGTGTAGGAGATCCTGGATAGAGTGGGAGAACAATGTAGAACAAACCTCAAAATCATAAAAAAAAAAAAAAAATTAAAAAAAAATAAAAAGGACCAGGTTTGCTGGTCTGAAAGAGCCTGGTGAAACTCCTGAGACTATGGCCCCTAGCTGCCCTTCAGGTCAGGAATTGAACCCACTCCTATGGCTTCCAGCAAAACAAAAGACAGGCATATGAGCTGAACATTTACATTAGGTAGATACACTCCTTGGAGAGATCAATCAGGAGAGAATAGAAGGGCTGTGTATGCACAGGGAGACAGCTCAAAGGGGAGGAGTGCATGGAAAGGAAGGACACAGGAAAGAGGTAAATGTGGGGAGGAAGTGGAAGGGGAGCTGTTGCATTGTGGGAAATTGTAGTCAATGTCATGAGACAAAGTGTATGTGAACTGCTATATGGAAGATGAATTTGCTCTGTAAACTTTCACCAAAATCACAATAAAAATTTAAAAAAAAAAATGCACAAACTTACTCCTTTTTAACTTGAAGTTTTTCTCCTTTAATCCACTAATATAACACATTGTATTAATATTGTTAGGTGCCATTATATTGGTTCTGACTCATAGCAACACTATGGACAATAGAACGAAACACTACTCAGTGCTGTGTCATCCTCTCAATTGTTGCTGTTTTGAGCCCATCATTGCAGCCAATGTGTCAATCTACCTTGTTAAGGGTCTTCCTCTTTTTTGTTGACTCTCTACTTTACCAAACATGATGTCCTTCTCCAGGGACAGGTCCCTCCTGGTAACATGTCCAAAGTATGTGAGATGAAGTCTCACCAGCCTTGCTTCTAAGAAGCATTCTGGCTATACTTCTAAGACAGATTTGTTTGTTCTTTTGTATGTCCACAGTACAATATTCTTCAGCAATACCATAATTCAAATGCATCAATTCTTCTTTGATCTTCCTTATTCATTGTCCAGGTTTCCCATGCACGAGATCATTGAAAATACTATGGCTTGGGTCAGGTGTACTTTAGTCCTCAAAGTGACATATGTGCTTTTTAATACCTTAATGAGGTCTTTTGCAGCATATTTGTCCATGTCATTTGATTTCCTGACTGCTGCTTCCATGGGCATTAATTGTGGATCCAAGTAAAATGAAATCCTTGACAACTTCAATATTTTCTCCATTTATCATGATGCTTTTTTTTTGTTGTTGTTGTTTTTCAGTGTTGTGGTATAATCCATGCTGAAGACTGTAGTCTTTGATCTTCATCAATAAGTGCTTCAAGTCTTAACTTTCTGCAAGCAGGGTTGTGTCATCCGCATATTGCAAATTGAGTCTTCCTCCAATCTTGATGCAGCATGCTTCTTGATATAGTCCAGCTCCTCAGATTATTAAGGAGCTCTGTTCGTGCTGTGGTTAAGGCATGCAGCTGCTAACCAATAGATCGACAGTTCAAACCCACCAGCTGCTCTGTGGGAGAAAGATGAGGCAGTCTGCTTCCAATAAGATTTACAGCCGTGGAAACCTATTGGCAGTTCTGCTGTATCATATAGGGTGGCTATGAGTCAGCATAGACTTGAGGCAGTGGGTTAGGTCTAGGATTATTTCCTCAACATAGAGATTGAGTAGGAATGATGAAAGGTTACAACCCTGATGCACACCTTTCCTGATTTTAAATCACACAGTATCCCTTTGTTCTGTTGGAACTGCCTCTTGGTGTGTGTATACAGTTCTCATGAGCACAATTAAGTATTTTGGAATTTCCATTCTTTGCACTGTTATCCATAATTTATTATGATATGCATAGTCTATAATCAATAAAACTCAGGTAAACATCCTCTTGGTATTCTCTGCTTCCACCCAAGAGCCATCTGACATCAGCAGTGGTATCCTTCATTACACATTCTCTTCTGAATCCAGGTTGAATTTCTGGCAGTTCTCTGTTGATGTACTGCTGCAACCATTTTTTACTTATCTTTAGCAAAACTTTACTTGTGTGTGACATTAGTGATACTGTTTGACAATTTCTGCATTCTGTTGAATCAGCTTTCTTTGGAATGGGCATAAATATGGATCTGTTCCCCAGTCAGTTGGCCAGGTAGCTGTCTTCCAGATTTCTCAGCATAGACAAGTGAGCACTTCCAGCATTGCATCTCTTTGTTGAAACATTTCAATTGGTATTCCAGCAATTCCTGGAGCCTTGTTTTTTGCCAGTTCCTTCAGTGCACCTTAGACTTCTTCCTTTGGTGCCATTGGTTCTTGATTATATGCTACCTCCTGAAAAGGCTGAATGTCAACCAATTCTTTTTTTTTTTTTAATTTTTTATTGTGATTTGAGTGAAAATTTATATAGCAAGTTGGTTTTCCATTGAGCAATGCATACACACTTTGCTTGGTGACGTTGGTTGCAATCCCCACAACATAACAGCACTCTTCCCTGTGTTTCCATTTCCATTTGTCCTTCTTTCCTATCCTTTCCTGCTTCCTGAGCTTTATCCCTGGGCAAATACAACCCTTTTAATCTCTTATAGTTGATTGTTCTAAGGAATGCTTATCTCTCTGCTGTTACTGTTCACCTTATAGGCCTGTCTATTGTTTGGCTGAAGTTGAGCCATGGTGGTGAGTTCAGTTTCCGGCTTGAAGGGTTACCAAGAGCCACAGTCTTGGGGGTTCCATCAATCTCTGTCAGACCAGTAAGCCTGGTCTTTTTTATGATTTTGAGTTTTGTTCCACATTTTTCTCCTGCTCTGTCCAGGACCTTTGTTTGTGATCACATTCAGAGAGGTGGGTAGTGGTGGTTGGGCACCATCTAGTTCTTCTTGTCTCAGGCTATTGAAGGCTGAGGTTCATGTGGTCCATTAGTCCTTTGGACTAATTATTATTTTACTTTCTTATTATGAAATTATCCAAACATACAGGAAAGAACAGAGAAGAGCATGCTCAACCTGCCATGAACTTGCCCTTCCAGCTCTACTATACTCTAATATTTTCTTTTTTTAACTTTTATTGTGATTTGGGTGAAAGTTTACAAAGCAAATTGATTTTCCATTCAATAGTTCATACACATTTTATTGATCACAATCCCCACAATGTAACAGCACTCTTCCCCCTTCCTCCCTGTCATTACCATTTCCCTTGGTCCTTCTTTCCTATGCATTTCTGCCTTCTGAGCTTTATCCCTGAGCAAATGCTGCCCTTTTGATCTCTTATGGGTGATTGTTCTAAGAAGTGCATCCCTCCCTGATGTTATTGTTCACCTCATAGGTTTATTTATTGTTTGGGTGAAAGTTGAGCCCTGGGAGTGAGTTCAGTTCCAGGTTTGAAGGGTGAATAAGTTTCTATCAGAGAAGAAAACCTGGTGTTGTTTTTTTTTTTTTTCATTATTATGAGTTTTGTTCCACATATTTCCCCTACTGCATTCAAGGTATCCTAATGTGATCCCTTTCAAAGTGATTGGCAGTTGTAGCTGGGGCACCATCTAGTTCTGGTCTCAGGATCATGGAAGCTGAGGTTCTCATGGTCCACTAGTCCCTTGGATTAATTGTTTCCATGTATCTTTGATTTTCTTCACTCTTCTTTGCTCCAGATGAAAAGAGACCAATAGTAGCACCTTAGTGGGTGCTTACAAGGTTTTAAGACCCCAGTTGATACTCACCAAGTAGGATATAGAACAATGTCTTTGTGAACTATGTTATGCCAATTGACCTTGATGTCTCCTGTGACTATGCTCCTGATCGCAAAGGCCCAGCGACTTACTCCCTCAAGATGTTTGGTTATGGGTAATAAGTTTTCATAACTTTGTTACCTGTTAGCTCTGTGTCTGTATGGACATTTTTACATCACATATAAATACATATGTAGAAATATCTTCTACCAGACCTATGTGTGGCATAGGTATAGTCGCATTCACCTCCCATACCTGATCATCTTGCTTCTCTACTGATGTATCTACTCGTAGATTAATGTTTTTTATTACTGATACTGGGAGCTCTGGTAGTGTAGTACGTAAGGCACTTGACTGCTAACCAGAAGGCTGGCAGTTCAAATCCACCAGCCACTCCTCGGAAGGAAGATGGGGCAATCTACCTCCATAGTGATACTGCCTCAGAAACCCAAGGAGGGGTCACTATTAGTAGGGTCCGACTCGACGGCACATAACGACAACAATAACAACATTACTGATACCACAGTTTTGTCTATAATGGTGTCTACCTTTGTTGTCTGTAAATGTTATGGACCTCTCCATGTCTTCCTTTTCCTTAGTGATATTCTGCTAGTCTTCCACTTTTTGTATATTGCCTTTCCCTTCACCCAAATTATTAAATATCTCTTACCTAGTTAGAGTTAGAGTTAGTTACATAAAGAAAACGAAAATTCTCACAACTGGACCAATAAGCAACATCATGATAAATGGAGAAAAGATTGAAGTTGTCAAAGATTTCATATTACTTGGTTCTGTAATCAACAACAATGGAAGCAGCAGTCAAGAAATTAGATGATGTGTTGCACTGGGCAAATCTGCTGAAACAGACCTCTTTAAAGTGCTGAAGAGCAAAGATGTCTCTTTGAAAACTGAGGTGCGCCTAACCCAAGCCATGGTGTTTTCAACCACCTCATAAGCATGTGAAAGTTGGACAATGAATAAGGCAGATTGAGGAAGAGTTGAAGCTTTTGAGTCGTGGTGTTGGTGAAGAATACTTAAAGTACCATGGACTACCAGAAAAACTAACAAATCTGTCCTGGAAGGAGTGTAGCCAGAATGCTCCAGACTTTGTCTCACCTACTTTGGTCATGTTGTCAGAAAGGACCATTCCCTGGAGAAGGATATCATGCTTGGTAAAGTGGAAGGTCAACAAAAAAGGGAAAGGCCCTGGATTGAAAAAGTGGCTGTGACAATGGGCTCAAGTATAGCAAATATTGTGAGGCTGGCGCAGGACTGGACAGTGTTTTGTTCTGTTGTACATAGGGTCGCTAAGAGTCAGAGCTGACTCAATGACACCTAACAACAACCTAGTTAGTAATTTTCTCTCCCCTCAACCAATTCTTTTTGGTACAGTGACTCTGTGTTCCTTCCATCTTCTTTTGTTACTTCCTGTGTCATTCAATATTTTTCCCATAGAATCCTTCAATATTGCAACTCAAGGCTTCAATATTTTCTTCAGTTCTTTCAGCTTGAAAAATGCTGAGCATGTTCTTGCTTTGAGTTTTTTCTTTAGTTTTATCAGCTTGAGAAATGCCAAGCATATTCTTCCCTTTTGGTTTTCTAACT
The DNA here is from genome assembly GCF_000298275.1 of Orycteropus afer afer. Taxonomy (NCBI): domain Eukaryota; kingdom Metazoa; phylum Chordata; class Mammalia; order Tubulidentata; family Orycteropodidae; genus Orycteropus; species Orycteropus afer. Next base: position 2,333,462 of record NW_006921957.1, read on the forward strand.
AACAGAGCTATGTCTGGTACCCTAATACATGTATTTTTGAATAACCTGGGCCTACCTTCCATCCTCTCCTTCTTTTTCTGCTTACCTTCTTCCCTCAAACAATAAATGAACACAAAAATAAGCATAAAATAGGACTTCTGGTAAGATGGAGAATAGGCAGACAAGTGACACAGACCCTCTTCAAAAAAGAAAAGAAAAACCAATTGACAGAGATACAGAAGATAATCTTGGAGCCCTGAGCTTTGAAAGGAATTATATAGAAGTGGATTTGGCACCAACTAGTGGAAAAACCCGAACAAAAACAGTGAGTACAGAGATGGTCGGAGCTGCAGACTGTCAGCTACTCTGACGGGACCAACAGCCTAAATATTTTCAAGTGGTGTTGGGACCTGAGAATTGACCTAAAGATCAGCCCTGGTCACTAAGGACTGCAGGAACAACTGTGCTGGTGGCCTATGACTCAGAAGGGAATCAGTTCCACTGTCCAGAGGGTGCAGCCATTTTGATTGTTTACACATGGCAGCCATTTTGGATATATAAAGTGACTGAGGGTGCAGTCATTTTGAATGTTTACAAGCAGTGGCTATTTTGGACATTTAAAGTGACTGAGGGCAGAGCCATTTTGAATCTATACAAGTGGCAAAGATTTTGGATTTTAAAGTGATAGCATTCTGATTCAGATTCCAGGGACCTAAGAATAGGCTTTGTTTGCCAAGGTTGGCAGGTACATACATGAGGCTGACAACAGGAAAGGAGACAGGTGGTGAGTGTATAAGTGCTTCCAACTAGTGAATACAGGAGCACAGCACAGTACCCTGCTTGCGTAGATAACATACAAAGAAAACAAAAGTCATGGACAAGTCACTCCAGCATACAATCACCAATTAAATATAACACAAAAATTTCACAATGCCTCAGAGACAACAGAACATCACAGTCCACACAAAGAAGCAAGATAAAGCAGGAGAAACAAGGGACCAGGATACAGACCCAAAACACATCCCTAAGGAAGACGCAGCATTGGAACTCCCTGAAAAGGAATTCAAAAGAATCATATTTAGGTATCTTCAAAGGATTCAGAGACAGATCAAGGAAAACACAGACAAAACTCTAGAAGAATTTCAGAAGAAAATACAAGAACAAAATGACAAAATAAATAAAAATTAGGAATAATTCAAAATCTACAGATGGAAATGCAGAAGATTAATACTAAATTGTCAGAAATAGTTAACACATTGAAAGGGCAAAACAGTAGATGCAATGGAAGACAGAATTAATGAGATTGAAGACAAATACCTGATACTTCTTTGGAAAGGGGTCAGTCAGAAAAAAAATCAAAACAAAATGAAGAAAGCCTAAGGTTCATGTGGGATACCATCAAAAGGAATAACCTACATGTCATTGGAATTCCAGAACAGGATGAGAAAAATAAAACCACTGAGAAAATTATCTAAGATTTGTTGAAAGAGAACTTCCCTGATACAATGAAAGATGAGAATATATCCATTCAGGAAGTCCAACAAACCCCAAACTGGATAGACCCCAAAAGAAAATCACCCAGACATATCATCATCAAACTTAACAAAACCAAAGACAAAGAAAGAATCCTGAAAGCAGCACAGGAAAAACAAAAAGTTACATACAAGAGGCAACCAGTAAGACTAAGTTTGGATTTCTCAGCAGAAACCATGCAGGTGAAAAGACAACGGGATGGTATATATAAAACTCTGAAAGAGAAAAAATTCCAACCAAGAATTATGCACCCAGCAAAATTGTCCCTCAAATATGATGGTGAAATTAGGACATTTCCAGATAAGCAGAAATTAAGGGAATTTGTTAAAACCAGACCAACCTGACAGGAGATGCTAAAGGGAGTCCTTTGGACAGAGAAGCAACAATAGCCAACAACAACTGATGATTAACACACATGATAATATAACCCAGAAACCAACCCAGCTATGGAAGTATCCAGAGTAAATAAGTCCTCAAGATTGTAAACAGGGAATCAGAGACATCAACTGACAAATGAGGACAACTACAAACCAAAAAGAGGGAAAAAACTGTTGTTACAGAACTTCTAGATGGTAGGGATGTCAAGACAACTACAAGATAGAATGGACTGTTCTAAACTTGGGAAGAAAACTATAAACCACAGGGTAACTTCAAAGAAAAATGATAAACCTTCACATCAAAATAAAAAAGAGGACTAGCACAAATATTTAGCAAATACTAGAACAATAGCAACAAAGGAAGTGATAACACAATTCATAAACAAAACGAGCTCAGCATAGAAAATTATATGGAACAAAGAAATCAACACCACAAAAAAGGACAAACAAAAACGACAGCAACAAATTCATATTTGCTGATAAGTACATATCTGGCAAGGGACTTATCTCCAAGATTTATAGAAAACTCCAATGCCTCGACACCAAAGGAATTAACAATCCAATTGAAAAATGGGCAAAGACATGAATAGATACTTCACCAAGGAGGATATTCAGGTGGCCAACTAATTCATGAAGAGATGCTCACAATCATTGGCCATCAGAGAGATGCAAATCAAAACAAAAATGAGATACTGTCTCACCCCAGCCTTGATGGCAAGGTTCAACAAAACAGAAAATAACAAATGCTGGCAAGGATGTGGAGAGGTTGGGACTCTCATACACTGCTGGTGGGACTGTGAAGTGATACAACCACTGTGGAAAGCAATATGGTGATTCCTTAGAAAGCTGGAATTGGAGACACCATTTGACACAGCAATTCCATTACTAGTTATATATCCTAGAGAGGTGAGAGCCAGGACAGGAACAGATATATGCACACTCATGTTCATTACAGCACTATTTACAATAGCAAAAAGATGGAAACAACCTACATGCCCATCAGCAGAAGAGTGGATGACCAAACTATGGTACACACACATAATGGAATACTATCCAGCACTAAAGAATAATGTAGAGTCTGCAAAACACTGCATAATATGGATAAACGTGGAGGACATTATGCTGAGTGAAGTAAGTCATTCACCAAAGGACAAATATAGTATTAGTTGTTGTGGAGGGTCAAGGAAAGGCTTATATATGGAGGGAAACTTTCTTTGTTGATTGCCAGGTGTGGGAGGGGAGGGAAGGGGAGGGAACACTGCAAAAAAAAAAAAAATGCATTGACCCATGTCACTTTAGTTTTGTGTATTTCACTGTACATAAATTATGTCTCTATAATGCATTAAAAAATAAATATAAAATAGTAAATTGTGATAAATGATTTGAAGGAAAATAAGTGTATCATGACATTTCAATAAGGATATATAATTACATATATAATAGTTCATTGCTCACATAAACGTTATTAGATGCTGTCAAGTCAGTTCTGACTCACAACAGCAACAGAATGAAACACTGCCCAGTCTTGCACCATCCCCACAATCATTGTTATATTTGAGCCCATTGTGGCAACCACTGTGTCAGGCCATCTCATTGGAGAGCTTCATTTCCCTGATCCTCTACTTTACCAAACATGATGTCCTTCTCCAGGGACTGATCTCTCCTGGTAACATGTCCAATATAAAAGATGAAGTCTCACCATCCTCACTTCTAAGGAGCATTCTTTCTGTACTTTTTCCAAGACAGATTTGTTCATTCCTCTGGCAGTCCATGGTATAGTCAATATTATTCTCCAACACCATAATTCAAAGGCATCAATACTTCTTCAGTCTTCCTTATTCACTGTCCACCTTTTGCATGCCTGTGAGGTGGCTGAAATACCATGGCACCTTAGTCAGGTGCACCTTAGTCCTACAAGTGACAGATTTGCTTTTTAATACTTAAAGAGATCTTTTGCTGCAAATTTGCCCAATGCAATATGTCATTTGATTTCTTGACTTCTGCTTCCATGGACATTAATTATGGATCTAAGTAAAATGAAATGCCTGACAACTTCAATCTTCTATCCATTTATCATAATGTTGTTTATTGGTCCAGTTGTGAGGATTTTTGTTATCTTTACGTTGAAGTGTAATCCATACTGAAGGCTATGATCTTTGATCTTCTTCAGTAAGTACTTCAAGTCCTCTTCACTCTCAGCAAGCAACATTGTGTCTTCTGCATATTGAAGATTATTAATTAGTTTTCCTCCAATCCTTATGCTGCCATCTTCATATAAATAGGTGCTCAGGATTATTTGTTGCATGAATGAAGAATTATGAATAAAATTTCTCTAGTTGGAGGAGAGAGTAAAGAGAACTCCAGGCAATGAGGATGACATGTGCAAAGATACAGAAGCACGAATGGATGTGAAGTAATTGGCAAATGACTATATATTTGTGGGACTAGCTGAAGATAAGGTTGGAAAGGTAGGCAGGATCCTGCTTGTAGTCTTGCACTTTTTTCCCTGTTGCAGTTGGGGAAGGGAGTTGGAAATTAAAGGTTTTTTAGCAAGGGAATGTTATATTCAGATCTCTGTTTAGAAAGAGAACTGTTTCTTCATCTATCTTTGTTCCACCTCTGAAAATTTTAAATTCTAAACCAGAGAAATCCTACCCATTCAGCATTGCTACTAGATTAATTAATCTAAGCCAGTAAAGTGATAAATTGTAAAAAGTACTACATATGTACCTTCAACATTTTTATTCCAATTAGAAACATATAAACATGCAACCACTTGCTTATCTTCTGGTAGAGAGCCAAGGCCTTTCCTTAAGTTTGGAGTCCTAAATTCTTTTTTTTTTTTATTAGGATTT
>NW_006921957.1:2362389-2366372 GCF_000298275.1 Orycteropus afer afer
AACCCACCAGCCACTCCTTGGAAGGAAGATGGGGCAATCTACTTCCGTAGTGATACTGCCTCGGAAACCCAAGGAGGGGTCGCTATGAGTCAGATCTGACTCAATGGCACATAACAACAACAACATGGTGGAAATGGAAAGTGTTACCCTAGTACATTAGGAAAGGTTGGGTCAGGGTTGTATCCTTTTGCCATGCCAATTTGATCTGTAGGCTGAACAAATAATCCCAGAAGTTGGACTATATGAAGAAAAATGTAGCATCAGGAGTGAAGGAAGGCTAATTAGCAACCTGTGATATGAAGATAATACAACTTTGCTGGCTGAAGGTGAAGAGGAAATGAAAACACTTACTTGAATATCAAAAACTACAGTCTTCTGTATGGATTACACCTCAATATAAAGAAAAAAAGATCTTCCCAACTAGACCAATAAGAAACATCATGCAAAATGGAGAAAAGATTGGCATTTTCCAGGATTTCATTTTACTTGGATCCATAATCAATGCACATGGAAGCAGCAATCGAGAAATCAAATGATGTATTGCGTTGGCCAAATATGTTCCAAAAGACCTCTTTAAAGTGTTAAAAGCAAAGATATTACTTTGAGGACTAAGATGAGCCTGACCAAGCCATAGTATACCAATTACTTCATATGCATGCAAAAACTGGACAATGAATAAGGAAGACAGAAGAAGAATCGATACCTTTGAATTATTGTTGGCGAAGAATACTGAATATATACCATGGATTGCCAGAAGAATGAACAAATCTGTCTTGGAAGAGGTGCAGGCAGAATTTTCTTTAGAAATGAGGATGGTGAGACGTCGTCTCACATACTTTAGATGTGTTATCAGGGGGGACCATTCCCTGGAGAAAGACATCATACTAGGTAAAGTAGAAGGTCAGTGAAAAAAGGGAAAGACCCTCAGTGAGATGGATTTACACAGTGGCTGAACAAATGGGCTCAAACATAGCAATGATGTAAGGGTGGCCCAGGACCTGGCAGTGTTCCATTCTGTTGTCCATTGGTTTGCTGTGAGTTTGCAACCAACTCAATGGCACTTAATGACCAATAAGTAGATTAGTAAAGAAGAGGTCAGGTAAGAGAGCATCTGATCTTGATGACAGCTTCCTGTCCTTTAGCTGTCTCTCTCCATTGCTCTTGTTGTAGTTATGCTTTAATCTCATCAGCTTCCAGACCCAGACCAGAAGAACCAGATGGTGCCTGGCTACTAGTCCTCTGAAATGGATCACAGGAGGAGGTCCTGGATAGCATGGGAGAAAAATGTGGAACAAAGCTCAAAATCATTTAAAAAAAAAGGTTTTCTGGTCTGACAGAGACTGGTAGAATCCCTAAGAGCATGGCCCTTAGACACCCTGCAAGCCTAGAAATGAACTCACCTCTTTGGCTCAACTTTCAGCCAAACAATAGAAAGGCCTATATATAAGGCGAACAGTAACACTAAGGAGGTGAGCACTTCTTAGAACCATCAACCAGAAGAGAACAAAAGGATAGCACCTGCTCAGGGGTAAAGCTCAGAAGGCAGGAAGGGATAGGAAAGAAGGATGAAGGGAAATGGTAACCACAGGGAGGAAGTGGGAAGAGTGCCGTTATTCTGTGGGGATTGCAGTCAATGCCACAAAACAAATGTGTATGAATTATTGAATGGAAAGCCAATTTGCTCTGTAAACTTTCCCCCAAAGCACAATGAAAAGTTAAAGAAATAAATAAAACAAACACTTTTAAAAAAAATGAAAAAAAAAAAAAATAATTTTAAAAAGAATGCCTCCCTGTGTAATTTTTTAAAAAAATATGTATAAGGAAGTCCAATAACATTCTGACTTTTCCCATTGGTATTAATGTTCTGGGTTTGTTTGTTTTTTTTAATTTCAAATTCTTTCCCCAAAAATGTTGGGGCTCCCATTGCTTTGCTGGTGACTTGAGAATGTATTTATCTATTGGGTAATACAGCACTGCCTTTGCCCCTCTGTTTTTACCCTGTCTCTAGGTCTTCTCCCAGGATATCTTCTTTCCCTACTGAGCCTAGATCTCGTGATCCATCACTCTTAACTACTCTCTTGCCAATATCTTCTACTCCATTTTCTTACACAGGACCCATCCAATTAACCTCTAATTTGAATTTGGAATGACTTTTCAGCTTCCAAGTAGAAATGTCTAATCGGCAGGTAGACATAAAAGTTTGGAACTCAAGAGAGAAAATGTTGTTGTTGTTGTTGTTATGTGCCGTCGAGTCGGCCCCGACTCATAGCGACCCCTCCTTGGGTTTCCGAGGCAGTATCACTATGGAAGTAGGATTGCCCAACCTTCCTTCCGAGGAGTGGCTGGTGGGTTTGAACCGCCAGCCGTCTGGTTAGCAGGCAAGTGTCTTAGCCACTATGCTACCAGAGCTCCCGCAAGACAGAAAATAAGAACAGATAAAAAGATTTGGAAGTCTTCAACAAATAATTAGGAATTAGCCCCACCCAAGTAATTCACATCACCAAAGAGGGACATGTGGAGTTGGAAAAACAATGGCTGAACTGAAACTCTGGGGAGCACCTCTTAATAAAAGGTTGGTGAAGCTAGGGCATTGAAGTAGTAAGGGCAGGGGATACCGGCAGGGCAACAACAGCACTACTGAAACTATGGTTTCAGCTGCCTGGCCCATATCCCCTGACCCTACTACTTCAATGTACACCACATTTCCAGTTGCCAATATCTGTATTCCTTTGCCTGAAGGCTTTCTTTTGCCACCATAACCATAATTTCGGTGTCAGTACTACAGATTGATAGTAAATTGGAGGTGAGGACATGGAGACAATGAGTGCAGATAACTATTTCAAGATGTTTGGCTGAAAAAAGAATACAAGAGCTATGTCAATAGGCTGACTCTGTGGAGGGTAGGAAAGGAGCAAGATATGATGGAAGATCAGAACCTCCTGCTGAGTTTCATTTCAGGAACTCACTACATTTCCCATTTTTAGAGAAGTACTTTGCTGCATTAACTACTTCTCAGTTCAGGGTCCTTCTTCAGCTTCCTTGAACCACAGTCTAGTGTTTCCTTTGCTGGACTTTAGGTCCTTGGGGTCCCCAGCTGAAGGAAGCCTACTGAGCTAGCTTTTCCCAGGCTCAGTACCTACTGATTCTAAGCCTCAAGAACCTGAGGAATAGATTGACTATAGGTGCAGAACACATTGGGATAGATGTGGAGCACAGTGGTCAGCCTCTGAACCCTTGGAGAACCACAAGGTCAGAGAAGAGCTACTCCTGAGAGATCTTCACTAAGTGGCTCTTTGCATTCCTGGTTTTTGCTTTCATGTCGGCAGCAATCTGGTTTGGGGCATTACGGACATAACCCAAAAGGAAACTTTCCTGTGACATTGACCTAAAATATGGCTCTTAATTTGATTGATGCCTGTCTCTCAGCTAAGCCATATGCCCACGAGCACAGGAACTGTATTCATTTTAGCATTGTTGTATCCTTAATACCTGGCACATAGTATTCAATAAATATTTTCTTAATAGTAAAAATATAATAATAATAAACAGAACAGTAATGCTGTCTACTGATGGAACCTAGACTAAGAAATAGATAAAGTTGGCATTCTTATTCCCCTAGAAGTAGATTTTCTATAAAGCTGAAGCTAATGAAATTTGAACTTAAGGAGCCCTTACTTACATGGGCTCCTTCCAAGCAAGACCCTGGAAGGCAATGTTTTTACATGGTTAAATTGTTGGGCTGCTAACCAAAAGGTCAGCAGTTCAAACCCAGCCATTCTATGGGGGAAAGATGAGGCAGTCTGCTTCCATAAAGATTTACAGCCTTAGAGACCCTATGGGGCAGTTCTACTTTGTCCTATAGGGTCACTGTGAGCCAGAATCAACTTGATGGAAGTAGATTTGGGTGTGTGTATATATATATGGAGCTCTGGTAGCATAGTGCCTAAGGCACTTGACTGCTCACCAGAAGGCTGGCGGTTCAA
>NW_006921957.1:2366472-2387613 GCF_000298275.1 Orycteropus afer afer
GAAACCCCAAGGAGGGGTCGCTATGAGTCGGGGCCGACTCGACGGCAAACAACAACAACATATATATATCTATATATATATATAATTTATATGTATCACACACACTCATATATATATATATATATATATATTTAATTCATAAAAGTAAAATACCTCAACCAACATTGATTAAAACCAATTTGACTTTGCACTTCATCTCCTGTGGAATAGCTTTGAAGTGTGTGGTAGTTATTCCCCATGATGAGACTAGCAATCAACCCCATGGTGGGATCTACCACAAGCAGCTGAGTAGCTGCCTTTGGGATGTGGTCTACTTCCTATCTATAAGGAGAAGCCTTGGGAATGGTCTCTAGCCTATGGCACACTTAGACCCTACATGTAGTGGTGTCGTTGCTCAGCAGGCTGCTACGCTCTGCCTTGGGACTTACAGTGGACTTAAGTCAATGGCCTGCCGTGTGGTTTGCTAACATCGGGACTATGCCTTTTTACTTGTCAACCTTGGGGCTTCTCAGCCTCAGCAGCCTGCAGCTGTCTGAGTGAAGAAATGCCTCTAGCTCCACTGGGCTGGGAGCAGGAGGCAGAGCTGGACCCCAAAGTTGAGGGGCTTTTACCCAGCCCCTAGAGCTTGGCACTTTGACTTGGACTTAGAGCCTCTAAATTGTAAGAATAAACTCCTGTTTGTTAAGGCCATCCCATTTGTGGTATATTCTTGTCAGAGCAACACTAGGTAACCAGAACAGAGTGTCTGTGGGTATTCGGGGAATTTGGTTAAGGGGAAGTTGAGTTGGGAATATATTTAGTTTTGGTTTAATGGGATCTATTTATGTGGCTCCCAGTCTCTTTTATGCAGAAATAACTTATTGCTGACTGTCCTGATACTGAAAAGGCTCTCAGAAATACTGCTACCACCAACTTCTCAGGTGACAGGACACAAAGGTACGTAGCCAGAGCTTTTAAGGGGATATGAATGTGTCCTATGACATCCTTTGATGGAAGAGAAACAAGGCTTAAAAATGCATGAATCCGGAAACTGTTATGCATTATATGCATTACAATATATGTAAAACTGTAAGTGGAAAATTTGGTTCTTACTGATGCCTGGTATGGTAGTTAAGGTTGTATGTCAACTTGGCTGGGCCTGACTGAGTGGCTGGGCAGCTGGATGTAGTTATGCCCCATGGTGAGACTGGTAATTAATTCTATGGTGGAATCTGTTGGAGCAGCTGAGTAGCTGCTTTAGGAATATCGGCTGCTTCCCATATATAAGAAACAACTTTGAGGAAGGTCTCTGGCTGATGACACTCTTGAACCCTGCATGTAGCCGAGTCATTGTTCAGCAGCCTGCCATGTTGCCCTGCCGATCTTGGGACTTTTAATGGAATTGAATTAATGGCCTGCCATGTGATTTGGTAATACCGGGACTGTGCCTTTTCACTTGCCGACCTTGGGTTTGTCAGCCTCAGCAGCCAGCTGCCTGAGTGAAGAGATGCCTCTAGCTTCAGTGGGGCAGGAGCAAGAGGCAGAGCTGAAACCCAAGGTTGAGGGGCTTTCACTCAGCCCCTAGAGCTTGGCACCTGGAACTCAGACTTCTAACCTCCAAAATTGTAGGGGAGTAAACTCCTGTTTGTTAAAGCCCTCCCATTTGTGGTATATTTCTGTTAGAGCAGCACTAGGTAACCAAAACACCTGGTCAAAACAGACCTTCTCACCTATCAGGAATATACTTCTTTTGCAGGATGTGCAATTATAAATGTATCAGAATTTTTTTCTTTTATATAGAAGTTACATGAACTAGAATTTATCAAAATTCCTATATTTTTAGGGCATAAGCCTGTAGTAATGCTATTAATAAGAATACCTCTGCATGTGATGTTATATATTGTGTTGTTGTTGTTGTTGTTATGTGCCGTCGAGTTGGCCCCGCTGGTGGGTTTGAACCGCCAGCCGTCTGGTTAGCAGGCAAGTGTCTTAGCCACTATGCTACCAGAGCTCCCGTTATATATTGTATATATCCTCAAAATATTGATATCACCAAACATAACATAAAACTTACAATATGCCACTAATAACTAGGATATTAGTAATAAACTATGAAGAGTATCAGTAAAGTCAAATGCCCTGAATCTTATAACTTCTATATGAAAGAAAGTTGATGGAGGTTTCCTGAATTTCACAATAATCCTAAAATATGTAAATACATAGCATTGCTAATGTGGGTAGTTCAGTTTGTGTGTCAGCTTGGCTGGGCCTGGTTGACTGACTGGGCAGCTGGATATAGTATTCCTCATAATGAGACTGGTAATCAACTCCATGGTGGAATCTACTGGGAGCAGCTGAGTAGCTGCCTTAGGGAATGTGGTCCACTTCCTGTATATAAGCAGAAGCCTTGGGGAATGGTCTCTACCCTATAGCACACTTGGACCCTGCATGTAGCCGTGTCATTGTTCAGCAGCCTTCCATGCTCTGCCTACCTTGGAACTTACAATGAACTTGAATTAATGGCCTGCCATGTGGTTTGGTAACATCGGGACTGTGCCTTTTTACTTGTCAACCTTGGGCTTGGCAGCCTCAGCAGCCAGCAGCTGTCGGAGTGAAGAAAAGCCTCTAGCTCCAGTGGGCCAGGAGCAGGAGGCAGAGCTGAACCCCAAGGCTGAGGCGCTTTCACCCAGCCCCTAGAGCCTGGCACTTTGAACTTGGACTTAAAGCCTCCAAATTGTAAGAGAATAAACTCCTGTTTGTTAAGGCCATCCCATTTATAGTATATTACTGTCAGAGTGGCACTAGGTAACCAGAACAACTAATAGTTTTGAAGCTGAGAAAAATTTCTCTGAAACTATCAATAACAAATAAACAAGTTGATCAACCATGGTAGACAAAAGACTGAATTATTTTTTAATTTTCTTTATAGAAAATGATACTGCAAAATTAATGTTCATATGAAGAGTCATCTTGTGATGTTTATGGTTTTCCTCAACTTCTAAAACTTTGTAATTTATTGTGATATCATTTCTCATTTTAAATAAATATTCAATTATAAACCTAATTTTATATTTGTAATTTTTATTCTTTTTTTTTTTAAAGAGCTCAAAGTTGTATATAAGCTAAGCTTCAGATCCCAGAAAGCCTGGGTCCACCCCTGTATCCTCCCTTTATCTTCCTGGCTTCAGGTGGTTTTGAACAAATGTAAAGTAGTCTCATACTTAAAGTTCCAATTATAAACAATTGGTGTATGACTGGTTTTCTTGTAGACTTTTAGATGGCTTCTAACTTTTCTTGATGTATAGAATGAGCTGAGTTTCCAGAATTAACCAGGAGCTGGGAACCATTCCCTTCTGATTCATCCATGCACCTTGAGTTTCACTCTTACTGAACCTCTTCTAGAGTCTCTCTGCCTCAGGCTCTGGGGACAAATTCCTTCTTCCTTTGACATGTGGCTGGCTCTAGAATGGTGGCAGAGTTGAAAGGAAAATAGGGAAGAGGGGTGCATGTACAGAATTCTAATTTGATGACTCTTTTGGGGAGTGCCTCTAATCGGTCCCAGTTAGTGTATCTTGCTGAGAATCTGGCAGAAATGAGAAAGGAGAAAGCATATGAACAGGTGAAGGAAGTGGGGATAAGAGATAACTTTTAACCCTGTTGGAGACCTCCATCAGTCAGCTCTCGTCACATTAATTAACAAGCCTCCTCAAAACTTAGCGCCATAAGGTCGTGATTATTTATTTCTTGAGCACACAGGTCTATAGATCAGCTGAGATTAAGATGGTCTAGTCTGGACTAAGCTGGGCTTGGCTCCAAGCTGTGGCCTAGGCCTGCTCCATTTATCCTCTTTGAACAGCAGTTATCAGAAGCATGTTCTTCTCAGGCAAGGCAGGAGCCCAAGAGACCAGGGCCAACTTTGCAAGCACATTTCAAGCTTCTGCTTTTATGATGTCTGAAAATATTCCATTGGTTGAAGGAAGTTAATGGCCAAGTCCAAATTCAAGGGGTAGGAGAGTCACAGTACCCTGCTCTTATGACAATGCAAGTCATATGGCCAAGGCAACGTCAGTGGGTCAGGGAAGATGCAGTTGGAAGGACGGAGGGAGTGAATATTTGGTGAACAATAACATAATATGCCAGAGGAGCTGTCATATCAAAGAAAGAGCACATTTTCTCTCCTCTCAGTCAGTCCTCAACCCACTGCAGCCTATCTTTATTCCTTGCTTTTACCAAAATCACTCTTATTGATTTTGCTTCATGATATCTAGAATCTGATTCTTCTTCATTCTCACGGAATTGCTTCCTTAGTTGCTGATGCAGCCTGCTAACTGGTCTCCTTGTCTCTGGTCTTATCCTTTTCCAATTCCTCATCTACAGAGATGTTACAATTATCAGTATCTCATCATCATTAGCATCATCATTATTGTTACCTATTTTGCATTACACTTACTGGTTTATGTGCTTGCCTCCTTCGATATACTGAGAACTTCTTGATGGTAAGAACTGTATTTTTTTTTTTTTTTTTTTTAATCTTTGAATCTCCAGCATCATGCACCAGGCCCAACACATACTAAAACTTCAGTAAGTGAATATGGAAAGAAGGAAAGAAAATAAGGCAAGTGGCATTCCATTGTAAAACTGTCTGTCCCTAAAGCCCATACTTCTTCTAGTCTACCACAATGCATCTCTCAGGCACAGATGTGTTGCTGATAGAAATAAGGATAAAGCTTAAACCTTCCCATTGCACACCAACAGAAAAGCAGGTTTTCAGGTCTGGATTAACTAGATTATTTTTCTCATAATCACAATAATCCTTCCCAATCCTAATCTAAAATAGAAAGGTCTAGAAGGAAGGTTGAGCAATCCTACTTCTGTAGTGATACTGCCTCGGAAACCCAAGGAGGGGTTGCTATGAGTCAGGGCCGACTCGACGGCACATAACAACAACAAAAAGAAGTCATACAAAAACTTTTAAAGGCCCATAAGCACTTTAAATGTATGAAAAGATGCTCAACTTCACTCTTAGAGATATGCAATACTATTTTTTTACCTATCAGGTTGGCAGAGATCAAAAAGGCTTCAACATTGTACTGATAAAAGGTGTAGAAGCAGGTATTTGCATATATTGCTTGTTGTTGTTGTTATGTGCCGTCGAGTCAGCCCCGACTCATAGCGACCCCTCCTTGGGTTTCCGAGGCAGTGTCACTACAGAAGTAGGATTGCCCAACCTTCCTTCCGAGGATGGGAGTATAATTTGGTTCAACCTCTATGGAGGGTAACTTGGTAGTATCTATCAGCTCTTTAGGAGCTCTGGTAGCTTAGTGCCTAAGGCACTTGACTGCTAACCAGAAAGCTGGCGGTTCAAACTCACCAGCCACTCCTCGGAAGGATGGTTGGGCAATCTACTTCCATAGTGATACTGCCTCGGAAACCCAAGGAGGGGTTGCTATGAGTTGGGTCTGCCTCCACAGCACATAACAATGACAACAACATCAGCTCTTTATGTACTGATATGGAAAGGTCTCTGATATATCCCGTGTGTAAGTGAAGAGGCAAGATGCAGAACAAGGAATACAGTATTACTTTTTGGGTTGTGTTGGAGAAAGAAGATACACACACACACACACACACATACATACGCATACAAACAAAACGTGTATGTGTCTATATGAGGCATCAGTGGTTCAGTGGTAGAATTCCTGCCCTCCATGCAGGAGACCTGGATTCGATCCCCAGCCAATGCACCTCACACACAGCCACCACCTGTGCTGTCAGTGGAGGGTGGTGCATGGCTATGATGCCGACCAGGTCTCAGCAGAACCTTCCAGACTAAGATGGACTAGGAAGAAAGGCCTGGTAATCTACTTCCAAAAACCAGCGATGAAAATCAAGTAGATCACAGTGGTCCAATCCACAGCATTTTGTTCCATTGTGCATTGGGTCGCCATGAGTCAAGGCTAACTCAGCAGCAGCTAACAACAACAACAATATGCTGGGAATGGGTTATTCTACTGCCTATCTATTCCTAATCTATGTTGTTACTACATAAGCAAGCTCTGGAAAGATATATAGAAAAAAAATGTCAATAGCACTTGGCTTTGGGAAGGGAAATTGAGCTGGAGAACAAGGGCATGAGGAGAAATTTTCACTGTATATTATTCCATACCTTTTACATTTTGTACCATATAGAATAGAAAACTTTGTATGCCAGGAACAAAATCAGAAGATCAGCAACAAACTGGAAAATATATTTGCAACATAGTATGGCAAAGGACTAATTTCCTTGATCAACAAAAATTTTATAAATAAGTAAAAATAAAAAATAGACGAAAGGGAGAAATAGGTAAGAGATGTGAATAGTAGTTTTAGAAAGAAATACAAATAGGCAGTAATATATGAAAAAGATGCTGAATTCATACATTATTAAAGAAAACAAAAATGGGGACGAATACTTCAGAGAATTGAGCATTATTATTAGGTGTAGATAAGTAGAGACTAAATGACCAATTATTAAGGTTGTTGTTGAGGGGTCTCTTTCAAGCATCTGATAAAGAAAGGCTTCTAGCATCTGAAGGAACTAATTCCTCCCAACCCTTAAGGTCTTTAATTCTTTATGGTACCTAATGTACAGGTGTTGATAAAGCCAAGCAGGCAAAGGAGGGTAAGGAAAATAATCCATGTTCACTTGAAAGCACAAAATCTCTGAAATGTGAGGAATCTTGGAGCTCATCTTTTCCAACCTTCCACCTAATAATCCTCTCTTGGAACACAGTCCCCAGGTCTCCATTTAACAACATTGAACAAGTTTATTAATGTATCATTCCTTCATTCATTCAATAAATATATACCCAGTTCCTTATATGTGTTCCGCACAGCCCCTGCCCTCATAGAGACAGACATTAGTCAAATATTTACTCAAACAAATGTAAAATTGCAATCATGACAGACACAAGAAGAATTTTGCAGTGCTATTTATGAGAGCCTAAGTATAGCATAGTGCCTAAGGCACTTGACTGCTAACCAGAAGGCTGGTGGTTCAAACCTGCCAGCCACTCCTCAGAAGGAAAGTTGGGCAATCTACTTCCATAGTGATACTCCCTTGGAAACCCAAGGAGGGGTCGCTATGAGTAGGGTCCAACTCGATGGCACATAACAACAACAACAAGAAATATGATATGACCCATACAGGGGATTTGGGGAAACTTGAGCTTGATTGGGATGAACAGGAGTTTAACTAGGCAACAAAGAGAGGAAAAAGATACTAAGCAGAGGAAACAGCAAGTGCCAAGACCCTATCAGGAGGAATCATGACAAAGACACTGAAAAGTCTAGAAATAGTGACAAAAAGTGTGTTATAAGGTGAGGCTGAGGTGATAGATTGGAGTCAAACCTTAAGTAATTCAGTCATTACTCCAAGAGCTACTGGAAGCCACTGAAGAGTTTGAGGATAGAGGGAAAGGGGGTATGTGCCTTGCTTAGATTTGCATTTGTAAACCATGCCTCTGACTAAGAGTGAATAATGAGTTGGAGGGGACAAGAATACATTGCACAGGTGAATTAGGAGCAAGAGATGGATGACATGATGGTTACTTACACTAGGGTGGTGGTGATGGAGATGGAGTGATCTGGACAGATTCCAGAGATGTTTAGAAAGTAAAATTGGCAACACTTAATGATGGATTAGGGAGCTCTGGTGGCATAGTGCCTAAGGCATTTGACTGCTAACCAAAAGGGTGGCAGTTCAAACCCAAACAGCCACTCCTCGGAAGGAAGATAGGGCAATCTACTTCCGTAGAGATATGGCCTTGGAAACCCAGGGAGAGGTCGCTATGAGTCAGGATCGACTTGACGACAATGAGTTTTTTTTGGTTTTGGATGATGGATTAGATATGAAGAGTGACAGAGAGAAAGGAGTATGTCAATAATACCTCCTAATTTTTTGGCAAACACAACTGGATAGATGATGGTACCATTCAATGAGATAGAAAATAAAGGAAGAGAATTAAATTTGGGAGGAAACATCAGAGTTCAGTTTAGAACATGCTGGATTTGAGATGCTTTTGACACATCAGTCAGTTGGTAGCATTTATTTATTGAATGTCTACTATGTTGCTGGCAGTGGAATAAATTAGTTTATTTATTCATTTATATATATATATATTTATTTATTTATTTATTTATTTTTTTAAAGATGAATTTAATCCCTTTCATTGAGACTCTTGCTGTACTACTATCTATTGTATATTTCATCCTACTTATGTCTTTTATGTATTGTATGACTCTCTCCACCTCTCTTCCTTTGTTGGATAGAATGATCAAATACCTTTGTAGGTTGTTAGCTTGTTAATTTCTAAAGACCTTTACCACCACTCCACTTCACTATCCTTTCCCCTGGTCACATCATGAACCGTGTCATCACTCAGAACATATTGACCTTAAATTTCTCTCACTTCTCTCTTTGATCCTTCCAGCTCTCTCATTTTCCTCTCCGTGTCCTGCATCTTCCTCCTTTTACTGTCCTGTTTCTTTCCTTTCTATTGTTTCCAAATCTCTCTAGGATTTTCTCACTGTCATGGCCTGACACATTGAAGACACAAAACAAATATTTGTTAAGAGTATTGATATCTCTTTCTTTACTACCACTTACTCCTCAACCTATTGTTGTCCAGCTTGACCTCTGCCACTCCTCTTAAAGTCACTCCAGTCCACTCCAATTGCCATTGGAGTTGATTCCAATTCATGGCAACCCCATGAGTGTCAGGATAGAGCTGCGCTCCATAGGGTTTTCAATAGCTAGTTTTTCAGAAGTAGATTGCCAGACCTTTCTTCCAAGTTGCCTCTGGGTGGACTTGAACCTCCAATCTTTCAGTTACCAGCCAAGCACATTAATTGAGATAAAACTTACCATTTTAAAGTATGTATCCTTCAGGGACTCCTAAGAACACTAAGGCTTTCTAATTACAAAATCCAATGGATACTTTTCAACCTTTATTTTATTTTTCTCTTAAGTATTGCTCATTTTGTTGCCTACTCTTTTCCAAATTCTGTATTTCCTTGGATTCTGTACTTTTCTGCCTACCTTTTTTCTTTTTTTTAATTTTTATTGTGATTTGAGTGAAAGTTTACACAGCAAATTCACTTTCCATGCAGCAGCTCACACACATTTTGTTTCGTGACATTGACTGCAATTTCTCACAATGCAGCAGCTTCCCTCCCACTTCATCCCCATAGTTACCTCTTCCCTGTGTCCTTCCCTCCCATGCATTCCTGCCTCCTGAGCTGTCTCCCTGTGCATCCACAGTCTTTCTATTCTCCCATGATTGATCTCTCCAAGACGGGTATCTACCTAATGTAAAAGGTGCAGCTCATATGCCTTGTCTTGTTTGGATGGAAGCCACAGGAGTGGGTTCAATTCCAGACTGGAAGGGCAACTATGGGCCACAATCTTAGTGGTTCCATCAGGCTCTATCAGACCAGCAAAACTAGTTCCTTTTTTTTTTTTTTTTTTTAATGATTTTGAGTTTTGTTCCACACTGAAACCCAAGGAGGGGTCACTATGAGTCAGATCCAACTCGACAGCAGTTAGTTTGAGTTCTCCCACTCTATCCAGGATTTCCTACGTAGATCCCCCTCTGTGTGGTGGACAGTGGTAGCCAGGCACCATTTAGTTCTTCTGATCTCATAGTCATATAGGCTGAGGATCGCATGGTGTCCCAGTCCCTTGGACTAATTGTTTCCATGCATCTTTTGTTTTCTTTGCTCTGGATGAGGAGAGACCCATCATTGCATCTAGATCTGCCTTTCTGCTTACCTTCTCTTAGTCTTTTTTTGAGGGATCCTAATCCTCAAGAATTGTCTTCAGCCTTTTTCTCTTCTCCTTTACAGATATACCCTAAACAATCCCATTCACTCTGTATGTTACTATGTCTGATTAGAACTCTATCAAGCTCCAAAATTTATCTCCACCTGCTCATTGAACACTCCTACCAGGCACATAGGCATTCATTAGATATTTGTTAAAGGAATAAATAAATTTAAATCCTGTAAGTACCTCACAATTCTTTTATAAACACTCATCATCTTTTCTGTCCATCCACCATACCTCTTTTCATGTTCCCTAGTCTGGTTAATATAACATCGCTCAGCTAATCTTGCATTAAATACCAAGATCTGATTATTTTTATCCCTAAATACTTTTAAATCTGTCTCCTCCCCTCCATCCCAACTAGTGCTGTCCTAGTTCACTAGGATGGAAAGAAAAGGCCTGGTGATCTGCTTCCATTAAGATGATAGCCAAGTTCATCCACATATCGTAGCTCACCTAGATTATTCCAAAAAGTTTCTAAACTCGTTTCTCTGACTTTCATCTTTCTCCTTCCTAGTCCATACTTAAAAATATGTGGGGTTTTTTTTTCAAATGAGATAAAACTCGCCATTTTAAAGTGTGTTTTACTAAATTCACAATGTTGTACAACCATCACCACTAATTCCAGAATGTTTCTCTCACCCTATAAAGAGTATCTCTCACTTCTCCCTTCTCCCCATGTACTAGAAATCACTGATGTACTTTCTGTCTCTAGAGATTTGCCTATTGTGGATATTTCATATGAATAGAATCATAAAATAATCTGGTCTCTTGTAATTCGCTTCTTTCACAGCATAATTTTTTCAAAATTCATCCATGTTGTAGCATGTATCAGTACTTCATTCCTTTTTATGGCTAATATATGGATGTACCATATTTTGTTTATCTGTTCACTAGTTGATTGAAATTTAGATTTTTTTTCCACTTTCTGGCTATTATGGATAATGCTGCTATGAACATTCATACACATTGTGTGGACAATATTTTAATTTCTCTTGGGTATATACCTAGAAGTGGAACTGCTGGGTCATATGGTAACTCTATGTTTAAACTTTTAAGGAACTACCAAGCTATTTTCCATAGTGACTACACCATTTTACATCATTGCCAGCAATGTATGAGCTTGCAAGTATTTCCACACCCTTCCCAACATTTGTTATTTCCCATTTTTTGACAATAGCCATCCTAGTGGGTATGAAGTGCTATCTCATGGTTTTGATTTGCATTTCCCTAATGACTAATGCTATGAGTCGGGCCGACTCAATGGCAAATAACAACAACAACAACAACAATGACTAATGAGGAGCTCTGGTAGCATAGTGCCTAAGGCACTTGACTGCTAACCAGAAGGCTGGCGGTTCAAATCCATCAGCCACTCCTCGGAAGGAAGGTTGGGCAATCCTACTTCCGTAGTGATACTGCCTTGGAAACCCAAGGAGGGGTAGCTATGAGTCGGGGCCCACTCGATGGCAAATAACAACAACAACAATGACTAATGAGTCCTTAGGTGGTGCAAACTGTTTACACAATAGCAGGCATTAGAGGAATAGCTAACTTAAAGGTTGGTCATTCAAACCCACCCAGTGGTACTATGAGCAGAAAAGGCCTGAAGATCTGCTTCCCTTAAGACTGTAGCCAAGTCCATCCACATTATGAGGTGTTTTGTGGGTTCTTCATTATTCTTTAATGTTGCATAGTATTCCATTGTGTAAATGTACCATAGTTTGGTTATCCATTCATCTATTGATAGGCCCTCAGGTTGTTTCCATCTCTTTTAGTCTTAGGGTCTGATGGACCTCGGAAACCTCAGCCTTCACAACCCTGAGATCAGAAGCATGGTGCCTGGCTACCAATGCTCACCACCTGGAAAGGGATCAAAATTGGAGATCCTGGATAGAGTGTGTGTGTGTGTGTGTGTATGTGTGTGTGAGAGAAAATGTGGAACAAAATTAAAAAAACACAAAAATGACCAGAATTACTGGTCACATAGAGACTGCTAGAACTGCTGAGAGTATGGCCTAGAACTGGACTCATTTCTATGGATTAGCTCTCAGCCAAACAGTAGAAAGGCCTGCAAGCAGAACATCTACCCCAGGGAGATGCACCCCTTAGATCAATCAACCATGAGAGATCAGAAGGGCAGCATCTCCATAGGGGGATGTCCTGCACAGACAGGAAGGCATGGGTAAAAAGGCCATAGGGAAGAGATAGTCACAGGAAGGAGATAGGAGGAGAGGTTTTTTTATTGTTGGGATTGTAATTGGTGCTGTGAAACCAAATGTGCATGAACTGTTGAGAGTAAAACAAATCTGCTTTGTAAATTTGCACCTAAGTGTCTCTCTCTCTCTCTCTCTCTCTCTCTCTCTCTCACACACATACACACAAACATTACAGCCAAGAAAACCCTATGCTACAGTTCTATTCTGTAACACATGGGGTCGCCATGAGTCGGAATCAGTTCAAAGACAACTAATACAATGACAAATGACGTTCAGCATCTTTTTATGTATTAACTATTTGTGTATCTTTTTTGGACCCAAAATCTTCTTAAAAATTAATTCTGCTTACACTACTTTAGTACTCAAAATTTTGAATTACTGCTTACCGCCTAAAAGAATAAAATCAAAATTTCTTAGTGTGGCACACAAGGCCCTCTGAGATCTGACCTCAGCCTTCCTGTTTAACATATCCTCTAATTCTCCTCCTCACACTTTATGTTTTAGCCGTAATGAACTGAGGAGAGATAGAGAGGGTTTTACGTTTTTCTCTCTTTTTTTTTTTTTTTTTATCAACCCAGTCACCAACAATAGAGGATGCTCAACTAAGGGTGAGAAAATGAGTCACCTGACCAATGGAGTGATGAGTAGTATGAGCATACCTGCAGATTCTTGTTAGTTTTTCCTTTTTTTTGCTTTTATCCTTCTTGCCTTGCTTCTTGGCAGCATTCACTTTGCTCTACCTAGGCCACCATAGGAGCTCTGGTAGCATAGTGCCTAAGGCACTTGACTGCTAACCAGAAGGCTGGCAGTTCAAACTCTCCAGTTCAAACTCCTCAGAAGGAAGGTTGGGCAATCTACTTCCCTAGTGTTACTGCCTCTGAAACCCAAGGAGGGGTTGCTATGAGTCAGGTCTGACTCCAGGGTCCATAACAATAACAGGCCACCATATATCTATTACTCTAACATAAGTCCTAGGGCAGAATAAAAAAGACAGAACCAGATTCATGACCAAAGACGCTACTGAAACGTTCTGGCTTTTAGGTTTCCCTAGGTTGTAAGGTGTGTGTTTCTCATGTCTCTCCACTTTTCCTGAGACTGCACCAGGTAGTTCCAACCTAGGAGGAGGTGGGTAGGCAGAGGAATAGCAGGCAATTTGTTCTGTAGGTCCCTCCCCTCTCCTGTCTTGATTGCAAATGGCTGGAAAGTCAGCTTCTATTGTGATTAAGTTATAATTTAAGGCAGTGAACATGTGCTCTGCTGGCGGCTATAAAGATTCAAATCATAAAGTTTTACAGTGGAACGGTTTCTGTAAAAGCATCGTTAGGAAGTGGGAACCATGCCTTTAATTCTTATGACATATGGGACTGCCTGGTTTGTTTTGGTTTCAGTGGAGTTTAGTAGGGTGATGGTCTGACTAATTAAAGTCAGACCTTCCTCTCTGCAGTGCTCTGCCCCATCAGAGGACAATGTAGAAAGGTGGACCTTTTCTCTCCACTTCTATTTCTCTATCAGCTTATCAAAGACGTGGAATTCTCCAAGATCAATAGTAACCCTTTGATAATTGAATATTTTAAGATCTCTTCCAACCTATTAGACTTTGTTTCTTGGGGAGACCATGTCTTCCTCTGCCCCTTACTGACCAAGCGGAAAACCTAGACAATAAACCAAGACTAATTGGAAGATGATTTCCTTCTGGGGGATCAGCTAAGGAGATAGTTCAGGTCAATAACTAAGTCAATGGTAAAAAAAAAAAAAAAAAGAGAGAATGATAATTTAGTAAATCTCTTAACCAGTTTCTGCTTAATCTACTTGCCAGGTTCACTGACACTCTCTATGGCCTGTGTAGAACATACTAACTGATCCCAAAATGTAATAACGCTGAAGGTTATTCTCTATTTTGTACAGTCACATACTGATACTTCCACCACTTGACTTTACTGCTTACCAAGACTCATCTGTACTTGTTCATAAGCCTGTTTATGTCAGTGGTAGTTGTTATTATAATTGCCTAATTTCATTAAAGATTTTGTAAACTCAACAATATAAAATTGCAAAGAAAGAGAGGTGGTTTCCAGGGAAGCCAATTTAAATCTAGGGTGTCTCTAAAATAATTGCTGTTGAAGGTGTGGGTAAGACCAGTTGAGGAAAAAATATCACTGCAATCTTGGAATCTGCACTCAAACTGCTTTAAGTTCTTGTTCTGCTATAAAAAAATAAAACCAGGAATCGTAGACAATGTGTTATGGATGTGATTTATTCAGGGAAGATATGGAAAGACAATCAGCAGACATAGAACCCTGGCCCTACATCAAAAGATTAGTGAATAGATCTATATATTTTTTGAGTTAAAATAAAATGTTCAAGGTAAGTATATATCTCTTTTTAATGCTTTAAGGAACTTTTTAGATTAACCAATAGATGTTTTTAAAAAAAGAAAAAAGCTTTCTCTGTAATAGGATTTATCATTTACTGGATGGCATTATTGAGTTCTTTACAGAGGAAAGCATTGCTATCTGCTTTATACAAGTGAAGAAACTGAGGCTTAGGGTGACTAAACTAGTCCTAGTTCACAGAAATGGTGGCCCCGAGTGTGTTAGCTATAGAACCAAGGAGAAGAAAAAGAAAAACCTCGTGTGAAATACTTAAGCAAATGGAACAGGAGATTTAAAAAATAAATAACATTTGATAGCCTGCTGAGCATATAAATTGAAAGCATCACTTTGGAAAAACATAGTATTATCTTAATGTATTTAATTAATAACTATTGAGCACCTACTCTGTGCCAAGCACTGTTCTAGATTGTAGGGATATGGCAATGAACAAAACAGACAAAAACTTACCACATGCATTGTTATAGGTTACATTCTTGTAGAGTTGAACATGTATAAATGCTGTGACTTAGCAGTTCCATCCCTAGGTACAGTCCTGCAAAAAGGGTGTGAGGGTAGCATCTGACCTCCTTTAACTTCACAAGAGGGAGAGAATCAAGAAGAACATCAATAGTCCAAGGCTGATTCCTATGAGGCAGAAGTCAGACATGCCAAGACTTTTTACCAATTCTGACACCAGCTACCCCTCCCAAAGCACTCTGTACTTCTCTGCTTAGTTCGATAATTCCTTTCAATGGCCACCCAGAATTCACATACAATACTCCCAATCCTGGGGTTTATTAGGAAAGTAACAATTGTAACAATTTAGAATTATACAACTTCTTCTCAGTGTGTCACAGGACATTTCTCTCTGGCCCTGGCCTCTGTCCTTCTTGGACAAGTGTTACAAAGCTCTTTTAGCTCTGCAATAGGTGCCCAGAGAGGCACCCCACTCCACCAGCAAGCCTCCTACCTGAAGACAGTCAGCTTCTTTGCTCTGTGGGCTGGGAAGCCCACTGCTCTATCTCATGCCAGACTCTTTGTTCTGTTGGTTCTACTGCCTCAGCTACTACCATCTCTCTACCAGCTCTTGGGTCCAAGGACACACTTCACTCCTGGCTCTTCTTTCTTGATGATAGTGAGTGTTCCCTTTCTGCCTCTGGGATAGCTCATTTTAAGCCTAGTAGATGTCAAAACTGACCAATCCCCATGTTAAGGTTCCATATACCTTGTTTGCACAGTCCCACCCCCACAAGGGTGCCATGTACCTTATTTACATTATTAGCAAGCTATCCAATCCCCCTTGGTGGGCCACAAGTACCACACATTTGCAAAGTCCCACATAGTCATCTGATGGGAGTCACAAAGACCATGGCTAGAAGAGCCATATTAAGAAATTTACTGCATCGCAATTCCCAAGAGAAATTCTTGCCCATGTACTCTAAGAGATGTGAATACAAAAATGTTCTCAGCATTCATTGTTTATAATAACATCAAAGGAAAACAAAACAAAGTCCATAAAAACCCACATGCCCATGAAGGGAAGAATGGATAAACAGATTGTGGTATATTCATATAACTGAATACTATAAAGCAGTGAACATGAAAGCACTATAACCACATGAATCAACACAGAACTCTTAGAAATATAATTTGAGTGAGAAAAGCCAGTTGCAAAAGAATGTATCAGTGTATAAAGTTCCAAAGCAAACAAAACTAAGCATTGCTTGAGGGCATGCATATTTGGTAAGCTATAGAGAAAAATAAGGGCCTGAGGAGGAAATAAGCTTGGCATGATAGTTAAATGAATGGGAGGGGAGATAAAGGAGTGGGATTCAGAAGGAGAACATAGAAAGCTCCAACTGTTAATTCTCATTTTCTGTATCTTAAGTTGGTGGTGATTCAGAGGTGTTCATTTTATCATTATGCTTCACAATATCTATTTTATATGTAACATACATATGTATGCATACATTAAATAGTACTTGACACGCAGTAGGTGGTGACAAGTTATTGATTAAATAAATGAATACAATGCTATATTTTCCAAAAATGATGATACCAATTTACCCTCCCAGAAGCTTTCCGGGTCCCACTTACTTTTTTAATCATTACATTATATACCTATGCAAACACTGTCCATATATACATATATAATATTTAATGTAAATGCCTTGGAGAAGGAAAAGAAAGTAGAAAGGTATAGAGATTGAATTAAAAATATCTTGATTTGAAGAGGCTTGAAGTTAGAAAAGCCAGAAAACCAACTCTACAGAAACAATTAGCTTAGCTTAGAAACCTGTACCAAGATCCAGGCACTGATTTTTCCTTACAAGAGGATCTCCATGTTCTGGAACCCCTCCTTTTCTCACAATGTGTGGTCTGTGGCTTCAGACATTGCAAAGACTGACTGTGGAACCTTGCAGTGATGAACAGCAAGGGCTACAAGGAGGAGGAAGCCACCAGAGTCACCAGTCTGTGGACCTGAAGCCATCAGATTGGAGCTAACCTTGGGCTTTGGTTTTCTACCATCGCCTTAAACCAGGCTCTGTGAGTATGCATGTTTTTGTGGATGTGCTTTTGTTTCTGCATTTGATAAAGTATACTAACCAAACTTTGTGATAACTTTCCTCTGCCTTTGGCAGAAACAGCCAATTAGGTCTGAACTGAATCTTTGACCCAGAATCATGTTTATCCAGAAGCAGTCAGGTATAGTGTAATCAAAGAACCCATCAGTTATGTATTTTGGGTAGACTGATTGGTTCATTTACCAAGAGGCAGCCAATTTCTTATTTCATTAGATGTTGTTTTTGTTACGTATCGTCGAGTTGGTTCCAACTCATAGAGACTCCATATACAATGGAACAAAACACTAACTGGTCCTATGCCATCCTCACAATTGTTGTCATGTTTGAGCCCCATTGTAGCCACTGAATCAGTCCATCTCATTGAGGATCCTCCTCTTTTTCGATGACCCTCTATTTTACAAAGCAAGATATCCTTCTCCAGAGACTGGTCCCTCCTGATAACATGTCCAAGTATGTGAGACAGAGTCTTCCCATCCTCACATCAATAGGAGAATATTCTTGCTGTACTTCTTCCAAGAAAGATTTGCTCATTCTTGTGGCAGTCCATGGTACATTCACTATTCTTTACCAACACCATAATTCAGATCCACCAATTCTTCTTTGGTCTTCTTTATTCATTGTCAAGTTTTCAATGCATATAAGGCAACTGAAAATACCATGTCTTGGATCAGGCTCACCTTAGTCAAAGTGACAACTTTGCTTTTTAACACTTTAAAGAGGTCTTTTTCAGCAGATTTATCCAATACTATACATCTTTTGATTTCTTGACTGCTGTTTGCATGGGCATTGATTGTGGATCCAACTAAAATGAAATCTTTGACAACTTCAATCTTTTCTCCATTTATTATATGCTGCTTATTGGTCCAGTTGTGAGGATTTTTGTTTTCTTTATGTTGAAGTATAATCCATACTGAAGGTTGGAGTCTTTGTTCTTCATCAGCAAGTGCTTCAAGTGCTCTTCATTTTCAGCAAACAAGGTTGTGTAATCTGCATATTGAAGCTTATTAATGAGTCTTCCTCCAATCCCAATAAGGCATTTTTCTTCATATACTCTAGCTTCTTGGATTATTTGCCCAACATATAGACTGAATAAGAATGGTGAAAGGCTACAATCCTGATGCACACTTTTCCTGATTTTAAACCATGCAATATCCCCTTATTCTGTTTGAACAACTGCCTGTTGTTCTTTGCATAGGTTCTCCATGAGTATAATTCAGTGCTCTGGAATTCCCATTCCTTGCAATGTTATCCATAATTTATTATGATTCACACAGTCCATAGTCAATAAAACACAGGTAAACATCTTTTTGGTATTCTTTGCTTTCAGCCAAGATCTATCTGACAGCAGCAATGATATCCCTCATTGCACATCCTCTTTAGAATCCAGCATGAATTTCTGGAGTTCTGTGTTGATATACAGCTACAATTAGTTTTGAATTATCTTCAGCAAAACTTTACTTGCATGTGATATTAACAATATTGTTCAATAATTCCTACATTCTGTTATATCACCTTTCTTTGGAGTGGGCATAAATATGGAACTCTTCTAGTCAGTTGGCCAGGTAGCTGTCATGCAGGTTTCTTGGCATAGATCAGTAATCACTTCCAGCATTGCATCCATTTGTTGAAACATCTTTCTTTGTTTTCATTTTTTAAAGTTTTTGTTGTGGTGAAGACATATACAACAAGACATTCACCAATATAACAACTTCCACATTTACAGCTCAGGAACATTGATGATATTTTTCATGTTGTGCCACCATTATTGCTATCCTTTTCCAAAATATTCCACCACCATTAGCATAAACTCAATGCCCCCAAAACACAAGATTTCCCTTTCCCCCTCCCTCCTAACCCTGGTAACCCCTAATAATCTTTGTTTGTTTTTTCTTTTTCACCTATCTAGGAATTTTCCATGCCTTCCCCTTCCATCCCTGGCAACCAACAAAGAAAATTTCCTTCCACATATACACCTTTCCTTGACTTTTTACAATAGTGAACTGATACGATATTTGTCCTTCTGTGATTGACTTATTGCACTCAGCATAATGACCTCCAGGTTCACCCACATTATGTGATGTTTTGCAATTTTACATTATTCTTCAGTGTTGCATAGTTTTCCATTGTGTGTATGTACCACAGTATTTTTATCCATTCCACAATTGATGGGTACATAGGTTGTTTCCATCTCTTTACTATTGTGAATAATGCTGCAATGAACATGGGTGTGCATATATCTATTTGTGTCCTGGCTCCTACTTCCCTGTCTTTTGTTTGTGTGTGTGTGTGATTTGGATGAAAGTTTACAGAGCAAATTTATTTTCCATATAGCTGCAGATACACTTTGTCTCACGACAATGATAGCAATTTCCCATAATGCAACAGCTCTCTTCCCACCTCCTCCCCATAGTTATCTCTTCCCTGTGTCTTTCCCTTCCATGCACTTCTGCCCCTGCCCCCCTCTGTCTCCCTGTCCATACACAGCCCTTCTATTCTACCATAATTGATCTTTCCAAGGAGTATATCTACCTAATGTAAATGTTCAGCTCATATGCCTGTCTTTTGTTTGGCTGGAAGCCACAGGAGTGGGTTCAATTCCAGACCTGAAGGGCATCTAGGGGCCATAGTCTGAGGGGTTCCATCTGGCTCTATCAGAGCAGCAAACCTGGTCTCTTTTTTTTTTTTTTTTTTATGATTTTGAGTTTTGCTCCACATTGTTCTCTCACGCTAGCCAGGATCTCCTACATAGATCCCCCTCTAATTGGTTGACAGTGGTAGCCAGGCACCGTCTAGTTCTTCTGGTCTGATAGTCATATAGGCTGAGGAGCCCAGGGTGCACTAATCCCTTGGACTAATTGTTTCCATGCATCTTTGGCTTTCTTTTCTTTGCTCTGGACGAGGAGAAATCCATCATTGCATCTAGATGGCTGCTTGCAGACTTTTAAGATCCCAGTCGCTACTCGCCAAAGTAGGATGTGGAACAATGTTTTTGTGTAGCATGTATGCCAGTTGAGCTTGATGTCCCCTGTGACCATGTTCCTGAACCCACAGGTCCAACTACTCGCTCCCTCTGGGTAGCTGACTGTGGCCAAGAAGTGACTACAGCCTTGTCTCGTGTCAGCTCTACTATATATCTGGACATTCTTACAGAACATACAAACACAGTTGTAGAATCATTGTCTGCCAGCCCTATACGTAGTCATGGGCACACTCCCGCTTGCATAGACATACCTAATAGTTCAGCCTGTCCACCTATCTAGCCAACTATAGATCTATGTTTGCCTTCACTGACAACACAGTACTGTATGTGCAAAAGGGTTCATCTTTATTGTCTGCACCTCCCATGTACCTCTCTCTGTCTTCCTCTTCTCAATGCCACCGTATTGATCACTTACATTTGATACACTGCCCTTCTCTTCACCCAAATCAATACTTGTCTCTACCTATCTAACAGTATTCCCTCCCCTCCCCTCCCACCTGTGGTAACCAACAAGGAAAGTTTCCATACAGAAACCTCTCTTTGACTTTTTGCAATAACAGACTAATACAATATTTGTCCTTCTGTGATTGACTTATTTCACTCAGCATAATGTCCTCCACGTTTGTCCACATTATACGCTGTTTTGCAGATTCTATATTATTTTTCAGGGCTGCATAGTATTCCATTGTGTGTATGTATCATAGTTTGGTTATCCATTCTTCTGTTGATGAGCACCTAGGTTGTTTCCATCTTTTTGCTATTGTAAATAGTGCTGTGATGAACATGGGTGTGCATATATCTGCTCTTGGTCTGGCTCTCACTTCTTTAGGATATATATCTAGTAATGGAATTGCTGGACCAAGTGGTATTTCTAGTTCCAACTTTTTAAGGAATCACCATACTGCTTTCCATAGTGGTTGTATCATTTTACAGTCCCACCAGCTGTGTATGAGAGTCCCAATCACTCCACATCCTTGCCAGGATTTGTTATTTTCTATTTTGTTGAACTTTGCTACTAGTGCTGGGGCAAGATGGTATCTCATTGTTTTGATTTTCATCTCTCTAATGGCTAATGGGGAGCTCTGGTAGCATAGTGGCTACGGCACTTGACTGCTAAACAGAAGGCTGGCGGTTCAAATCC
>NW_006921957.1:2388383-2389045 GCF_000298275.1 Orycteropus afer afer
TGACCGCTAACCAGAAGGCTGGCAGTTCAAACCCACTAGCCACTCCTTGGAAGGAAGGTTGGGCAATCTACTTCCGTAGTGATACCGCCTTGGAAATGCAAGGAGGATCACTATGATTTGAATCAAATCGATGGCAGTGAGTTTGGTTTTTGGTTTACTAGCAGTTATGAGTCCCACTTTCTCCACATCCTCATCAGCATTTGTTATCTTCTGTCTTGTTAAAGTTTGCTATTAATGCGGGGGGAGATGGTATCTCATTATTGTTTTGATTTGCAACTCTCTAATGGCTAATGATTATGAACGTTATTTCATGTGTTTGTTGGCTGCCTGAATATCTTTGGTGAAATGTCTCTTCATCCTTCTGCCCATTTTTTAATTGGATTGTTTGTTTGTTTTATTATTGAGGTGTTGGAGTTTTCTATAAATTTTAGAAATAAGTTCTTTGTCAGATACATCATTGCTGAATATTTTTTCCCAATCTATAGGTTCTCTTTTTACACTTTTGGAGAAATCTCTTGAAGCACATAAAGACTTAATTTTTAGAAGGTCTCAGTCATCTAGTTTATCATCTGCTGTTCGTGCATTTTGGGTTATGCTTGAGAGTCTATTTATGCCATAAATTTAGGCCCCTAAGTTTGCCCCTGCTTTTTCCTGGATGAACT
>NW_006921957.1:2389297-2452296 GCF_000298275.1 Orycteropus afer afer
GTTTGTGTGTCAACTTGGCTGGGCCTGGTTGAGTGGCTGGGCAGCTGGATGTAGTATTCCCCATGATGAGACTGG
This sequence comes from Orycteropus afer afer, assembly GCF_000298275.1. NCBI lineage: Eukaryota > Metazoa > Chordata > Mammalia > Tubulidentata > Orycteropodidae > Orycteropus > Orycteropus afer. The sequence continues at coordinate 2,389,373 of NW_006921957.1, forward strand.
TAATCAACTTCATGGTGGAATCTATTGTGAGCAGCTGAGTAGCTGCCTTAAGGATGTGGTCTGCTTCCTGTATATAAGGAGAAGCCTTGGAGAATGGTCTGTAGCTTGTGGCATACTTGAACACTGCACATAGCTGTGTCATTCAGCAGCCTGCCATGCTCTGCGGACCTTGGGACTTTTAAAGGACTTGAATTAATGGCCTGCTGTGTGTTTTGGTAACAACGGGACTGTGCCTTTTTACTTGTCAACCTTGGGCTTGTCAGTCTCAGAAACCAGCAGTTGAGTGAAGAAAAGCCTCTAGCTTCAGTGGGCTGGAAGCAGGAGGCAGAGCTAAAGCCCAAAGTCAAGGGGCTTTCACCCAGCCCCTAGAGCCTGGCACTTTGAACTTGGACTTAAAGCCTCTAAACTGTAAGAGAATAAACTGCTGTTTGTTCAGCCATCCCATTTGTGGTATAATCTGTCATAGCAGCACTAGGTAACCAGAACAACTGATCTATGTTGTCTGTCATTGTACCAATACCAGCCTGTTTTGACTACTGTGGCTGTGTAGTAAGTTTTGAGATCTGGGAGTGTGAGACCTCCTGCTTTGTTCTTCTTCGTTTGCCTTTTTAGTCCTTTGCTTATCTGAGGTCTGTTTCCTTTCCATAAAAATTAGTGATTGGTTTTTCCGTGTCTTTGAAGAATATTGATGGAATCTGGATCGGGATTCCATTGAATGTATAGATTGCTTTAGGTGGTATTGACATTTTCCCAGTGTTCAATCTTCCTATCTATGAGCATGGTATGTTCCTCCATTTATGTAGATCTCTTAGCATTTCTTGAAGTAATGTTTTGTACTTTTGTTTGTATAGGTCTTTTGTGTTCCTACTAAGATTTCCCAATATCTTATCTTTTCAGTAGCTATTGTAAATGGTATTGATTTCCTTTTCAGAGACTTCTTTGCTGGTGCAGAGGAATCTTGTGTATGTTGATCTTGTATCGTGCCACTATGCTAACTCTTTCAATAAGTTCCAGTAGTTTTCTTGCTGAGTCTCTTGGGTTTTCTACGTATAGGATCATATCATCTGCAAATAGGGATAGTTTTACCTCTTCCTTACCAATTTTAATGCCTTTTTCCCCTTTTCTTCCCTTATTGCCCTGGCTAGGATTTCCAATGTATCTTGAATCTATTTACAGGGGGAATGCTTTTTCAGTCTCTCTCCATTGAGAATAATGTTGGCTGTTGGTTTTGCATATCTGCCCTTTATTATGTTGTGAAATTTCCCTTCTATTCATATTTTGCTGAGAGTTTTTACCAGAAATGGGTGTTGGATTTTATCAGATGCCTTTTCTGCATCTATTGATATGATCATGTGATTCTTTTCCTTTATTTTACTTATCTGATAGATTACACTGATTGTTTTTCTGACGCTGAAACATCCTTGCATACCTGTTGTGAATTCTACTTGGTCATGATGTATTATTTTTTCATATATATTTGGAGTCTACTGACTAGGATTTTGTTGAAGATTTTTGTGTCTATATTCATAAGAGATATTGGCCCATAGTTCTCCTTTCAAGTGATGTGTTTGCTTGGTTTTGGTATCAGAGTTATGCTTGTTTCATAAAATGAATTGGGAGGAATCCATCCTTTTTTATTCTAGAATAGTTTGAGTAAGATTGGTGTCAGCTCTTCTCTGAATGTTTGGTGGAATTCTCCAGTGAAACCATCTGGGGCAGGACTTTTTTTGTTGGTAATTTTTTTATGACCTGTTCAATTTCTTCTTTTGTTATAGGTCTGTTCAAATTTTCTACCTCAGTCTATGTTAGTTTGAGTAAGCAGTGTGTTTCTAGAAATCTGTACATTTCTTCTAGGTTTTCAAGTTTATTGGGGTATAGTTCTTCATATTTTCCTAATATTATTCTTTTTATTTCTGTTGGTTTTGTTGTGATGTTGGCCATTTCATTTCTTATTCATTCTATTCGCATCTTCTTCTTTTTCTTTGTTAAGTTTGCCAGTGGTTTGTCAATTTTATCAATCACTTCAAAGAACCAACTTCTAGTCTTGTTGATTTTTTTCTATCATCTTTCTATTTTCTGTTTCATTGACTTCTGCTGAAATCTTTATTATTTCTTTTTTTCTGGTGACTATAAGATTTTTTGCTGTTTTTTTTCTAATTGTTGGAGATGTGGTGTTAAGGTTGATTTTGGCTCTTTCTTCTTCTTGGATTTGTACATCTATTGCTATAAATTGGCCTCTGATCACTGCTTTTGCTGTGTCCCAAAGATTTGGTATGTTGTGTTTTCATTCTCATTTATTCAAGAAGTTTTTAATTTCATTTTTTATTTCTTCTATTACCCAGTTTTTAAGGAGGGCGTTATTCAGTTTCCACACGTTTGTTCTTTTCCCATTGATCTTCCTAGTGCTGTTTTCTAATTTTATAGCATTGTGATCTGAGAAGATACCTGACAGTATTTCATTGTTTTTAAATTTGAGGCTTGCTTTGTGCTGTAACATATGGTCTAGCCTGGAGAGTGTTCCATGTGCACTGGAAAAGAATGTATATTGTGCTATTGTTGTGTGAAGTGATTTGTAGTTGTCTACAAGGTCAAGTTGGTTGATTGTATTGTTTAGTTCTTCTGAGTCTTTGTTGAGTTTCTTTCCAGTTCTATTTTTTATTGAAAGTGATGTATTAAAGTCTCCTGCTATTACTGTGGACTCATCTATTCATCTTTTTGCTTCTATTAAAGTCTGATTTATGTATTTTTGGGTCTCTTTCATTGGGTGCATAATTATTTATTATAGTTAAGTCCTCTTGTTCAATTGATCCTTTAGTCATTATATAGTATTCTTGCCTCATATGGTGCTTTTTGTCTTAAAGTCTGTTTTATCAGAAATTAATATTGCCACTCTTCCTCATTTTTGTTTGCCATTTGCTTGTTATGTTTTCTTCCAGCCTTTGATTTTTAGTCTATTTTTGCCTTTGTGTCTAAGATGAGCCTCTTGTTGACAGCATATTGATGGATCATGTTTTCTTCTCCAGTGTGCAACACTCCCACCTCTTGAGTGATGCATTTAATTCATTTACATTTAGTGTAATTGTAGACAAGTATGAATTTTTATGTCATTTTGTCACGTGTTTTTTCATGGTGTTGCTGATTTCTTTGTTCCATATAATTTTCAGTGCTGAGCTTATTTTGTTTATTAATTTTGTTATAATTTCCTTTATTGCTATTGTTATAATATTTGCTAAATATTTTTGCCTCTCCTCTTATTTTGTCACAAAAGTTTACCATTTTTCTCTGTGATTACCCTGTCATTTATGGTTTTCTTCCCAAGTTTAGAACAGTCTGTTCTATCTTGCAGTTATCTTGCCTTCCTCACCATTTGGAAAGTCTGTACTACACCATTTAATCCCTCTTTTTGGTTTGTAGTTGTCCTTATTTTCCAAGTGATGTCTCTGGTTCCCTGTTTAGTCTTGTAAGCTAATTTTACTTTGGATACATCTATAACTGTGTTATTTTCTGGGTTATGTTGTCATGTGTGTTAATCATTGGTTGTTGTCTGCTGTTATTGGTTCTCTGTCTGAAGGACTCCCATTAGCATCTCTTGTAAGGTTAGTCTGGTTTTAACAAATTTCCTTAATTTCTGTGTCTCTGGAAATGTCCTAATTTCACCATCGTATTTGAGGGACAGTTTTGCTGGGTATATCATTCTTGGTTGGCATTTTTTTTTTCTTTCAGGGTCTTATGTATATCATCCCATTGCTTCCTTTTGTAGGTAACTTTTGGTTTGTCTCATGCTGCTTTCAGGATTTTTTCTGTCTTTGGTTTTAGTGGGAGCTCTGGTGGCATAGTGACTAAGGCATTTGACTGCTAACCAGAAGGCTGGTGGTTCAAACCTACCAGCCACTCCTCAGAAGGAAGACTGGGCAATCTACTTCCATAGAGATACTGCCTCAGAAACCCCAGGAGGGGTCGCTGAGTCAGATTTGACTTGACAGCAATGAGTTTGGTTTTGATGAGTTTGATGATGATATGTGTCAGTGATTTTCTTTTGAGGTCTGTCCTGTTTGCAATTCGTTGAACTTCTTGAGTAGGTATCTTCTTGTCTTTCATCATATTAGGGAAATTGTCTTCCAACAAATTTTCAACAATTTTCTCTGTAGTTTTGTCTCTTCCTGTTCTAGAATTTCAATTACATATAGCTTGTTCCTCTTAATAATATCACAAATTATTCTTAGGCTTTCTCTAATTTGTTTTGATCTTTTTTCTGATTGATCCCTTAACAAAGTAGTATTGACATATTTGTCTTCAATCTCATTAATTCTGTCTTCCATTGATTTGATTCTACTCCTTTGCCCATTAAATGTGTTATCTATTTCTGAAATCTTAGTACGTATGTTCTAACTATTAATGGATGCTTGCAGCTGTTTCTTCCATTTAGGTTATGTAACATTAGCTAATGAAGTTCTCAAAAGCTTTACTCCATCCATGTTATTAAGGTTTACTTTGAAGAAGCAGCTCTTCCCCAGTTGTATTTTGAGTGCCTTCCAACATGAGAAGCTCATCTTCCTCATCTTCCAGCACTGTATCAGTTCTGCTGCTATTCATAAGATGTTTGCTGGCCAATTTTTTAGAAGCAGCTTGCCCAGTCCTTCTTCCTGGTCTATCTTAGCCTGGAAGCTCCACTGAAACTTGTCCACCATGGGTGACCCTGCTAGTATTTGAAATACCGTGGCATATCTTCCAGCATCACAGCAATGTGTAAACTACCACAGTATGACAAACTGACAGATGAGTGTTAGACAGCTCATTAGAAAAAGAACAAAACAGTTATTATTTTTTTTGGCAAGTTATTCAAAAAGAAGAATGTTATTTTTTAGCAAGTTATTAAAAAAGAAAAATGGAAATAAACTGAATTGTATTTGTACATCTGCTTTCTGTGTAGCTCAAAGAGTGTGCCATGTGTAATCCAACATGCTTTGGTTCATTAAAGAAATCCTTTTATTCAACAAATACTGCTTGACAACTTACTATGCACCAATCTGAGTCCTAGGCTCATTCATTGGTGAATAAATGGATATGATCCTGCCCTTATAATGCTTATAGTTTATTGGGGGAAACAATAAACAAGTAAACATATAAAGATGAGAAATGAGTCCTATGAAATAAATGGTACAACTGTATAGAATATAGGGTAGTCCACAAAGGCCTCTGAAGAAATGCCTTTAAATTAAGATCCACAGTTAAGATATGCAGTAAAGAAGGGCATGTTCAGAAAGAAGGGCTAGATTATTTTAACAACCTGAGCCAGAAATGTGCTTAATGGGTTTAGAGAAATAGAAAGAGGCCAGTGGCACTGTATTAGTCAACTATTGCTATATAACAAACCACAGAAACCTCAGTTGTATACAACATTAGCATTCAGTTTTCCTATATGTATATGTCATCTGACCTAGGCTCAGTTTGACCAGACATCTCTCTTCCTTGCAGTGGGTTGAACTCTAATCTGATGCATAGGTATTTACTTTGCAGCTCAGGCTGAAGAGACAAGGCAGTAGCCACTTGGAAAGAACTCTTCTCATGATGGTGGCTGAGGTGTGTGAGAGCCAACTACACAAACACATTTTAAGCCCATGTTTGGATCACATCTGCTTATGCACATTGGCCAAAACAATCACATAATTGAGCCAAAAATCAAGAGGCAAGGAAGTAATCTCCTCCATTGGAAGTAGGGGGATAGTAAATAATTTTGGACAATAATTTAATCTAGCACAGGCCATGTTTCATTCATGAATATTCACATTCCTCACACCTGCAAAATACATTGCTGTTGCTAGGTGCCATTGAGTCAGTTCTGACTCATAGTGACCCTGTCTACAATAGAACAGAACACTGCTCCATGCCCCCCCATGCTACCCCATGCTCACAGTTTTTGCTGTGCTTGAGCCCATCATTGCAGCGACTGTATCAATCCATCCAATCCATGAGGATCTTTCCCTTTATCACTAACTCTCTGCTTTACCAAGCATGCTATCCTTCTCTAGGGACTGGCTCTTTCTGACAACATGACCAAAGTAGGTGAGACAAAGTCTGGCCAGTCTCACTTCTGAGGAACATTCATGCTGTACCTCTTTAAAGACAGATTTGTTTGTTCTTCTGGCGGCAGTCCATGGTATTTTCAATATTCTTTGCCAACACCACAATTCAAATGCATAACTTTTTCTTCAGTCTTTCTTATTCATTGTCCAGTTTTCACATGCATATGAAACTATTGAAAAAACAATGGCTTGAGTCAGGTGTACCTTAGTCTTCAAAGTGACATCTTTGCTCTTTTACACTTTAAAGAGGTCTTTTGCAGCAGATTTTCCTAGCATAATATGTCGTCTGATTTCTTGACTGCTGCTGTCATGAGTGTTGATTATGGATACAAATAAAATTAAATCCCTGACAAGTTCAGTCTTTCCTCCATTTACTATAATGTTGCTTATTGGTCCAGTTGTGAAGATTTTTTTTTCTTTATGTTGAGATGTAATCCATATGAAGGCTGTAGTCTTTGATCTTCATCAGTAAATGCTTCAAGTCATCTTCACCTTCCACAAGCAAGATTGTGTCATCTGCATATCACACATTGTTAATGAGTCTTCCTCCAATACTGATGTCACGTTTTTCTTCATATAGTCCAGCTTCTCAGATTATTTGCTTAAAATACAGATTGAGTAAGTATGGTGAAAGGATACAACCCTGACACACACCTTTTCTGATTTTAAACCATGCAGTTTCCCCTTGTTCTATTTGAACAACTGCCTCTTGGTCTATGTGTACTCACTCACAATCCCAAAACCTCCTCAGATTTTATCCAAATCGTAGCACCTGGCTTAAAGTCTAGGATCTTGTAATCTATTTCAGGCCCAAACATGGTTTCTCTTGATCTGATGACCTAAGAACTGAAAATAACTAAATAATTTGCTTCTCTCTTACATCCGACATAGAGTAGTGGAATAGGTACAGAATGATGGTAATAGATTACTCCATTCAAAAAAGGGAAGAACTAGGGGCACATAGAAATCACTGGTCCACAGCAGTTCTGAAATTCTGTGCAAATGTTGATAGTCCCCACCATTCTGGGGGTTGGAATACTGTTTGAGTAGGGCCTGGTTCTGCTCCCTAGGATTGATCCCGATCCATCGTTCTTTATAATTCTTGCTTCTACTCTCTGAAAGTCCTTCCTTTTCCATCATTCTCCTTGGACACTACTGAAGACATCATTAAATAGTATGCCTTTTTGGTGACTGAACAGCTCTTTCAGCCTACCTCCTAGGAATTTGGGCATTCAGAGATCTTTTTACATTTTGAACAACCTCAGTCTCTTCTAGATCAACCTGGCTCGGTGTGGCTCTCTCTAGACTTAATTACTAGTACTTTGCACATGTCAGGCTGTCATAGAGCCACACTCTTAAGTTTTTTTAAGGAGTGTCTGTCCAGCTGAAGAGCCCTACTAAATGTTACTGTATTTCCTTTAGAGCTTACTGAAGACCCTTGATTTTCACTTCACTCTAAAACTGTATCTTTCTGGCAGCACCATAGATTTGGTCTCTGGGCTCAGGATGGATCTTAACTTGAAAACTTTTTCCTGGAGGGACTGGAAATGAGAAAGTTTCATTTTTCAACCCAGTAAATTCTAGCCTCTCTATCTATATTTGTAGTAAATTCTGCCGCTAACTAGTCAGTTCCTTTCCAAGTTTATCTCTTTCTTATAATATCTCATCAAAGGCAGCTGACACAAACCAGCTTATGCTTTCAATATTTAGCCTAAATATTTTCACCTCTACCTCTTATCAGTTCATTAGATACATTTTCTACCCTCTGGATTATTGTAGCTTAACCATCCATTTACCACGATATTACAAGTTGATATTGTTCCAATCTTCTCTATCAAATTCCTTGCTGCCCACTGCCTAGTCCCAAAGCCAATGTCACATGTTTTGGGTGTTTTGTTGTTGTTATAGCAGCACCTTACTATTTAAAGTGATTGAAATAGCTGAAATCACCAAGGCAAATTATGTAAAAGGAAAAGATGAAAGAACACAGACCCAAACCCTCCAGAAGAGCTCTAACATTTAAAGGGCTGAAAGGAAAAAAAGAAAGGAGTCTGAAAGGAGTCGATAGAGTAGAAGAGATGTTTTAAGAAAGAGAATATGGGTGATGGAGAGTGTCCCAAAGGAGCAAGTGAGGAAATCCTGGAGTCCGTGGGTTTGAGCTCTTGCCTCTTATCTGTCTGCATAATTGGGCAAAGAAAGGGAGGGAGGAACACAGAAGGGAGTAGCCTCAACCCCCAATGAAAAGAGCAAGCAAATAGGCAGCTGCGGGGCAGAACTGGACTGGTGGAGGGTCCTGGAGGCTGGTCCTGTTCAGCACCTCTCTCCTCTAAACATGGTGCAGGCAGAGCTCAGGGCAATCCCCAGGTTGGAGTACACACTAAGGCCTGGTTTATTGCTGGAATCTTTTTGCTGTTGACCATACCTGTATCTCTAGATGATATTGCAAAACTTAGTGCATTACACACAACTTGAACTACAAAAACCCATAATAAGGATTCTTTGGATGGTACCCATATACAGTTTAGATAATCCAAAGATCAACAGAAACGTTTTCCTCCTTTATATTGCTGTCCGCCATGTCCTATAGGAGAAGTATTGCTATTTAGATGCAAACTGTGTGTATGACAGTATATAGTTGTCAGACCATTCACCACCATCATTGCTTTAATCTGTGAGCTGCTTGGTGTATATGATGAAGGGAATTTTAGCCTTTCAAATGCTTGGACTTACTTGGTTATAATAAACAATATGTCACAATTGTTTGCCATGTACTGTCTCCTGCTATTTTACAAAGTGCTAAAGGAAGAGCTGAGTCCAATCCAACCTGTTGGCAAATTTCTGTGTGTAAAGCTGGTAGTTTTTGTTTCTTTTTGGCAAGCAGTGGTTATTGCTTTGTTGGTGTTATTTCTGAGAAGCATACATAGGAATGGCAGACTGCAGAAGCTGTGGCTCCGGGTCCCCAGGACTTTGTTATCTGTATCGAGATGTTTCTTGCTGCTATTGCTCATCACTACACGTTCTCATATAAACTGTATGTTCAAGAAGCAGAAGACTCTTGTTTTGATTCTTTCCTTGCCGTGTGGGATGTTTCAGATATTAGAGATGATATTTTAACAAGTAAGACATGTTGGAAGGACCATCATAGGACAACCTGTTGTTGTTGTTGTTTGCCATCAAGTTGGACCCGACTCATAGCGACCCCTCCTTGGCTTTCCAAGGCAGTATCACTACGGAAGTAGATTGCCCAATCTTCCTTCCGAGGAGTGGCTGGTGGACAACCTAGGAGACATTTTTTTCTGAGGATCAAGATCAAAATGAACATACAAGCTTATTATCGTCATCATCACAAGATGCAATTTCCATTGTGTCTTCTATGCTGTCTTCACCCATGGATCACTACCAAGGGTATGGACACCCTGTGACCCCCCAGACTACACCTACTGCAGCTAAGATACCGGATGGAATGTTTAATGGCACTACAGGAGAGAAAAAAGAGCTTTCAGACAAACCTGTGGCCTCTTGAACAGTGTGTACAAGCCAGCTGTGCTAATACATTGCTATTTCATTACCTGGTATCCCATCGCTCAGGATTTTGTGCTTAGGACAAGCCATAAATGATGGAAAAGTTCAACATGAAGATAGGTGAAAGCCAGGTACAACTATTGAACTTATAAATTATATTTTGTCAGTCTAAATCCTTAGACATAGACTTGATTTTTTAACGATAGAATATTACATACTTACATGGTAGAAAATGGCTCCAACCAAACGTTCCTGATGTTACATTATCAAGAGGACAATTGCTTTATCAAGAGGATGGTCATAAAAAAAAAAAAATCTCAATGCTTTCTACCGTTGCTGCATGACTATGTAATGCTTTGGAATTAGCAGATAGCATAATTCAGAAACATGAATTAGTGGAACTTAATCATGTCCCCTATAACCTAACAATTATTTCTCTATTTCTCAACTGGATGTCTTACAATAAATAAGAATTTATCATTAAAAAAAAAACCAGAAGATGGTGATCTGTGTCAAATGTCAAAGACAGAGAAGTGTCGTCCAAATCTGGCAATCTGAAGGGCAATTGGTAAGTTTAAAGCCATTTTAATAGAGAGATGAGGGCAAAATTCAAATTGCCATGAGTGGAAAAGTTAATGAAGGTGAGAAAAAAGTGGACAGCAGATAGACCACACTTGGAGGTATTTATTTGGCTGTAAAGAAGATGATAAAAATATCATGGCAGCTGAGAGGGATGTAGGGTCAAGTGAGTGGGTTTTTAGACAGAAGATAGTAGAAAATGTGTGTGTACTAACCAAATGATCCAGACAAAAAAAGATTGATAGTGCGAAAAAGAGAGGTGATAATTAATGAAGCAGTTTTTGAAAAGCAAGAAGAGAAGGGATCCAGAGCACATGCGGAGGATCATTTTCTAAATTGTAACAGGAGGGAATAAGGAGATGTTGGTTGTTAGTTCATATATAGGAAGCCAAAACACAGAGAGGAACATTTCCTGGGTCCCTTTGTTTGTCAGGCATTGTGCTAAATACTTTGCATGCAATACTTCAGCTCTGAGAACTTCGTTTTATTTCATGCCCATTTTACAGATAAGAAAGGAATCTAAAGGAAGTTCTATCATTTGCCCAAGACGTCTCAACTTGTAAGCAGCAGAGTTGGGATTTAAACCCATTCGGTCTGACCCTGAATCCATACTCTTAACTCTATCCCAAATTGACTCACTCATTTTTCCATAGAAGAATAATGTTCAAAATAAGAGATAAAATTAAGAATACACTGCAAGCCAGACCAGAACTGGTCTAATCTAGATCCCTCTGGGTTCCCTTCACAGGTGAGCAAGAGGTGCAGAGAGACTGAGTGCTGTAGTAGAGGCCTGAAGGGAAGAGAGAGATCAGACTGATACTAAGATCACTCTGTTCCCTTCCTGTGTCACATATTTTTCAAAGCAGTTTTGTGTTCCTTCTGTCAGTGAATAATGAATAGCTCAATTGAGGCTCACTCACTGCCCTCAAGTCAAGTTGACTCTGACTTATAGTGACCCCTCCTTGGGTTTCCAAGGCAGTATCCCTATGCAAGTAGATTGCCCAGTCTTCCTTCCAAGGAGTGGCTGGCGGGTTTGAACCGCCAGCCTTCTGGTTAGCAGTCAAATGCCTTAGGCACTATGGCACCAGAGCTCCCCTAGAAAGTGCTTAGTGGGTAGAATTGACAAGGAGAATAGAGAGCTGAGCCCTGGTGTTGACAATGACCACAGCAACAGTAGGATCCCCTGATGTCCAAGTCTGCAGATGTTAACATATTCTACTTTGGGTTTGGGGTAAGATGGCTGGGAGAAGAACTGCCCACCCCCTTAGTGAAAGGAGCCCATGCATGAATGAGTGAATAAGACTTGCTTTAAATAGGGTTGGAGCTGACTCATGTTGTCTGAGAGAGGATTCTCCTCCTATGGCCTAGGTGACTAGTGCTGTAACAGTCAATCTGATTATCTCTCTTCGACCTTTATCACCCAATTTAAGCAGAAATGCCCTAACACATCCCTTGAATGTAATGAGTTAACTTCTCTCCTATGCACTTAGGTTGTACCATCCTTGGAAAAACTAAGAAAATAGTTACTCAAGTAATATTTTCTGTCTCTGTGGGTCAGTCGAGGAACCCCGGTTGAGAGAGACTCCTTGAGCAGATGCAAACGGTGTTTTATATTTACGGCAACTACCCTGGACTATTTTCTATTTCCCCCTAATCTTCTGCCCCCTCAAAGGAAACAAACTGATGTCATGAGAAATTCCTTTCTAATAACAAAAACAAATGGGAGGTCTCAGGGGATTGTTCGTATGGAGAGACAGTAGTGGTTTAAGAATGAGAAAATGGTGACTCCTGCTCACAGTTCTGGTTAAGTATCAGGTAGAATTTTTCCAACATCAGTTTTGAATCCAGAGACACACTGAAATCACGTTAGTAAAATCTCTGAGTGGGAAAAATGTAAAGAAAACAAAATCCAACCAAGGCTGCTTTTTCCCAGGAAAGGCATTAGTCAGGCAGCCGCTGGAGCCAGCCACCTCTCAAGAGTCTGTTTTTCAGTGTCACTATGGTGACTCTCCATGCTCTGGGTTTTAATTCTAGCCTCTAATCTCAGCTGCTTCTGTGATAAATTAATTGTAATGATAGAGGCCTCAGTTACGAGGTCTGCACCGTTTGCTTGTAATGTGAGCGACAGGTTTAGGGCCTGCTTTATTTAAGATGTTAGGGTAATTACATGGGAGTTAGCATATGCAGGCAGAGATATGATTCATTCTTCCAGCCACAAGTATGACACAGCTGTTTGTGGGATAAAATAGGGGAACCGTGTTGTTACAAAATGTTCCCCTTATTATACCTCATTAAAAACAAGGCTGTGATAAGTCAGGACTGGCAATGAAGAAAATCTATTGCCCCTCTGTAAAACCTGATAGGAAAGGGGCTCAGAGCTGTGCTGTGTTTTTTTTTGTTTTTTTTTTTTGTCCTTTCTCTGACTCTTCTATCCCTGTTATTCAGCAACTCACCGAGTACTTGGGTGAGGAATGGTCTCTCTTACCTTCTTCCTTTCTTCTTATGAAACAGATTCTGCCCTTTCCCTTTCTTACCTAAGCTAAGAATTTTCAGAAAGAGAGAGCATTCACTCAGAACAAAGAAAAGGGGGCTTTTTTTTGGCGACCTGTCCCAATTTTGTCCTCATCACCTTCAACAGGAGCACATAGGCTGAGAGAATGCCAAGAGTATAGAGAGATCTCCGAGGCTCCAGCAGGGACCAGAGCTTCAAAGTCAGAGAAAATCACTGATAAGTGTCTGAGGCTCTTTCTCTTCAAAAGATAGACCTGTGCTCTCTTCCTCCATCATCTTTCTTTTTAAAAATAACTTTAAAAACTGAAGTGAATTTTGGCCTCATTTTCCTCCTTCTTTTCTTTCTACCAGAGACAACTGGTGTGAGTTTAAATCAACAATGCAGATTAACATTGAGCTACAGACCTAGGGCCCAAATAAATTAGGCTGTTCTTTACCAAAACGAATGGTTAGGAAAGTTAAGAGGCACAGTGTAGACAGTGTAGAGAATGTTTTTCAGGCAATAGCTACTCAGCGTCATTCCCAAAGCATTGTTCCATGAGACATACATGTGTGTCTGTTCAACTGTAAAGCTCACTATGAGAAGCCATAGATCTTAGTGGTTAAGAGAACGGGGCTGAAGCTGAACTTTATGGGTTCAAATTTTAGCTCTACCATCTCCTAGCTGTGTGACTTTGGACAGTTGAGTCAATGACTCCATGTTCAATCTTTGCAGTCTTTAAAATGAGAGTGACAGTATAATATTACCTACCTCTAGGGTTGAAGATGGGGCAATCTACTTCCGTAGTGATACTGCCTCGAAAACCCAAGGAGGGGTCGCTATGAGTCAGGTCTGACTCAACGGTACATAACAACAACAACAACAGGGTTGTTTGAAAAGGGGTCCTGGTAGCATAATAGTTAAGCACTCAGCTGCTAACCAAGAGGTCGGCATTTCAAACCCACCAGTTGCTCTGTGAAAGAAAAGACTTGGTGATCTACTCCCATAAAGATTACAGCCTAGTTCCCCTGAGATCACCTTTTAGTGAAACAGCAGAGTGGCACAGAAAATCCCATAAGATTGGTGCTCTTCTTGAAAACAAAAATTCAATAATTTCTCAAAATCAAAGATGAGAAGATAAGGAGACAGGGAAACTAAACTATTGGAAAAGTAACAGAACACAAAGAGAATGTTGATACACTATGTTAAATGTAACTAATGTCACTGAATAATTTGTGTGAGAATTGTCAAATGGAAACCTAACTTGCTGTACAAACTTTCACCAAAAACTCAATAAAATATTATTTAAAAGAAAAAACAAAAGATTACAGTCTAGTCTCTGCCCCATAGGGTCAGAATTGACTTGATGGCAAATGGCAACAACAATAGGATTGTTATAAGAAATAAATGAGATAACCCAGAACAGTGACTGGCAAACAGTAAGTGCTCAGTAAATCTTAACAATGCAGTCTGTTATGGCCATGCTGTGTGTTAGTTTTGAAACATAGTTAAAAACAAAAAGGAGATTGCTGCAACAAAAGAAAGCACTAGAACCTGAGTTGTGACCCTCCTTCAGAGTTTGTGTTTTTGACAAGGGTGGATTATCCAATAAGCAAAGTAAACATGGGCTTACTTATGCTTACTTACTAATATGTAGTGAACAGTTTCAAATGTGTTGAAGTGAATTAACTTCTCTCCCCTGCATCTAGAATATATTATCTAGATGTCCTAGTTGTACCATCCTTGGAAGAATTACAAAATAAAACAGTCACTCAAGTAATATTGTCTGTCCCTGGTTCTGTTGAAGAGCTTGGTTGAGAGAGACTGCCTGTGGAGATGCAAACAGCATTTTATATTTATGGCAACTGCTCTGGACTATGTTGTTCCTCCCCCTAATCTCCTTCTCCTAGTTCACTTGCTTACTGGATACTCTATCTCTGTCAGGGATTGTAAATTTGAAAAGAGACTTTGATTCTGTAGGAAGGTGCTGTGGGGTTTGGAGAGAGACAGATTCCAGCCATACCTAGAAGCAGAATCTTTTATGTGTTGTTGTTGTTGTTATGTGCTGTCGAGTCAACGACCCCTCCTTGGGTTTCTGAGGCAGTATCACTACGGAAGAAGATTGTCCCATCTTCCTTCCAAGGAGTGACTGGTGGGTTTGAACCACCAGCCTTCTGGTTCTGGTTAGCAGTCAAGTGTCTTAGGCACTATGCTACCAGAGTAAATATATATATATATATATATATATATATATATATATATATATATTTTTTTTTTTTTTTTTTTTTCCTACAGATTAAAAGTGATCCAACATTGGTTTTGGGGATAAGGTCTTAAAATGTAAGTTGGCAATACAAGGAAGAAGCTCATGGGCATGGTTGGTTGGTTGAGTATTAACAAAAAAACTTGCTTACCTTAGTAATCAAGATACCTTAGAATAAAAAAAAATAAAAATAAAAATAAAAAAAAACTAAGCCCTCTGCCTTCGAGTTGATCCAACTCATAGTGACCCTTCCTTGGATTTCTGAGGCGGTATTCTGTGGAAGTAAATTACCCACTCTTCCTTCTGAGGAGTGGCTGGTTGGTTTGAACCGCCAGCCTTCTTGTTAGCAATCAAATGCCTTAGGCACTACACCACCAGAGCTCTTTTTTTCACTGTGATTTGCTGTGTGACTTAGTACACACCCATCAACTGAAACACAAGTTTCACAAAGATAGTACTTATCCTTTCTATATGTGATGCACTCCTTCATTTTCTATTTTATCTATTGTAGTGTATTTTGTTAAAAAGTGTTGATCAACCAGGGGGGCAGTGTTTACACAGGGCGATAACTCAGAGGGCATAGGAAAGAAGGACACAGGGAAAAGGTAGCCACAGGGAGGAAGTAGGAAGACAGCTGACATATTATGGGGATTGCAATCAATGTCATGAAACAAAAGCGTGTGAATTGTTATATGGAAAATGAGCTTGCTCCACACACTTTCATCTGAATAATAATAATAACAATAAAGTGCTGATCACCACTCTAACTTGATTCTACCCTCCACTAATGAGTCTGGCATTCTCAATAAGTGCTTGTTGAATGGAGTTGAATTCAGGTGTGGTATTCTGGATCACAGGGATACCATATAGAAAGGAACAGACAAGTGAGCATGACATATTCAAAGTACATTTTAAAATACTGCTGAGCAAGGGAGTGAAGGGATAGTGATAAAAGTTGATGCTGAAAAGATAGTCAAGAGGCTATAGCATACAAGACCTTATATATAATACAAAGAAGTAAGATCAGACAAGCATTAGATCCTAAGAAAGGAGATAACTCAGATTTGTAGGTAACTATCCTATGAAGTGGAGTCCTTGGGTGGTGTAGTGGCTAATGTGCTCAGCTGCTACCTGAAATGTTGGAGGCTCAAGTCTACCCAGAGGCACCTCAGAAGAAAGGCCTAGTAATCTGCTTCTGAGAAATCACCAATTGAAAATCCTGCAGAGCACAGTGGGCTTTGACAGACATGGGGTCACCATGAGTCAGAATCAACTGATTGTACTATGTAGTAGAAGGTGGTAAACACCTTAAGGAAAATTTTGATAAGTTGTTGTAGGAATTCAGAGAAAGATGAAATAGCTTTCAGCTGGGAGTTTCTAGTATTGCTCAGGATTCTATTCTACATATTGTTCATATTCAACAAATATTTGTTGAGTTCCTACTATTTGCCTAGTACTCTCCCTTGGTTCTCATCCATATCTTTGGCTTCAACTACATGAGGATGACTTGATTTTCCAGCTGCTTACTGGGCCTTTTAAGGAGTTCTGGTGGTACAGTAGTTAAGGCATTCAGCTGCTAACCAAAAGGTCAGTGGTTAGAACCCATCAGCCACTCTACAGTAGAAAGATGAGGCAGTCTACACTGGAAACTCTTTGGGTCATTTCTACTCTGTCCTACAGGGTCACTATGAGTCAAAATAGACTCAGTGGCAGTGGCTTGGTTATTGTACATTTTCCACCAGGAAAAAGCAAAAGGCCTTTTCTTTTCCCCCCTGAAATTCCAGTAAAAGTAACAGTGCATCCTTTACGTTTTGATTTGTGCTTATTCCTGAACCAATCACTGTGGTGAGGGCAACATATGCTCTAATTGTCTTATGCCTGGGTCCCATACATTACTCTGGAGTGAGGGATGGAATCTGCTTGACCAGAATCCCATAGACTGAGACTGAGAGAAAGAGTAGTCTCAAATATTCTATTTCGTTTCAAACCTTAATGTCATTACAAACACTATTTTCACTGCTGGGAAATGGTCTTTCATCATTTTGTCTAACTGATGAATTACTATTTGTCTTAAGAAATCCTGCTCAGTAATCATCTCTATTGTGAATTACATTCAACTAGACAGAACTAATCACTTTCTTCTGTAGTTTTTCAGTATTTTAAATGTTTATCATCTAATTTTACCAACCTATATTGTAATTGTTCTGAGTCATTTCCTCCACTGTACTGTGAATTACTTCAGTGCAGAGAAGCATCTTATTTAAGATTTATCTTTATGTTCACAACACTTAGCTTAAACATAGTAAGTACTCAACAAATGTCTATTAAATTAAACTATTCTTCCATAAAATTAGTTGGGGGTAGCAAAGCATAATATTAACTCAAAAGGAGATAGACGATATATATTTCTTAGGAACAGTTAAAGAAAAGAAATAATGAGGGGTCAAAGAAGAAATCACAAAAGAAATTAGAAAGTACCTTAAGATGAATAAACATGCAAGTACAACATACCAAAACTTACAGTATGCAGCTAAAGGAGTGCTCAGAGGGAAATTTATAGCTATAAACAACTATATTTTAAAAAAGAAAGGTCTCAAATCAGTAACCTAACCTCACTGGCAAATTCTAACAAACATTTAAAGAGCAGCTAGTACCAATATTTCATAAACTCTTCCAAAAAGAAGAAGAGAGAACACTTCCCAAATCATTCTGTGAAATCAATATTACTTTGATACCAAAACCAGGCAAAATGCCACAAGAAAAGAAAACTACAGACCAATATCTATTATGGAAATTGATGCAAAACTCCTCCACAAAATTCTAGCAAACCAAATCCAGCAACCAATAAAAAAGATTATACATTGTGATGAAGTAGGATTTATGCCATGAGTGCAAGATTAGTTTAACATACCAAATTAACCAGTGTAATGAGAACTCTGGTGGTGTAGTGCCTGAGACTGCTAACCAGAAGGCTGGTGGTTCAAACCCACCAGCCACTCCCAAGGAAGGTTGGGCAATCTACTTCAATAGAGATATTGCCTCAGAAGCCCAAAGATGGGTCGCTATGAGTCAAAAATGACTTGACAGCAGTGAGTTTTTTTTAATACACATTATTGATAAAATAGTGACCAAAAGCCACATGATTTTCTCAATCAATTCAGGAAAAGCATTTGACAAGATCCAATGCTCTTTAATGATAAAAAGCATTCAATAAAGTAGGAATAGAGGACTTCCTCAATGATAAGAGGCTAGATAGTCTCTCCCTAAGATCAAGAAAAGGACAAGGATGTACACTCTCACTTCTATTCAACATTGTACTGGAGGTTGTAGGTGGGGGAATTAGGAAGAAAATAAAAGCCATTCAGATTGAAAAGGAAAAAGTAAGCTCAATAATAAAAAGAATAATCCAGTTAAAAAATGGACAAGGATCTGAATAGACTTTTCTCTAAAGAAAATATGATGGGATGGCTGTTAGGTGGGAGTTCCTAATATTGTTCAGGATTCTATTCTGAACATTATGCATGTTCAACATATATTTACTGAGTTCCCAGTGCATAACACTCTCCCTTGGTTTTCATCCAATCTTTGGATTCAACCTCATGAGGATGACTTGAAATTCCAGCTGCCTATTGTGCATTTTCCACCATTTATGGCACTTTTTTGTACTGTGGTGGCTTGCATGTTGCTGTAAGGCTGGAGGCTATGCCACTGGTATTTCAAATACCAGTAGAGTCACCCATGGTGGACAGGTTTTAGCAGAGCTTCCAGACTAAGACAGACTGGGAAGAAGGGAGGGGCCATCCACTTCTCAAAGAATTGGCCCATGAAAACCTTATGAATAGCAGTGAAACACTGTATATTACTGGAACACTGATATATTACTGGAAAACTTTATGAATACCCCTGAAACATTGTCCAATATTGTGCCAGAAGATGAGCCCCTCAAGTCAGAAGGCACTCAAAATACAACTCAAAATACTGCCTCCTCAGCCTAAAGTTGACCTTAATGACATGGATGGAGTAAAGCTTTTGGGACCTCCATTTGCTGATGTGGCACAATTCAAAATGAGAAGAAACTGCTGTAAACATACATTAATAATCAGAACATGGAATGTACAAAGTATGAATTTAGGATATTGGAAGTTGCCAAAAGTGAAATGGAACACATTGACATCCTAGGCATTAGTGAGCTGAGATGGACTGGTTATGGCCATTTTGAATCAGATAACTGTATGATTTACAATGCCGGGCATGACAAATTGAAGAGGAATGGTGTGGCATTCATTATCCCAAAGAATGTTTCAAGATCTATCCTGAAGTACAATGCTGTCAGTGATAGGATAATATCCATATGCCTACAAGGAAGACCAGTTAATATGACTATTATTCAAATTTACCCATCAACCACCAAAGCTAATGATGAGGAAATTGAAGATTTTTACCAACTTCTGCAGTCTAAAATTGACCAGACATGCAATCAAGATGTGTTGATTATTACTGGTGATTGGAATGCAAAAGTTGGAAACAAAGAAGAATCAGCAGTAGTTGGAAAAGAGGGCCTAGGTGATAGAAATGACACTGGAGAGTG
Organism: Orycteropus afer afer; assembly: GCF_000298275.1. Taxonomy (NCBI): domain Eukaryota; kingdom Metazoa; phylum Chordata; class Mammalia; order Tubulidentata; family Orycteropodidae; genus Orycteropus; species Orycteropus afer. The sequence continues at coordinate 2,408,899 of NW_006921957.1, forward strand.
TATGATAGAATTTTGCAAGACCAATGACTTATTCATTACAAATACCTTTTTTCAACAGCATAAATGGTGTCTGTACACTGGGACTTCAGCAGATGGAGTACACAGGAATGAGATTGACTACATCTGTGGGAAGAGGCAATGGAGAAGCTCAGTATCTTCAGCCAAAAGAAAGCCAGGAGCTGACTGTGGAACAGACCATCAACTGCTCAAATGCAAGTTCTAGTTGAAGCTGAAGACAATTAAAACAAGTCCATGAGAGCCAAAATATGACCTTGATTATATCCCTCCTGGATTTAGAGACCATCTAAAGAATAGGTTTGATGCACTGAACACCAGTGACTGAAAACCAGAGGAATTGTGGGATGACATCAAAAACATCATCCATGAAGAAAGCAAAAGGTCATTAAAAAGACAGGAAAGGAAGAAAAGACCAAAATGGATGTCAGAAGACACTCTGAAACTTGCCCTTGAAAGGAAAGTATCTAAAGCAAATGGTAGAAAGGACAAGATAAAAGAGCTGAACAGAAGATTTCAAAGAGCAACTCAAGAAGATGAAGTCAATTATTATAATAAGATGTGCAAAGACCTGGAGTTAGAAAACCAAAAGGGAAGAATACACTTGGCATTTCTCAAGCTGAAAGAATTGAAGAAAAAATTCAAACCTTGAGTTGCAATATTGAAGGCTCTATAGGCAAAATATTGAATAATGCAGGAAGCATCAAAAGAGAATGGAAGGAATACACAGAGTCACTGTACCAAAAAAAAATTGGTTGATGTTCATCCATTTCAGGAGGTGGTATATGATCAAGAACCAATGGTATTGAAGGAAGAAGTCAGAGCTGTACTGAAGGAATTGGTGAAGAACAAGACTCCAGGAATTAACAGACTACCTATTGAGATGTTTCGACAAACGGATGCTGCATTGGAAGCACTCACTTGTCTATGCCAAGAAATTTGGAAGACAGCTACCTGGACAACTGACTGGAAGAGATCCCTATTTGTACCCATTGCAAAGAGAGGTGATGCCACAGAATGTGGATATTATTGAACAATATCATTAATATCATACACAAGTAAAATCTTGCTGTAAGTAATTAAAAAATGGTTGCAGCAGTATATTGACAGAAAACTTCCAGAAATGCAAGCTGGATTCAGAAGAGGATGTGGAACAAGGCATATCATTGCTGATGTTAGATGCATCTTGGCTGAAAGCAAAGAATACCAGAAAGATGTTTACTTGTGTTTTACTGACTATGCAAAAGCATTCAATTGTGTGGGCCATAACAAATTATGGATAACATTGAGAAGAATGTGAATTCCAGAACACTTACTTATGTTCATGAGGAACCTGTACATATAGACCAAACCAAAACCAAACCAAACTCACTGCCATCGAGCTGAATCTCACTCATAGTGACCCTTCCTTGGGTTTCTGAGGCACTATCACTATGGAAGTAGATTGCACAACCTTCCTACCAAGGAGCGGTTGGTGGGTTTGAACTGCCAGCCTTCTGGTTAGCAGTCAAATGCCTTGGGCACTATGCCAGCAGAGCTCCCATACATAGACCAATAGGCTGTTGTTTGAATAGAACAAAGGCACACTGCATGGTTTAAAATCAGGAAAGGAGTGTGTCAGGGTTGTATCCTTTCACCATACTTATTCAATCTGTATGCTGAGCAAATAATTCAAGAAGCTGGACTATATGAAGAAGAGCATGGCATCAGTAAAGTGCTGAAGAGCAAGGATGTCTCTTTGAAGACCTAAGTGCACCTAACCCAGGCCATGGTATTTTCAATCGCCTCACATGCATGTGAAAGCTGTACAATGAATAAGGAAGACCAAAGAAGAGTTGGTGCTTTTGAGTTGTGGTGTTGGCAAAGAATACTGAAGGTACCATGGACTTCCAGAAGAACTAACAAATCTGTCCTGGAAGAAGTGTAGCTGGAATGGTCCTTGGAGGCAAGAATGGCCAGACTTTGTCTCACTTACTTGGTCATGTTGTCAGAAGGGACCATTCCCTGGTGAAGGCTATCATGCTTGGTAAAGTGGAGGGTAAATGAAAAAGAAGGCCCTCAATGAAATGGATTGACATGGTGGCTGTAACGATGGGCTAAGGTATAATACAGATTGTGAGGCTGGCACAGGACCGGGAAGTGTTTTGTTCTGTTGTAATAGGGTTGCTATGAGTTGGAGCCAACTCAATTGCACCTAACAACAAAAACTCCACTATAGAATGTGCCCTCCTCAAAGCCTGAGACTGAACAGGTACCAGGCACACAAAGTATGCCTTTAGTGAATGTGTGTATGATTGAGCAAGCCACCCTGCCATTCTTGCTCTTTGTTGCTATGTTGTTTGTTCTGTTGCACATAGGGTCACTCTGAGTCAGAGCCAACTCAACGGCACCTAACAACAACACTGGGCAGTTTGATGAGCTCTGGTGGTTCAGTGGTTAAGGCATTCAGCTGCTAACTGAAAGGCAGTGGTTAGAACCCACAAGCTTCTCCACAGAAGAAAGATGAGGCAGTCTGCTTCTGTAAAGATTTTCAGCCTTGGAAACCCCATGGGTCAGTTCTATCTATGCTCAGTGTGCATATGAAAAGATATTCAACATCTTTAGTCATCAGTGAATGTAAATCAAAACCCCAGTGAGATGCCACTTCACACACACTAGCATAGCTATAATAATTAAAAAAAAAAAAAAAAAAAACAATAATAACAAATGTTGGTGAGGATGTGGAGAAAATGGAATACTTATACATTGCCAATGGGAATGTAAAATATTGCAGCCACTTTGGAACACAGTATGGCAGTTCCCCCAAAAGTTAAATACAGAGTTCCACATGACCCAACAATCCCACTCTTAGGTATATACCCAAGAGAAATGAAAACATATGTCCACACAAAAACTTCTACATGAATATTCATAGCAGCATTATTGATAGCAGCCAAAAGGCAGAAACAGCCAAATGTCCATCAATTGATGAATGGATAAGCAAAACGTGGTATATACAATGATATTTTGTTCAGCCAAGAAAAAAGGAATGAAGTACTGATATATGCTACAACATGGATGAACCTTGACTACATTATGTTACATAAAAGAAACCAGACATAACAGGCAATGTATTGTATGACTGACTATATAAAATGTCCAAAATAAGGAAGAAGTCTATAGACACAGGAAATAAATTAGCAATTGCTTAGGGCCAAGGGGGATTTAAGAATTGAGAATAAAGATAAAAGGTATAGAATTTCTCTTTGGGGTGATGAAGATATTCTAAAATCGATTGTGGTAATGATTACACAATTCTGTGAATATACAAAAGCCATTGAATTGTACATTTTAAGTGAATGAATTGTTTGGTATGTAAATTATATCCCTAAAGCGGATACTAAAATAAAATAACAAATAACTCTATTTTTAAGACATTTCTCCAAAGAAGATGTATAGACAGCCAATAAAAACATAAAAGATGCTCAATATTATCAGTCATCAAGAAAATGTAAATTGAAACTACAATGAGATATCATACCACTTGGTACCTACTCACTCACTGCCGTCAAGTCAGATACGACTCATAGTGACCCCTCCTTGGGTTTCCGAGGCAGTATCACTATGGAAGTGGATTTCCCAACCTACCTTCCGAGGAGTGGTTGGTGGATTTGAACCACCAGTCTTCTAGTTAGCAGTCAAATGCCTTAGGCACTATGCCACCAGAGCTCCTTTGTACCTATTAGTATAACTGTAATAAAAAATACAGATAATAACAAGTGTTGGTGAGGATGTGGAGAAATTGGAACCCTCACAGTGCTGGTGGGAATGCAAAATGTTGCAGATACTGTAGAAAATAGTTTGACAGTTCCTCAAAATGTTAAACATAACCAAGCAATTTTACTCATAGATATGGATATAGATATAGTTACAGATATAAGTATAGATATAGATACCTAGGAGAAATAAAAACATACACATAAAAACATGTACACAAAATTTATAGCAGTATTCATAATAGGCAAAGAATATAAACAACCCAAGTATCTGTCAACTGATGAAAGTGAAAACAAAATGTGGTATATCTATATAATGGAATATTATTTGGTAACAAAAAGAAATAAAGTACTAATACATACTACAACGTGGATGAATCTAAAAAACATTACACTAAGTGAAAGAAGGCAGTCACAAAAGACCACACACTGTCTGATTCTATTAATAAGAAATGTCCAGAGCAGGCATACCTATAGAGACAGAAAGTAGATTAATGGCCATCAGGGCTGGAGGTGATCATGAAAATGGCACAGGCCTAGGCAATGATTTGTTCTGTTATACACACAGGGTTGCTATGAGTCGGTGTTGACTTGACAGCAACTAACAACAGGGCTGGAGAAATTAGGAGAAATGGTGAGTGATTGCTAATGGGTAGGAGGTTTCTTTTTGGGGTGTTTAAATGTTCTAAATTTAGCTCATGTGATGGTTGTACAGCTCTCTGAATATACTTACTCCATTGACTTTTACACTTTAAATAGGTGAATTTATAGTATGTGAATTGTATCTCAATAAAATAAATATTAAATAAAAATAAAAGACTTAAGCTGGAGCAATAATAGTGGTGCTAGAGAAGAAGGGATAAGCTAAAGAGAGATTACAGGGATAAAATCTATTGAGAAGTAAATTCATTATGGAATTTCTAGATGAGATGCCTGGGAAACAAGAAATACAAAAGAAAGAGTGGGTTTGGGTGGCAAAATAAATATTTTTTGACTACCGCAGTGCTAGGAGCTCTGGTGGGATAGTGCCTAATGCATTTGACCGCTAACCAGAAGGTGAGCAATCAAACCCACCAGCCACTCTACGGAAGGAAGATGGGGCAACAGCCTCTGAAACCCAGTGGGGGTCACTATGAATCAAACTCAACTTGACAGCAGTGAGTTTGTTTTTTGTTTTGGGTAGGAGCCCCGATAGCAATGGAAATGTTGGTAGTTTGAATCCACCCAGTGGCTCCCATGATGATTGTTGTTGCTGTTGTTGTTGGGTGCCGTTGAGTCGGCTCCGACTCAAAGAGATCCTATGTACAACAGAACAAAACACTGCCGGGTCCTGTGCCAGCCTCATAATCCTTGTAATACCGGAGCCCATCATTGCAGCCACTGTGTCAATCCATCTCGTTGAGGGCCTTCCCCTTTTTCATTGATCCTCCACTTTACCAAGCATGACACCCTTCTCCAAGGAGTAGTCCCTTCTTACAACATGACCAAAGTAGGTCAGACAAAGTCTAGCCATTTTCACTTCCAAGGAACTTTTTGGCTGCACTTCTTCCAGGACAGATTTGTTAGCTCTTTTGGCAGTCCATGGTACCTTCAGTGTTCTTTGACAATACCACAGCTCAAAAGTATCAACTCTTCTTTGGTCTTCCTTATTCATTGTCCAGCTTTTCACATGCATATGAGGTGATTGAGAATACCATGGCTTGAGTTAGGCACATCTTAGTCTTCAAAGAGACATTTTTACTCTTAGTCTTCAAAGAGACATCTTTAAAGAGGTCTTTTGCAACAGATTTGCCTAGTGCAATATGTCGCCTGATGTCTTGACTGCTGTTTCCATTGGTGTTGATTGTAGAACCAAGTAATATGAAATCTTTGACAACTTCAATCTCTTCTCCATTTGTTGTGATGCTGCTTATTGGTCCAGTTGTGAGGATTTTCATTTTCTTTATGTTGAGATATAATCCTTACTGCAGAGTGTAGTCTTTAATCTTCACCAGTAAGTGCTTCAAGTCATCTTCACTTTCAGCAAGCAAAGTAGAGTCATCTGCATATCACAGGTTGTTAATGAGTCTTCTTCCAACACTGATGCTATGCTCTTCATCATATAATCCAGGTTTCTAGGATTATTTGATCAACATTCTGATTGAATAAGTATGGTGAAAAGATACAACCCTGATTCACTCCCTTCCTGATTTTAACCCATGCAGTATCCCATTGTTGTGTTCAAACAACAGCCTACTTGTCTATGTACAGGTTCCTCATGAGTACAATCAAGTGTTGTGGAATTCCCAGTTTTCTCAATGTTATCCATAATTTGTTATGATCCACACAATTGAATGCTTCTGCATAGTCAATAAAACACAAGTAAACGTCTTTCTGGAATTCTTTGCTTTGGGCCAAAATGCATCTGACATCAGCAATGATATGCTTCGTTCCACATCCTCTTCTGAATCCAGCTTGCATTTCTGGACGCTCTCTGCTGCAACCATTTTTGAATAGTCTTCAGCAAGACTTGCGTGTGATATTAATAATATTGTTCAATAATTTCCATGTTTTGTGGGATCACCTCTCTTTGGAATGGGTACAAATATGGATCTCTTCCAGTCAGTTGTCCAGGTAGCTGTCTTCCAAATTTCTTGGCATAGCTAAGTGACTGCCTCCAGTGCAGCATCAGTTTGTTGAAACATCTCAATGGGTATTCCGTCAATTTCTGGGGCCTTGTTCTTTGCCAATTCCTTCAGTGCAAGCTCTGACTTCTTCCTTCAATACCATTGGTTCTTGATCATATGTCACCTCCTGAAATGGATGAACATTGACCAATTCTTTTTGATACAGTGACTTTGTGTATTCCTTCCATCCTTTTTTGATGCTTCCTGCTTCATTCAATATATTGCCCATAGAATCTTTCAATATTGTAACTCGGGACTTGAATTTTTTCTTCAGTTATTTCAGCTTGAGAAATGTGGAGGATTTTCTTCCCATTTGTTTTTCTAACTCCAGATCTTTGCACATTTCATGATAATAATTCACTTTGTCTTCTCAAGCTGCCCTTTGAAATCTTCTTCTGTTCAGCTTTTTTATCGTGTCACTTCTTCCATTTGCTTTAGTTACTCTCCATTCAAGGGCAAGTTACAGAGTCTCTTCTGACATCCATTTTGGTCTCTTCTTCCTTTCCTATCTTTTTAATGACCTTTTGCTTTCTTTATGAATGACATTCTTGATGTCATCACATAATTCCTCTGGTTATTGCTTACTCGTGTTCAGTGCATCAAATCTATTCTTTAGATGGTCTCTAAATTTAAGAGGGATATAATCAAGGTCATATTTTGGCTCTTGTGGACTTGTTTTAATTGTCTTCAGCTTTAACTTGAACTTGCATATGAGCCATTGATGGTCTGTTCCACAATCAGCTCCTGGCCTTGTTTCGGCTGAAGATACTGAGCTTCTCCATCGCCTCTTTCCACAGATGCAATCAATCTCATTCCTGTGTACTTCATCTGGTGAAGTCCATGTGTATAGCTGCCATTTATGTTGTTGAAACAAGGTATTTGTGATGAATAAGTCATTACCAAAAACCAAACGCAATGCTGTTGAACTGATTCCAACTCATAGCAACCCCTCCTTGGGTTTCCAAGGCAGTATCTCTATGGAAGTAGATTTCCCAGTCTTCCTTCCAAGGAGTGCCTGGTGGATTTGAACCACCAGCCTTCTTGTTAACAGTCAAATGCCTTAGGCACTGTGCCACTAGAGCTCCAAATAAATCATTGGTCTTGAAAAATTCTATCATTTGATTCCCCAGCATTATTTCTATCACCAAGGCCTTATTTTCCAACCAGTGGTGATTCTTCTTTGTTTCCAGCTTTTTAGAAAAAAAAAAAAATTTATGGTGATACAGAGCAACTGCATTTTCCATACAGCAGTTCCCGTGCACTTTGTCTCATGACACTGACTGCAATCTCCCACAATGCAACAGCTCTTTTCCCTCTTCCTCCTCATACCTATCTCTTCCTTGTGTCCTTCTCTCCCATGCACTCCTACCCCACAAGCTGTCTTCCTGTGCATACACAACCGTTCTATTCTCCCATGATTGATCTCTTGAAGGAATGTATCTACCTAATGTCAGCTCATATGCCTGTTTTTTGTTTGGCTGGAAGCCACAGGAGTGGGTTTAATTCCAGATCTAAAGAGTAGCTAGGGATCATGGTTTCAATGGTTCCACCAGGTTCTATCAGACCAGCAAACCTGGTCCCTTTTTTTTTTTTTACGATTTTGAGTTTTGTTCTACATTGTTCTCCCACTCTATCCAGGATCTCCTACATAGATCTCCCTCAGAGTATTGACAGTGGTAGCTGGGTAACATCTAGTTTCTCTGGTCTCATAGTCATATAGGCTGAGAATCTCATGGTGTACCAGTCCCTTGGACTAATTGTTTCCATGCATCTTTGCTTTTCTTCATTCTTCTTTGCTCTGGATGAGGAGAGACTCATCATTCCATCTAGATGGCTGCTTGCAAGCTCTTAAGATCCCAGTACCAATCACCAAAGCAGGATGTGGAACGGTATTTTTATGTAGTGTGTTATGCCAATTGAGCTTGATGTCCCCTGTGACCATTGTCCCAAGCCTACAGTCCAACTACTTGCTCCCTCTGGGTAGCTGACTGTGGTCAAGAAGTGACTACAACTTTGTCCCTTTTCAGCTCTACTATATACCTGGAAATTCTTACAGAACATACAAATACACTTGTAGAAACATAGTCTGCCAACCCTATACATGGTCATGGGCACACTCCCCCCTGCATAGACATACCTGTTAGTGCAACCTGTCCACTCATCTATCCACCCAAAATGCAGTACTTTTTGTGCAAAAGGGTTCATCTTTGTTTTCTGTACCTCCCATGCACCTCTCTGTACCTCCCATGCACCTCTGTATGCCTTCTTCTTCCTCAATGCCACTGTGTTGATCACTCACATTTGGTACATTGCCCTTCACTTCACCCAAATCAATACTTGTCTCTAACTATCTAGCAGTGTCCCCTCCCCCCCCACACTTCTGGTAATCAACGAAGAAAATTTCCTCCCATATATAAATAAACCTTTCCTTGACTTTTTACAATAATGGCTGTGTTTCCAACTTTTGTATTCCAATCACCAGTGATAATCAACACATCTTGATTGCATGTTTGGTCAATTTCAGACTGCAGAATTGGTAAAAAGTCTTCAATTTCCTCTTCTTTGGCTTTGGTGGTAAGTGCATAAATTTGAATAATAGTCATATTAACTAGTCTTCCTTGTAGGTGTATGGATATTATCCTATCATTGACAGCATTGTACTTCAGGATAGATCTTGAAACATTCTTTGGGACAATGAATGCCATGCCATTCCTCTTCAATTTGTCATTTCTGACATAGTAGATCATATGTTTGTCTGATTCAAAATGGCCAAAATCAATCCATTTCAACTCACTAATGCCTAGGATATCAATGTTTATGCATTCCATTTCATTTTTGACCACTTCCAATTTTCCTAGATTCATACTTCATACATTCCATGTTCCCATTATTAATGGATGTTTGCAGCTGTTTCTTCTCATTTTGAGTCATGCCACGTCAGCAAATGAAGATCCCAAAAGCTTTACTGCATCCACATCATTAAGGTCAGCTCTACTTTGAGGAGGCAGCTCTTCCCCAGTCGCATTTTGAGTGCCTTCCCACCTGAGGGGCTCATCTTCTGGCACGTATAAGACAATGTTTCAAGGCTATTCATAAAGTTTTCCAGTAACATATCAGACAGTGTTTCACTGCTATTTATAAGGTTTTCGTTGGCCAGTTCTTTGAGAAGTGGATGGCCCCTTCCTTCTTCCAAGTCTGTCTTAGTCTGGAAGCTCCAGTGAAACCGCTCCACCATGGATAACCCTGCTGGTTTTTGATATACTGGTGGCATAGCCTCTAGCCTCACAGCAACATGCAAGTCACCACAGTATGACAAACTGACAGATAGGTGGTGGTCCATGAAGATTACAGTCAAGAATACCCTTTGGGACAGTTCTGCTCTGTCACATGGGTTTGCTATGAGTCAAGATCAATTCGACAGTGCCCAATAATAGCAGGAACTGAAAATACAAGAAGGTGATGTCTAAGACTGCCTTCAAAGAGTATATAATCTAACAGAAATACAAACAACTTAAAAAGTTCCAATAAAATGTTGTGGCTGTCTTGATAGGTTTGGTACAAATTACTAGAACCTAATCTAGTCTAAGGAGCTCTGGTGGCCTAGTGCCTAAGGCATTTGACTGCTAACCAGAAGGCTGGTGGTTCAAGCCCACCAGCTACTCCTCAGAAGGAAGGTTGGGCAATCTACTTCTATAGCGATACCACCTCGGAAACCCAAGGAGGGGTCGCTATGAGTTGGATCTGACTCGATGGCAGTGTGTATGGTTTTGGTTCTATCTAGTCTAGGATAGTGAGGAAGACCTAAATGATGAGTAGGAGTTAGTTTGGCAAGGGGGAACTGGGGCAGGGAGCCATTTTGGAAGGAAAACAACGAGCTTTCTAAGCAGAATTAAACTTTGTGTATATTGGCCAAGAGATGAGGGAAATAAAAAGTAGATCAGAGTACCTAGAACTCCAAGAGAGAAGAGATCCACTTTGTTTACTGCTGTATCTGAGCATCTAGAATAGTGTCTGACATGTAGTAAGCACTCAATACATGTTTACATAAGAGATGATATTGGAGAAACAGGCAAGGACCAGTTTATGTAGGAGTTTTATTAATTAGCCTTGTTAAAGAACTTGGACTGAATCCTAAAGACAATAGGAAGCCATTGAAGGGCAAACTTGTATTTTAAAAGGAGCAATAGAAGAGGGATGGGTAGGCTTGAGAATGAGTGAATAAATGAAAGAATTAATTGCAAAAACCTACTCTGAATGTTGTTGTTGTTGTTCTCTCTCACTGCCCTCGAGTTGATCCTGACTCACAGCAACCCCTCTGTGGGTTTCCGAGATGGTGTCTCTGTGGATGTAGATTGCCCAGTCTTCCTTCTAAGGAGTGTCTGGTGGGTTTGAACTGTCAGCCTTCTGCTTGCAGTCAAATGCCTTAGGCACTACACCAGTTGGTGCCAACTCATAGTGACACTGTGTACAACAGAAGAAACACTGCCCCCTCCTGCACCATCCTCAAAATATTTGCATGCATGAGCCCATCATTACAGACACGGTGTCATGCTGTCCCATTGAAGGTCTACCCCTTTTTCTCTGACCCCCTACTTTACCAAGCATGATATCTTTCTCCAGGGATTGGTCCCTTCTGGCAACATGTGAGACGATATTTGGCCATTCTTGCTTCTAAGGAGCATTCCAGCTGCATTTCCTCCAGGACAGATTTGTTTGCCCTTCTGGCAGTCCACTGTATTTTCAGTATACCTCACCAACACCATAATTCAAGGGCATCAACTCTTCTTCGATCTTCTTTATTCATTGTCCAACTTTCACATGCATATGAGACTACTGAAAATGCCATGGCTTGGGTTAGGTGCACCTTAGTCTTCAAAGTGACATTTTTGTTCCTTAACACTTTAAAGAGGTCTCTTACAACAGATTTGCCTTGTACAATATGACATCTCATTTCTTGACTGCTGCTTCCCTGGATGTTGAATGTGGATCCAAGTAAAATGAAATCCTTGACTTCAATTTTTTCTCCATTTATTGTGATGTTGCGTATTGGTCCAGTTGTGAGGAGTTTTGTTTTCTTTATATTGAGGTATAATCCATTCTGCAGACTGCAGTCTTTGGGCTTCATCAGTAAGTACTTCAAGTCATCCTCATTTTCAGCAAGCAATGCTATGTCATCTGCCTATCGCAGCTATGAATAGCTTTGGCCAAAAATCTTCATGATGAGGAATACTGTGGAAAGAAAAGTAGGTTTAAACTAATGAACCAGTGCTCTCTGCCAACCCCACGCTACAGGGAAGGGTCCATGGAAAGAAAACTATGGAAAACTTGCCACATCAGCAGTTCCTAGTTTTCACCCTTTACCATTTCCACGGCAGCATAGTTTTCTAGTGCAGTGTGGTGTTGCTGTGTGATAGATTTGTGTGATGTGGGCTGATGATCCAGAGAGCAGCTCTTAGTCTAGCTCTTCCCCTTTCCAACAGTGAAACAGCCTTCCCTGTTCACCTAGCAAGTTGCTAAAATTAAAACTTAATCAAGCATTTTCACTTGGGGATGTTGAATAATATTGCAACCTGCCCCAAAGAGCAAGCAGGGAACTGCTTGGGCAGACAATTACAATGAGAGAGCGTAGGAGGTGACTCAATTTTCCCATGGTCCTCCTCCAAGCTCCTGATGGGCAGAAAGACAGTGGTGCTGCCTCCTGCCCACTTGTCTGTTGCCTCAAATGTGAAGAGCCTGGCCAGTAGTATCTCCTCGGTCACATTGGCCTGAGGGTGGGATCGGTATCTCTGAGACAATTTCTCCTTTTCTCAACACTTTGCCCTTTTCCCTGGATGCAGAACAAATGTTACCTTTCAAATAAATTCTGTATCTTAGAGCCCAGAATTTCTGAGACATCTCTGGAGATTCCCTAAAAGAGAAATTCTGTTATCACTGATGTATTTGATATGTTTGCCTCTCTTATCTACAATCCAGATATTTTTTTAATAGTCTTATTGGTTCTTGGCACCTATGTAAGTGGTAATCTCTCCTACTCCCTGCACCCAATCCCCAAGTATCCTATACTTAGAGGCCAAGCTCTTCCTGAATAAAATCACCTCCCCTTTATGCCCTTGAACCCTTATCCACCTATGTAGGATAATCTTTTAGGCTTTAAGTGAACACCAGGTCTCATCAGAGTGTGATCAGACTCGAAAGTATGACAGTTTCTCCAGTCATATGACAGTATCATCTGTGTGCGATAACCCCTTATTGCCCCATCCCCACCATGTGATAATCCTTCTCTTTGACCTTAGTATTGCTATGTGAGATAATCTTCCTCAGTCGAGTCTTCTCAAATAAAAGCTAATCTTCACTACTGTATGATCATCTTCACTCCCTTTCCCCAGTACATCATAATCACCCCTCATTCCTGGGTTAATTGAATATCTACATTTATTGAGCACATACTATACTGCTCCCAAAACCCCCTTCTTTATGTCCCCATTTTATTGGCTGGAAGTTGCTGCCTAGATTCTTAAAACAAGTCTCTCTCCAAAACTAATCATGTTGCTTCTTCTCATCTGAACTTCCAAGGGATGTGGACTGGACCTGGAGGCCAAGGAACTCACTGGCTGGAAGCAATGGAACAGTGGCCTGGCTCTGCTTTGGCTCTAACAGTGGCTGCTTCCCTAGACCTGAACTTGGCAGAAGGAGACCAACATTCACTATGGAGTATATTTGGTGGGTGGTGAACAACCCTACTTAATTTGTATATTCATTCTCCCACACATCTCTTCTGGATTCCCAGTAAGAAAGACCCTTTAACACATGTAAAGAGACAACCCCACAGGTCCACATGCTTCCAATAATACCCTCAGCTCTAGCACACACAGCCTCATCACCAAATTCTACCCCAGCACCAATCTCATCATGCTCTCTTTCCTTCACTCACCACCAAAGGCTCCCAGACCCCCAGGAAGACTTCATCACTTCATCACCCGAACTTTCATTCTGTATATCCCACAGGCTAGTGTTATGGGTTGAATTGTGTCCCCCAAAAAAAGATATATCCTAACACTCAATACCTATGAACATGACCTTTTTTTTTGGAAATAGGGTCTTTGAAATGTCACCAATCAGGTTAACATGAAGTCATACAGGAGTAGGGTGGGTATGAATCCCATCTAAGTGGTGTTTTATACAAGAAAGGAACAGACACACACAGGGGAATATGCTATGTGGAGATGCACCTACAAGCCAAGGAATGCCAAGGATTTTCTAGTAGCCTCCTGGCCACCACCTGGCCCCCTCCCCTCCCCAGCCCCCAAAGCTAGGAAAGGCATGGAACAATTCTTCTCTCAGAGCCCTCAGAAGGAATCAACACAGCTGAATACCTGATTTGGACTTCTAAACTCCACAACTGTTCCTTGTGGTCACCTGCTTTGTGGCATTTTGCTATGGCAGCCCTAGGAAACAAACTTCAATAAAATGCTGATATATTTAAGGTCCCCCTCCCTGCCAGGTCATGATTTAATTGATTCTGGAGTGCAACCTTGGCACTGGGTTTTTGTAGCTTTCATGGTGATTCTAATGTTTTGCAGCTAAGGCTGAGAATGACTGCCGTAATCTGACCCCACATCCCGTACCTCAATTCCAACAATCCATCAAAATCTCCTACATCAGTGGTTTCCAAATTTTAACAAGCCCAAGAGGGCTTATTAAAACGCAGATTGCAGGCCCCCACTCCAGATTTCTGATTCGTAGATCTGAGGTAAGGCTCAAAGATTTACATTTTGAACAAGTTCCCAAGTGTTGCTTATGCTTCAGGTCCAAGGACTGGTCATTGAGCACCACTTCTAACATCCTGCTTTCTCAGTTCCTTGACCTTCTCTCCTCCAGTGATCTTGTCCGGCACCCTACCTCAGTCACAAACTCATGTCCATCCCCAGAACCTTGCCAATTCCAATAACTGTATCTCTTCATAATATCCATGTTAAGCATCCTGCTCTCCAACCACCATATGTTTAGTGGACCTCAATAAATATTTGTTAATTTAATTAATTAATTGAAAAGTGTTTAGGTCCTTCTTCCCCATTGGTTGTCATCCTGTACAGGGAGGTGTCCTTGGCCGCTTTTCTCCATTTTCTAGTAGCCTCCTGGCCACCACCTGGCCCCCTCCCCTCCCCAGGGCCTGTCAAACCATTCTAATTGTTCCTGCTGCAGAGGGAGGGAGTTAGTCTCTAAAGAGAGTGGAGGGAGGGAGGAGCTCCATCTGGTGTCCAGGAAAATAGGGACCAAGCCTTGGGTCCGCTGGTCTAGGTCCACTCTTAACATTGTGGGGCTGGGGAGTCAGGGGCCAGGCATCCTTTGGTCCTAGACTTGTTCTTGGCTCTTCTCCTCTTCTGTCAAAGCCCCTCATAGAGACCCCAGCTTCTTTTGGTTTCACCAGCTAACCAGGGCTCTGGGTAAGGCCTGCTAGCTGGGCAAGGCAGTGGGGGTGGGGGTGACTGGGAGACAATGGGAGAGCCCAGAGCCAGCTCTCCTTTTCCCCCAGCCTGAAGTGATACAATGATACAAAGGGAGAGTCTTGTGCTTGGGGGAAAGAGGGTGGGGAGAGCCCTTTGTCTGCTATTTTATACATTGCTGGGGGGGTGAGAGGTTGGAAGGTTGGGGGGGGCGGGTGGTAAGCAGCTATCAATATGGGGAGGAGTAGAGATTGGTGGAGAGGCTCTGGAAAGTTTTTGAATTTCAATCAGGTTGGCTTTGAAAGAGTTTGGCTTTTGTTGAAAGAGAGAGAAAGGTTAATACTAAAGTTGAGGGGGAGGGGGTGGATTCTGAAGATAGAGTCCTGTGTGCAGGCCAGTCAGCTGTGGGACACCCAGGCTGGCAAAGAGGCTGGAATGGGAGAGGAGAAAAGGAGCTGGGTCCCTTCTTCCTTCACAGACCAGAGGGAGGAATGACTGGCAGAGGCTGTTGGAAACTAGCAGAAGCGCCCGCCCGGGAAGGGGAAGCAATGCTGGGCAGAGCAGGGCAATTTCGTTCTTCCTTTTTGCGTGTCTTACAGCTTTTGACTTTTTAAGCTAGGAAGAATGATGTTCCCTTCCTTTCTCCTCTCCTTCCCAACTCTACCCAATCCCTGCAGCAGAGCAGTTTCCAGGAATGACTTTGTGACAAGAGCAGGCTAAGTAATGCTTGTAGGGGAGGGGGGCGGCTAGTGGGGAGGAGGAGTCAAGGAAGAGGCTGGGGTGACTTGGGACCTCCTGATGTTCAGGAATCAGCTGCTTTGCCTGATCTTGGCCGCTGCTGACCTTCCTCTGCACCTTAATGCCTCTGAAAATAAAGCATAAAAACAGAGCTATTACATTTTTTTAAATGGGCAGCATATTCCTTTCTTGAAGTTGGGAGAAAAAGAGAAAGGATGGAGGGACTATAGTCATGGAACAGGCTAGAGTCCTCTTGGTGTGATGCTGGGGTGTGGTACCACTAACATCACAGATAGAGGAAGTCTTCAAGTCTTTTCCTTCCCTGAATTTGTGACCACCACCACCACCACCTTCACTTCTATAAGGCTCCTGGCTAAGGCTGCAGCATAATTTGGTGTTCAGGGAGCCTTTAAGGAGAAGTCTATTGAGCTGGTCAGTTCTCTAAATGGTACCATTTTGTTTTTAGCTCTGTGAGTTGTAAACCTCCCAGAACCAATCCTTGAACTCCAGCCTGGAAATATTTGACAGCAAAGCAGTCTGACAAAGAGGGAAAGAGAATATGGGAATGGGGTTATTTGTTTACTTATTTAACATTTAATAAACACCTGCATAATGCCAGGCCTAGTCCTTGTGGAGCAAATGACAATTCATTAAATATTTGTTAAGCATTCCTTGTGTCAGGCACAGTACCAGACCCACAGAAGCATGAAGAGGAATGCCCCAATCACCTCCACCACCACCCAACAGGAGAAAGCTATCCCAGGTCTCTCTGTTCATCTTTCCCGGCCAGATCTCAGGTGAAGAGAGTGCACTGAGAATGTTAATTAGAGGAAGATTTCTAAGCCATTGTTCCCAAAGCCTGACATCCCTGGGTGGTGCAAATAGTTACTGTGTTTGGCTGCTAACCAAAAGGTTCCAGTCCGCTCAGAAGCACCTTGGAAGAAAGGCCTGGTGATCTACTTTCAAAATAATCAGCCATTAGAAACCCTATGGACTACAGTTCTACTCTGACACACATGGAGTTGCCCTGAGTCAGAGTTGACTTGACGGCAACTGGTTGACTTGGTTCTCAAAGCTTGGTCCTTGAACCAGCAGCATCAGCATTGCCTGGAAATTTATAAATACAGATCCTCAAATCCCACCCCATAGCTCATGAACCAGAAACTGAGTGTGAGACCCAGCAGCCTGTATTTTAACAAGGTCTCTAGGAACTATGGTGCTCGCTTAAGTTCTAGGCGTGCTGATCAGTACTGCTACTCTTGGTTAGCTAATCCTGATAACCATCAAAAATAACTTACTCTGGGCAGAAGCCAGGCCAGTGGGCCAATCCAGCCCAACCCATAATCTGTAGGTCAGTTCTCATGCTAATCTGCCCAAGGATGTGGATGTGTGGCTGACTCACAGAAACTGTAGGGACTACATCATTCTGGGTACCTGGGGCCCAGATCCTTGTCATCCTCACTGCCCCCCTGTGCTCACAATTCAGAGAATAGGGCCTACCAGAGGGAGGAGAAGGTAAGGGCCCAGTATGACTGGTCCCTTTAAAATTCCTCTCTGGAATTCAGGTTTGTAATAACCCACAGTACAAATTGATTATGTGGAGTTTCTGGATTGGCAAGTATTATGAATGATTGGTAAGAGCTGGGAAGAGAGAAGACAGAGAGAGCAAATTCCCCTCTTCCATATCTGATTTTTCAGATAGTATCTTAGGGAGTAAAGCTTAAGAGACACTTGGCACCTCCATCTTGCTGGCATCATGTATCTTTCTTGGCATGGATTGAGGGTTTCTTTTTGGAGAATGTCCCTTTGCCAAAGCTACGTGACCATTTCCATCTTTAGAAGTTGGCATCTCTCCTTTTTCAAACTTGTCCCCCTGCTGCCCCTACTTCCTCCTAGCTTTCTCTTTAACTAGAAACTGAAGTCTTGGTGTCTTCAGGACCATCTCAAATTGATAAAATCAAATTATTATTTGATTGGCCTATAAAACTGAGGCTAAGGATTCCTTTCAGAGGGAAAGAAAAATAAACATTAAGTCAGTATTAAGTGCCAAACACTGTGCTCCTTGCTTCACATAATTTGTTTCTTACTCTCATACCAACCATAGTTTAAAAAAAAAAAAAAAAAAATTGTCATTGAGTCAACTCGGACTTGACATGCGTCAGAGTGGACTGTGCTCCATAAGGTTTTTGATGGCTGATTTTTGGAGTAGATCACCAGGCCTTTCTTCTGAGGTGCCTCTCATGCTGAAAGTACCATGGACTGCTAAAAGAACTAACAGATCTGTCCTGGTGGAAGTACAGCCGAGATGCTCCTTGAAAGTGAGAATGGCCAGACTTCATTCATCTCACCTACTTTGGTCATGTCAGAAGGGACTAATCCCTGGAGAAGGATGTCATGCTTGGTAAAGTGGAGGGTCAGCAAAAGAGGGAAAGGCCTTCAATGAGATGGATTGACACGGTGGCTGTGACAATGGGCTCAAGTATAGCAAGGATCATGGAGCTGGTGTGGGATTGGGAGTAGATCTCTCATGCCTTTCTGAGGTTGAACCGCCAACCGTTTGGTTAGCATCCGGGTGCGTTAACTGTACCACTCAGAGACTCCACCAACTCCACAACCTGCATGTTATTTCTCTCCTTTGTCAATATGAAACTAGGGTTCAGAGAGTTTGCCACTTATACCAGGTCCCATGGCTTTTAAGTAGCAGTCAGGATTTGAACCCAAGTCTGACTGACTCAGAAGCACATGCTTGCTCCTCTTTTCCACACGGTCTTAGGAGAGTTCCTTTAAGTCCTGGCTCCTGCCCAGACAACATAAAGGGCGCATGACTCTGGCCAACCACGGTCTTTGCTGGTCCTGGCTGGATTCCTTCTAAGTTCTGTCAGGCCTTACCTGATTTCTGTTCTCCCCTTCTTCCCCGTCCAGCAACTGCTCTCTTGGCTCTGCACTGGCTCCCAGGAGAGAAGGCAGAGCAAAGCCACAAGGCCTCTAGACATGTTGCTGTCAGAGTCCCTCCTGTCCAGTGTTAACCCCTGCGGCTGGCCCACAGCAGGGAAGCCCTCCTGCCTGGCTCTGCACTGACTGCTCGCCTGCCTGAGTTTGCATTATTTATTTAATGTCTTGTACCGTAAATAATGGTAACTTTATGGTTATTAGGAACGGGTTAAGGTACATGCGAGTAGCACCAGGCTGCCTTCAAAAGGAACAGTCCTGGCATAAAATGTTGCGATAATTGCTTTACTGCTGAGTGTTGGTCTTTATTTTGTGTCTGATTTGTCCCTTAAGCCAGCGTAACATTCTCCCCACGGCAGGAGAATGCAGAGAGCAAATTGAAGGGCTGAGCATGAACAATGCGACATGGAGCACTGCTGGGTTTTTCTTTATTTCTCTTTCTTCGTTTCTCCCTTGACCTCCCTCCAATCCGCTCCGCTCCCCTCCCCCCATGCCCTGCCCCAGTCTCTGCCCTACCCTGGTTGGTAGAGTCCTTCTCCCCTACCCTGGACACCTCAGAAAGGTGTCCCATCCTACTACCTTACTTTGACAGTGAGATTCATAGAGCATGTCTCTTCCTTACCTCTTCTCTAGGTGGTAAATAAAGCAAAACAAAACAAAAACAAAAGAGTAAACATAAAAAAGAACCTGCCTTTTTAATGGACCCAGTGCCCAAGCCATACCCAGGGATCCCAGTTTGCCGGCAAAGCCCAGAAGTTATTGTCCTTTTATTTTCTACATGGAGGTGATGTCCCGGAACTAGGTAAGACATTAATTTTCCTTTAGGGCTCACTTCACCAACTGACAGTCCCACCCACTACTGCAGTGGCCACAGAGGGCTAGGTCTCAGGAGGACTGTGTCTGCCAGCTCCTTTCTGATAGTAGGAGAGGAAAATTGTCTAGTGGCCATCACTGCCTGCCATGGATCCTGCCCACATTTCCCTTGTCTGCAGAGGGAGGCTGTCATCATAGGCCATAATAGGGAGCAGAGGCCAGGGTGTTGTGGGACCCCTCAGTTGGAGTCAGCCTTTTGCTTTCCCAGAAGTGGAGACCCCTGACCTTCACCCACTTTGCAACTGAGGGTCATCTACCAGCCTCTAGAATACCCCATAGGCTGGTAAAGTAAAACCTCTGCTTCCTCTCACAGAGGGTATTCCAAAACCACCCAGCATACTGCTGGCTTCCTTTGGGCTTCTCTGATGTCCAGGGAGTTTTGCGGAGGAGAGGACGTGAGGTAGGAGTCAGGAGACCTGGGCTCTTGTCTTAGTTTTATCATTAACTTGCTGAGTGATAATAAACTTACAGAAACAGAAATTCCTTGGAAACTTCCCATCTTGGTTTCATCTGTAAAATGAAGGCAAAAAATGCCTGCCTGGTGGAATTATTCTGAAAATCAAAAGGAGCTAATGCATGAACACAAACTTAAATATCCCATCATGCTCTCTGGCCAAAGGAAAGTACTACCTCTGGGTAAGAGAAGGAGATGGGAGAAGGGAAGGTTTATAAAAAGATGGAGAAAGGAGGGAGACAGAGATCCCCTCAGCTCTCCAAGCTCTCCTTAGAGAAGATCACTGCTGTTCTTCACCTAAGCCGCCATGGGGACAGGTCACAAGGCCTATATCTCCTGACTTAGAGGGATGTCCTTCAATTTGCAGCTTGGCTTTCCTCTCACCCTCTAGCCATAACCTGTTCTTCTTCTCCAGTTCCTTTGCCTCCCGCTCCTTCTCTTCCTCCTCTAGAGTTTCTCCTTGTTGGCTGCAACCAAGGAGACAGCAAAATCCAAGCGAGTTGGCAGCCAATGGCTTTAAGGTCTAGGAGGCTGAGGGGACTTGTATGTTTCTCCACTTACCCCACCTCTCCCGAGCCTAGTAACTCATCAGTGGCGGAAATTTAAACAAAGTAGAGAACCTGGGATGAAAGGAGAAATGCTGTGGTGATTGGGGGTGGGGGAAAAGGGGAAAGGGGGATGGCTTTAATTAGGGCTTCTTGGCCTCTTTAGTCCTGGGGCTGGTTGGGGTAATCCAGTTAGAGTCCTAGCCTTTCATCTCAGCTGGCTGGCCTCTCTGGGGCCCTGTCAGAGCCTTTAAGGGGGCAACAAGTAGCGGGTAGGCTTGGAGTGGGGTGGGGGTTGGTACCACACTCATTTCCAGCTGGGCGCAGAGGGGGTTGCTGAATGAAGGCCAGCCAGTGCAGCAGTTGGTGGTGGGCAGTGAAGTGGCTGGTGTGGGCGGCTTGGGCGCTGGGCGGCTGTCTCCTGACACCAGAAACTCTCTTTATGAAAGGATCAAGTCGGGAGCATTGTTCTCTGGGCCAGGGAACCAAGGGCTCAGAATGCTCTTTTGTGTGGAGGTGCCCCCCCACACTCCTCCTTCTTTTTTCTCTCTTTGAGCCACACTGCTGGCTGTGCCTCTGCCCCCATGCTTTGGGAGTGGGGGGTAGAGATGGAGTGGTGGAGATGGGCTCCGGGACAGACAGTCCTGGGGGAGCCATCTGTGCTGGGGTAGGATCCACTGGAGCTGAAAAATTAAACAGCATTTTCAATTAACTTTTCCTCTCTTGTTTGGGGGTGGGCGTGAAGGGGTGGTGGAGCAGGCTGGTTGAATTTAACCTTTGAAAAGCTGCTGTGGAGAAGAGGAGGCGGGAATGACCTTTCTTTCCTGAGGCAGGGTTTGGTGGGGGTGGGGAGGAGTGGAATTGTTTCCTCCAGCTAGGCGGGGCACCCTTTCCTCTAGTGAATATTCCAAAACTCTTGGTGTCTTTGGGCCAAGGTGCCATCTGCATAGAGGCTGGGTTTGTGCATGCATCCCAAGGCTGCACACCACAAGGAGAGATGGAGCGAGCTATCAGGGGTCAGCAGGTGGAGTGAAGGCTGACTGCTGAGCAGGAAGAACCTTTGTCACCCCTCTCCTAATGGCTATCTCTTTTTCTCTATACGTCTTCCTCCTTTTCCTCAAGAAATCCTGCTTTTTGGTTTCAGCTCTTGGGGTGAGTGTTCAGAAGATGGAAGAGCACTTGGGGAAGGGATTCTGTGCTTTAGGAGGTATTTGGCCTAGATGTCCTTTAAGACCTTTCCAACCTTGTTCTGTTGGCTGGAAGTCTGAATCAGAGTCCAGTTTGACCATCGTCACATGCCCAATGCTGCCATCCCATGGCTTCTCATCTTCCTTGGGATCTGGGAGCAGGTCTTCCTCAAGCTTCTCTTCGTCACTTGAGGCCACATAGCAACTACAGGCCCTTCACCACTGCCAGGGTTCGAGGTGTGGAAGACTTCTCTCCCATGTTGCTGTTATTGTTGTTAGGCGCCACCATTTTTGACTCGTAGCGTCCCCATGTGGCAGAGTAGAGCTCCTCATACCTGATGAACACTCTATAGTTTTAAAAGGATTTGTGCGAGTCTTATTTCATTCAGTCTGTGGGGATAGGTGGCTTAGACTAATTCCCTTCTTTTATGATGAGGAAGAAGCTCTGGTGGCATAGTGCCTAAGGCATTTGACTGCTAACCAGAAGGTTGGTGGTTCAAATCCACCAGCCACTCCACAGAAGTAAGACTAGGCAATTTACTTCCATAAAGGTTTACCGCTTCGGAAACCCAAACGGGGTCACTATGAGTCGGAATCAACTTGATGGCGGTGAGTTTGTTCTTTGTTTTGTTTTGTTTTTTATGTTGAGGAAACTGAGGTATCCTCTGGATGGCACATCACAATCACCCAGGGACTGTTTCCAAATTGCTCATCCCCACCCAGAGATTCTAAAACTCACCCTCCTAACCCTGCTTTCACTCCAGAGAAGAATTCTTTAATGAAATTACATCTTTTGCCCTTCTTTCCTTCAGCTTAGAACAGAGAGTACTATTTATAGGTGAGAAAATCAGGAAGGTAACTGATCCAGGTTTATTCGGGTGAGCTAAGGCAAAAGAGGAAATAAACCCAGTGGTTTCATTTGATTTTTCATCAGCCCTGGTTTTCATCAAAGCAGCAGGGGAGGATGATATTAGAAAACAGACATGGAAATGAGTTGCTCTCACAAGTCCTCTAGGGCAGAGTGGAGCATGATCTTCTTTTCCAAACCTATTCCTTGTCTTGTATTTCATGCTCAATTATGGGCACTACTCTCCAGCTCGACAGCACATAACAATAACTACAACTCTCCAGCCTCAGCTTGGGGCACTCTCCCCTTTCCTAACTATGTGCAGCTAAAGTGGGGTTTGTTGTTGCTGATGATGATGATCAAATGTGCAAGCTTTCCTCAGGACCTTAGTGTAGTTTTGTTTCCTCTGCCCAAAAATCTCTCTCTCCCCCTGTACTTCACCCAAGTCTCACTCATCCTTCTTGTCTCAGCTGAATTTTACTGCTCAAAGAAGCCTTCTCCATCTTGCCCAAGTAAATTGTGTCCTCCAGTAATGCTTTCTCATAGCACTCGACCTCCAGGTTAGGAGAGGACTTAGGGAATGCCTCTCCCCCACCAGATGTTAAACTCTGTGAGAGCAGGTATCCTGCTATTTTGTTCACTACTCTGTCCCTAGTGCTTATGGTAGGCACTCAGGTACTTAATACATGTGAAAATGAATGAATGAATGAATGAATGGTGAAAGAACAAGGGGAAAGAGAGTGACTGACAGAAAAAATAAGCAATATGTAAACCAAGAATACTCAGAAGTAAGAGTGAGGACTGACTCTTGCTTTGAGATCTAGGAAATTTCCTTAGGACCCATGATAGAGGCCCATAGCACTGGATGGTGCAGAGGACATTCTGGGGTGGTGGGGAGTGGGGATGATGGTTGAGGGCCTTTCAGAAAGGCAGAGAGAACAGGTAGCCAGCTGGCTTCAGCTTTCTCCCATATTTCAAAGATGCTAGGCCATTTTTGGCATAGTACCTAAGGCATTTGACTGCTAACCAGAAGGCTGGCGGTTCAAACCCACCAGCCATTCCTCAGAAGGAATATTGGGCAATCTACTTCCATAGAGATACAGCCTCAGAAACCCAAGAAGTGGTCGCTATGAGTCAAATAGACTCAATGGCAGTGAGTTTGGTTTTTTGTTGTTGTTGTTTAGACCATTTTCAGAGCCCTGAAGAAGAGAAGACTCAAGTAAGAACACTAAGAAATACAGCCAGTTCTGATGAAGAATAAGGGAAAAGAAATGGCTTGGCCTGCTGGAATGGCTTTGGGTGGGTTCACCCCAGTTTTCTGCAAAGAAAAAGAGAAAGAAAATGGCTCCAAGAGCCAGCAGAGGGTAAATCTTAGGACCTGTGGGCAAAAGGATGAACCAAAGGAAATTAAGAGAAACTTTAACTCATGAAGGGTGTTCTGGTTACCTCATGCTACTCTGACAAAATATGTACTACAAATGGGAGATGGCCTTAACAAACAGGTGTTTATTTTCTCACAGTTTGGAGGCTTTAAGTCCAAGTTCAAAGTGCCAGGCTCTAAGGGCTGGGTGAAAGCCCCTCAGCCTTGGGCTTCAGCTCTGCCTCTTGCTCCCGGCCCACTGAAGCTAGAGGCATCTCTTCACTCAGGCAGCTACTGGCTTCTGAGGCTAACAAGCCCAAGGTCGACAAATATAATGGCACAGTCCTGATGCTACCAAACCACACAGCAGGCCATTAATTTAAGTCCATTGAAAGTCCCAAGGTTGGCAGAGCATGGCAGGCTGCTGAACACAGCTACATGCAGGGTTCAAGCATGTCATGAGCTAGAGACCATTCCCAAAGCTACTACTTATATACAGGAAGCAAACTGCAACCCAAAGACAGCTACTGAGCTGCTCACAGTAGATTCCACCATGGAGTTGATGACCAGTCTCATCATGAGGAATACTACATCCAGCTGCCCAGCCACTCAAACAGGCCTAGCCAAGTTGACACACAAAGGGTTAAAGGCAATAAACATGCTTAGCAATATTTTGAGGTAAAGTAAAGATAAAGGTGGGGGAAAGACCAGTGTGCATATAGACCCTAATAAATGAAGAGAAGTGGGAGATTCATCTTACCTCCTACAGGGCAAAGATACTCAGCTCATTTTTTAGATCAGTCCTTAAGAAGAAAAATGGCAAAAAAGAATTTGGATAATTAGGAAGTAAATGCAGACTGTGCAAAAAATCGTTACTGATAGAAAGCAGGTAGGAGAATACTCAGAAAATGTAAAGGTTTCACAAATCAGCAAGCCGGGATGACATCCATCATGAGGTATTAAGGCTAGTGTTCTGGGAACATGCTAAGCAGGGAGCTGATTGAACCACTTATAATTATGTCTGGAAAATCATAGAAAGTAAAAGGGGCCATCAAGAGCCTGGGGAAGTGAAACAGATGTGACTCTCATCTTCTAAAAAATGGTAGAACAGTCCTAAAAACGTTCATCCAGTCAGTTTGCAGCTAGATATAATGAAAGAGGGGAAAAAATCTGTCATCCTCAAGAGGAAAATAGAATTGAGAGCTGTGCATGTGTATGCACACACACACACACACACATGCGCGTGCGCACATGTAGGGGTTCATGGGAGGGGGGCTGTATGTGTAAGTGTGCCTAAGGGCCAAACCACACCAAACAGAATAGCACTAAGTGATCAAATTGGAAACAGAAAAACAGATGTGTTGTAATGGGTGTGCCACAAGTGGCTGTTGTTAAAACAGGTTCAGGTTTTCGCCAGCCTAGTGTAGGTATGTAAATGAAAGCTGCACAGAAAGGAAAAATCAATGACAGGGAATCCATCCAGGGAGAGGGATACACTCCCGAGAACAGAGCATTCTGTGCCTGTTTAACAAGGTCTCATTTTGGGCTAGGAGAAAAGTGCATGTAACTGAAAAAGCTGATAGGTAGGTGTGGCTGAGGAATAATACAGGAACCTGAAGAAGTCAATGTCGTGAGCACCTAAGTGTGGTGTGGTGTGTGTGTGTGTGTGCGTGTGTGGGGGGGGTGCAGTTAAAACAGATTTATCTATTTGGGGGAATCTTGCTCTTCTAAGGGAGCCATGAGAGGGCCCTGGAAACTGCCTTGCTTTGGGGGTTGTGTCCACAGGGGCTTTGGGTGTGGAGCTCTTGGGAAGTGACACACTGGGGTGATTTCAGAAAGAGTGGGGAAAGCCTCTAAGGGGAATAGTGAAGAGGGAGTGGCTTCTCATGGTAATGATCCTAACTGACTCCACAGTCTCAGCGCCCTGCACACTTTTACAAGGTTAAAGCAACAGCTTGAACCTGTATGGGGTGAGCATTTGTTTCCTTTCCAGATTGCCAGCTAATGAGGAAAGATTAAAGGAGCTAAATCTGTTTAGCTTGGCTAAGTGACGACTGAGGCGGCAGGAGTGGAGAGGCATGCTGGGCCTGCCTGGCTGAGCTGAGGGGTGTGATAACTGTCTGCAGATTTCAGAAAGGTGTAACTACGGCGCAGGAAGAGCATCTGTCTCAGGTGGTGCTAGGGGCCTCCGCCTTCCTCAGCGGGAGGAAATGAAGGGAGAGTCCCCCAACAGTGAGCTGGGCTGCTGTAGTCGGTCAACCTGAGGAGAAGAGTGCAAGGGTTGGTTATGTCCCAGCTGAGCTAAGGGAAGAAGCAAGCTGACCGACTCTCTTAGCAGGTGCTGTCCCGACAGACCAGCTTTCTATTTTGCCTTTTTCTAACAGCATTTCAAGTTCCGGGGTGATATGAACAGTTAAACGCTCAGCTGCTAACTGATTGAGTTCACATAGACGCACTGCCTCAGAAGAAAGACCTGGTGGTCTATTTCCAAAGTATCAGCCATTGAAAACCCTGTGGAGCACAGTTATACTCTGATACACATGGGGCCACCATGAGTCAGAATTAACTTGATGGCAACGTTAACCGCCTCTCACAGTCCTTCTCTGGCCCACTGCTCCAACTGTAGCCTGTGCCCGAGAGGCCTTGGAATCCACAAAGTTTGCCCCAGTTTTTGGCTTGTGACATTCTTGGTAGCTGGTTTGTGATTCATTGCCAGGTTGTTCTTTGATGATGTCTTCAGATAGTCTCTACCCATGCTGTGAGAAGAGGTCTTCTATGAACAGGAAGAACCTGGCCAAGGGCAACAAAACAAAGAAAGGGGAACAAGAGGCAAGGCCCAGGATTTGGTGTCCCAGGGGTCCCCAAACCTGGACCTTGTGCTTACTGAGCTGCCTCCAGTCATACTTCCTGTTGGCATTCTCACAGTTAAACACTTAAACAATCTTTCTTTCTCCTCTCTTCTCTCTCCCCCTCTCTCTTTCTCTCTCTTCTTTTCAGAGTTGACAGGGGCCAAATAAAGGCCCTTTTTAAAAAAAACACACAAAACAATTTTGTTCCTTCTGAAAGTGATGGAGCGAAAGTGAGTGCAGATTATAGGCCTGTGAGGCGAGGGCCTTCCTGACGGGGGGAGAAGCGGTGACATGATGGGAACCTAATGGCAGTAATTGGCCCTGGCTTTGACAGGGCCCATATCACAGCTCAGGAAAAGAGAGATGTTTAAAGTAAAAATTTACACAAAATTATATGTTTTCGGGGTGAAAAAGACTGTTTGGATTTCATTTTTTTCTTCTTCTTCTTCCCCCCAGGGCATATTTCATGGTCTTCCTCTGCTCTGTGTGCATGTATGCACACATGTGTATGCACACATGTCTGTGCTCTGTCTGTCCAGGTTGTTGTGCATTTTATACCACCATTGTCAGTACCGTCTATATCCTCCGTTGCTCAAATGGAGGCCTTGGTTAGCTTTGGAAGTTTCTGTTTAGGAAGTAGAAAGAATCTAAGAGAAGGAGGTAAAAGAGTCATTTAAGTAATACATTAGGCCACCCTTCATAGCTTCTCCATAGCAGAGATTGTTCCAACTAAATACATCCTAAAACCAAACTCACTGCCATTGAGTTGGTGCTGACTCATAGCAACCCCTCCTTGGGTTTCTGAGGTGGTATCTCTACGGAAGTAGATTGCCCAGTCTTCCTTCTGAGGAGTGGCTGGTGGGTTTGAACCGCTAGCCTTCTAGTTAGCAGTCAAAGGCCTTAGGCACTACGCCACGAGACCTCCTACTCAATATATGAAAAACCAAACTCACTGCCCTCAAATCGGATCTGACTCATAGTGACCCCTCCTTGGGTTTCCGAGGTGGTATTACTACGGAAGTAGATTGCCCAACCTTCCTTCCGAGGGGTGGCTGGTGGGTTTGAACTGCCAGCTTTCTGGTTAGCAGTCAAATGCCTTAGGCACTACACTACCAGAGCCCCCTACTCAATATATAGTCACATTAAAAAAAACTAGTTACCATCAAGTTTGACTCATGACAACCTCATGTATGTCAGAGTAGAGCTGTCTCCATGGGGTTTTCAGTGGCTGATTTTTCAGAAATAGATCATCAGGCCTTGCTTCCAAGGCACCTCTGGATGGACTAGAACCTTCAACCTTTCTGTTAGCATTGCCCATTTGCAGCACCCAGGCACTCCATATAGTTGTACAGCATCTTGTGTTTATCTTAGTGGCACTTAGTCCTAAATACAACCAAGTAATACATTGGGTAATTATATTTGATTAGTATCTGGCTCCCACTTTAGACTGTGAGCATTTTGAGTGTAGTACTATGTTTATCTTGTTCAGTGCCACAATCCCAGCTCCTAGCACAGTGCCTAGCACATAGGAAACAGGCTTTCAATATTTGTTGAATGAGTGACCTGAAATAATGGAATTATGTTGGGACAGCAGCTGTGTAGGAAGACTATGACTTCTTGAGTGTAAAATGCTGATAAATCAGACTTTTATCTGGCACACTAGAATACTCAGGTGCTTGATTCTGCATTGCTTTATTGCTTATTGGAAATGTGACAGGAAAATTTCAGAGGGGACAGTGAAACTAGAATATTAGATGTTGGTCCCTGGTTCAGAGTGGTTAAGATTTTCTCTATTGTGGACTTTGCTTGAAGCCTGACAGTCAAACTCCTATTCACTCTTTAATGCAAATGACCATTTCCAATGTAGACTGGTCCCTTGGGGCCTGCAAGATGTACTACAGCACCCCAAGGCTCTGTTTTACCTGGGGTTTAGCATAATATATGGGCTAAGCTGAGAACTAGCCAGCTATCAGTCTACCAGCCTACTTTCTAGACTTTTTAAAAAAGGTATACCCTTTGACTGAGTAATAACAATAACCATGAATGAAAGTGAATTGAATGTTTTAGTCACATGAGCTCAAGAGAAAGTACTGGAATCACAGAAGCTCAGATTAGGGAGTAGCTTTAAAGGCTCTGGAGTCCATTCTTTCCTACCTGCATGCCTAGTCTCCGTAATGACCTCTGAAGCTCCAGTTGCAAAGATTGGCCTGGGTATGTCCGGCTTAGAGTCAAGAAATGAAGTGGCTAGAAACTGAACTGGACAAAGGCCAGTCCCTGGGAATGGGTTAGTCATGGGGAACAACCACAGAGTTAGAAAGGAAGACCTAGCAAGGACTGTGCCAGGGAGCTACTGTAGAGGTAGAAATTAATTCTGAAAGAAGAGTCCAGGAGCTTGGTGCTGAATGGGGATGTATAGGAACTAGTAACAAGTGCCAAGTGACATTCAATGACCTTTCTATTCTACCCCAATGTTTGAAGAAAACTTCGCCCTAGGCAAACCTGGAGGTTTCTAGACTACCAGGGGAATTGTTACGTACTGAATTGTGTCCCCAAAAAGGATTTGTTGATGTCCTAACCCCTGTCCCTGTGAATGTGGTAACTGGGTGGCTGTTATTGGGAATAGAAGGGTAGCAGTGTTCTGGAATCAAATGGAAACAGTGATACTAGATCTGTGGTTGA
Source organism: Orycteropus afer afer (assembly GCF_000298275.1). Classification (NCBI taxonomy): domain Eukaryota; kingdom Metazoa; phylum Chordata; class Mammalia; order Tubulidentata; family Orycteropodidae; genus Orycteropus; species Orycteropus afer. The sequence goes on from NW_006921957.1 coordinate 2,438,260, forward strand.
AAGCAGCCAACTGTGGGGTCAATAAATCCAATAGACAATTCTTGAATAATGCAAAGTATAGGCCACATGCTCTAGGTCCCCGGGTCACGTTAAAGTTTATGCTCCACTATTAACTTAAAGGTTGGTGGTTCGAACCCACCCAACAGCACCACAAAAGAAAGGCCCGACTATCTCCTTTTATAAAGATTACAGCCAAGAAAGCCCTATGGAGCAGTTCTACTCCATAACATATGGGTTTGACATGAGTTGGAATGGACTCTGGCAATAGTTTTGGTTTTGGTTTCTTCAGGTCATGTGCTAGGTACTGTATTTAAAAAAAAAAAAAAATCACTGCCTGAAGGAACAGCTGCAGCTTTCAGAATCTTCCTCCTTTTGGCATTTAGCACAGAGATGGTAACCTTGTCCTCATATATTACTTCTGTGTATAAATATTAAAATTGTAAATTACATGCATTTTCTTAGAATACAGTCCTTTCACTAAGATTTGGGAGAACAACTTGGCTGCAGGTGCCTCTGCGTACAACTTGGCTTGCTGGTCAATGTATTGTGTGGATGATCTAAATCTAAGATGATAAAACCTTCAGTTCTGACTCCTTTGGATGTGATCCCAGCTGCTGCACTGTACTTTCCTAGAAGAGTAGCAAAAGAGCAGTGAGAATTATTTTCTTTTTTTAGTCATCTAAATTTTTTCTCTAAAATTATAGAATCTCAGAGCCTTGGACGTCATGCAACTTTTTTTTTTTTTTTTTAATAAACTGCCTAGTCTAAGTACTGGGAACACAGAGGTTTACAAACAGTTCCTACTTTAAAGGAATTCCTAGTCCATTGAGATTGACCAACCAGAGATTATTTCAAAATACTATGATAAGTGCTCTGACAGATGTGTGAGCAAGATGCAGAAATAGCCCAGAAGGCACAATTACCTAAATCAGCCAGGGATGTCAGGGAAGGCTTCTCAGAGTTGGCAAAGCTTGAAATGGTCCTTTAAAGAGGAATAGAAGTCTGTGAAGCTGTAAAAGGGCAAAGAGAAGGGTATTTCAAGCAGACACTAAGCATAATTGTTGCATGTATGAACTTTAAGTCGATTGATCTTGGGCCTTGCACTGGTGGCTCAGTGGCAGAATTCTCACCTTCTATGCAGGAGACTCAGGAGCTCTGGTAGTGTAGTGCCTAAGGCACTTGACTGCTAACCAGAGGGCTGGCAGTTCAAACCCACCAGCCACTCCTCAGAAGGAAGGTTGGGCAATCTACTTCCGTAGTGATACGGCCTTGGAAACCCAAGGAGGGGTCTCTATGAGTCGGGTCTGACTTGAGGGCACATAACAACAACAACAACAACAATGCAGGAGACTCGGCTTGATTCCTGGCCCACGCACCTCATGTGCGGCTACCAGTTGTCTGTCAGTGGAGGCTTGCATGAGGCTAGAATGCTAAACAGGCTTCAGCAGAGTTCCAATTAAGATGGACTAGGGACAAAGCCCTAGCGATTGATTTCTGAAAATCATCCAGTGAAACCCCTACGTATCACAATGGTCCAGTCCACAACTGATGGCACAGGACTGGGCAACATTTTGTTCCTCCATGTGTAAGGCCATCATGGCTGACTCAACAGCCACTAAGAACAGCAACCTGGGCCCTTAGTTAGTATGCTTAGAGCTTGTAAGAAGTTCACTTTCTTCTTTTTGGTGCCAATTGTGTGCAGTGTATAGAGATAGTGAGAAAATGAATGGGCTTGAGGAGTTATGAAGAGAAGTGAAGATGAGAATAAAGTAGAAGTGAATGAGTAAAAGAAGGAAAAGGACACCAACATTTATTGTGTATTATGTACCAAGTGGTTTTACATTATTATTTAAAGTTCTTATTGTTGTTGTTGTTGTTGTTTGCCATCGAGTCGGCCCCGACTCATAGCGACCCCTCCTTGGGTTTCCGAGGCAGTATCACTACGGAAGTAGGATTGCCCAACCTTCCTTCCGAGGAGTGGCTGGTGGGTTTGAACCGCCAGCCTTCGGGTGAGCAGTCAAGTGCCTTAGGCACTATGCTACCCGAGCTCTTATAAATTAAGAATATGTGATTTTGAGAGATGAATGAATTCTTTCACCTCCATTTCACTTTTTAATCCTCTTCTGCCTTCCATTCCCACTCTAACTCCACCTCAGACCTCTCTTTGAAGCTCCCAACTCAAATATCTCACTGCCTGTTTTCCGTCACCACTTGGATCTCTAACAGATACTGCCAACCAAAATGCTACTAATAATTTCCCCCACTCTTCTGGTTACCTAGTGCCACTCTAACAGAAATATGGCACAAATGGGATGGCCTTAACAAACAGAAGTTTATTCTCTCACAGTTTGGAGGCTTTAAGTCCAAGTTCAAAATGCCAGGCTCTAGGGGCTGTGTGAAAGCCCCTCAACCTTGGGCTTCAGCTCTGCCCCTTGCTCCTGGCCCATTGAAGCTAGAGGCATCTCTTCACTCAGGCAGTTACTGGCTTCTGAGGCTAACAAGCCCAAGGTTGACAGATATAATGGCACAGTCCTGATGTTACCAAACCACATGGCAGGCCATTAATTCAAGTCCATTGTAAGTCCCAAGGTCGGCAGAGCATGGCAGGCTGCTGAACAACGACACGGCTACATGCCGGGTCCAAGCGTGCCATAAGCTAGAGACCATTCCTCAAGGCTTCTCCTTATATACAAGCAGCAGACCACATTCCCTAAGGCAGCTACTCAGATTCCACCATGGAGTTGATTACCAGTCTCATCATGGGAATAATACACCCAGCTGCCCAGCCACTCAACCAGACCCAGCCAAGCTGACACAAAAACTTAACTACCACACCCACCAAACATACTCCTTCTCCACTTTTCTCATGGCACCTCCCCATTCACTTGCTCAAACCAGAAACCTGAGAATCACTCTTTGACTCTTCTCCCTTCCTCAGTCCCACATCCAATTTATTACCTAATCTCAACCATTCTTCCTCTAAAACACATCTTTCAGTTCTAGCCAGCTTCTCTGGTCTCACCCTAAATCAGACCATGACATCTCTTACCCGGACTGCTGGAATAGTCTTCTACTTGATGTCACTCTTCCATTCTTGTCACCTCCCAATCCAAACTCTCACCTGGCAACCCAGCAGTCTTTTTAAGATGCATGGTCCCTAGAGTCAAGATCATAATTCCTAACCCAGAAGGATCTGCTTCCTGTCTACCCTAACTTCCACCTCACCTCAGGGTCTTTTGCATCTTGCCCAATTCATGCCCCTACCCCTTCACATGGCTGGTTTCTTCTCATCCTTCAACTCTTAGCTTAAATGACACTTCCTAAGACAGCCCTTCCCTGACCACCAGTCTAAAACAGATTTCCCTCCTTTTCTATTTTTTATCCTTTATCTTTAAGTATTTATCACGAATTGTAACCATATATTTATTTGTGTTTTTAATTGTTTAATGTCCATCTCTTCTACTGAGTGTAAGCCCTGTGAGGGCAGTACTGTTTCTTTTGCTCTCCACTGAATCATGCACACCTTGCTCAGTACCAACCATAGAGTAGTCATGCCATATATACATATGTATGTGTGTGTATATGTGTGTGTATATACAACACATATATATACACACACATACATATGTATATATGGCATGACTACTCTATGGTTGGTTGTATATGCATATATTGGGAGCTCTGGTAGCATAGTGGCTAAGGCACTTGACTGCTAACCAGAAGGCTGGCGGTTCAAACCTGCCAGCAACTCCTAGGAAGGAAGATGGGGCAATCTACTTCCGTAGTGATACTGCCTCGGAAATCCAAGGAGGGGTTGCTATGAGTCAGGTCCGACTTGACGGCACATAACAACACCACCACCATGCGTGTATATATATATATATATATATACACACATACATACATACATATATATGTATATATCTGTGTGTGTGTAATATTTTGTGTTAAAAAGGAATATTAAATGACACTTGTTCAGGAAGAAGAGCTTGGATTTAAGCCCACCTCTTTCTAATGCAAAGCCCATGCTCTTTCCTCTTCATCACACTGCCTTCCTGGGGGTAAAGAGGTAGCTGTCTTCAGTCCAACATGGCACTGTGCTGGCTTCCTGGAGTTTGTTTTAGGGATGGGATGGAGAACCTTCAGAATTTTAATCCTGATTAGGCAATGAACTCTCTGAAGCTAGAAGCCATGTCCTCATTGTTCAATGAAGTGCTTGGCCCAGGTTAGGTGCTCATAAATGATGAACGAATGAACAAATGAATCATGAGAAACTCCCAGGCTTCTGATATGAGCAAATGGGCAGAGGTACCCTTTACTGAGGTGAGTAGGGGAGAGAAGGGGCAGATTTGTTAGCAGGGGTTGGGAAGGGGTAGAAAATGAAGATTGAGTTTAGCTTTCAAATGACATGCAGAGAAAGATACCATTATGAATAAGCATGTTGTGTTTCAGGAATAATTAGAAGTTTATTCAGTCAGCCATTTATTCACTTATTTAATCATTCATTTAGTCAAAAAAATATCTATTAAAAGCTTAGTATATGTTAAATACCATGCTAGATGCTAAAGATATGAAAATAAATCAGACAAAGCCAAGTAAGGGAGATGGATAAGAAAACATTAAAATGAAGAGTGGTGGTACTATTGTAAAAGTAAGCAGAGGATACTGTGGGGCTTTAGCAGTAGAGGCAGAAAGACTTCTTGGACAGAATAACAGTTCAGTTGCATCCTAAAGAGTGGAGGAGTAGATGCTAGCCAGACTAAAATCTAGAAAAGGAGGAATTCCAAAGCAGAAATAACATGTAAAAAAGCCCAGTGGTAAAAGAAAGAAAAATATTCAGAAAACTATATACAGTTCAGTATGGTGAGAATTGTAAGGCTAGGAGCAGGGTGTCCTATGGAAGAACCCCAGGTTATGAACTTCCTTGACATCCTTCATCTCTACTTCTCCATTTAAAGAAAATCAATAGGGCTGAAGTTATTCAGGGATGTTTGTAAGCCACTGTGGCTCACAGTGATGTGAAGGGAAAGTGAGGAAAGAGAAAGTGGGGCTGAAAATGTAACCTCGCACCAAATTGTTAAGAGCCTTATTTGCCATAATAAAGAGTATAACTCCTAGCCTTTGTGCAATTGGTAGCCATTGAGAGTTTTGAATTGAGAAGGAAGGTGATAGAGGTGACATGATCAGTTATATGTATGAGAAAGGTAACTCACAGATGGTGTGAAAATGGGTTAGCAGGGACATGACCAGAAGCTACCATACTTTCAAAATGTCAAGAAGTTAGTCTTCAGATTGGAAAAAAGTAGAATGATAAGAGAATACTGAAGTCAAAGATGGTGTGTGTGGGTGTGTGGGTGTGTGTGATTGTAAGAAATTGTCTACATGCATCTCAAGTCTCGCCTTCATGAGTTGCCCAAACTCTTTGCCATTTGCCTAACATGCTTTCTGTTGGCATGCCTTTGTCCCCTTAGACATTCTGCCTCCTCTACTTGTCTATCTTACGAGCCTATACTAAAACTTCAAGTCTCAGCTCAAGCCTTCCCTACCCCTTTTTCCCTAGACAGATTTAAGAGTTCTATTCTCTGGCTACTACTATATCACTGTGGATATAACAGTTGTATTATAATTATTGTTTTTTCTAATCTGTTTCCCAAACCAGACTGGAAGCTCCTTAGAGGCTTAGACCATACAAGTATCTTTGGATACCCAACCTCAGGTATCATTCATGGTAAACAACAGGTATTCAAGAAATATTCGATGAGTTGAAATTTATTTGAATACTAATACACTGGAATAATCTGATAATATAAATCTTAATAAATGTAAAGCTCTTAGATAAAAACATTGAGCTACATAAGTAGAGGATAGGAAAGCAAGATTATTCATTCAGTAAACATTGACTGAGTATCAGCACATATCAGGCATATGCTTGACAATGAATATAAAGCAGGAAACTAGGGAGACTACACTGTTTGCCCTTATGGAGTTTATAATCTCTTGGGATGATTGATTTTAAACAAGTTACTAAATGTAAGAAAAATGCTATAAAGATACAGAGTACAATGGAGAATAACCTGTCTAGAGAGTCAAGAAAAATTCTGTGAGCAAGTAATATTTAAGTTGACCTGAAAAATAGGTAGGCATTTTCCAAGCAAAATCAAGAGTTGGAGGGGCCTGGTTCTCGGCAGACCTTGGCTCTACCATTACTTCCTTAGGTAACCCTTCCCTGACTTTCTTGATGAGGTCACATCTTCTCCTGTAGCAACATAGAAAAAAATCTCAGGGTTTGGTTGATTGTCAGCTATGTATGAAACAATGAAGTAAGATGACTGCAACTTTAGGCTGCATTAAGAAGAATCTTGTCTGTACTCTGGTCAGACTAAACCTCCGGTGTTCTTTTCTTTTCTGGGTGCCACACTTTAGAAAGGACTGTGACAAATAATTGCTTCCAGTTATTGAGTGTCTACCTTGGACAAGGTACTCCACTAAAAGCTTTGCAAGCATCATCCCTAATCCTCACTATAACCCAAAAAAGGTGAGTATTATTGGCCTTCTTTTATACATGAGGAAACTGAGCTCAGAGAAGTAAAATCATGCTAATAAGCCCCCATAGTAAGCAGCTGAGCCTAGATGTGAATCTAGGCCTAACTCCAACATCCATGTTCTCTTCACAGTAGCTGTTACTCTTGCCAAGAAATATTTCTTGAGTCCTGCAACTACACTGTAGGATGCTGGGATGATAAGAGAAATTCCTGTCATCATGAAGCCCACAGCCTAACAACAAGTATGAGACAAATCTGACTTAAGGCAGATTCTCTAGAACTGGAGCCTGAGACGGGGAATAGGTGTGGCTGATTTATTGAGTCTATGTGCTTCAGGAAAGAGCTTTAGGGGAAGAGTTTGGGAATGGAGAAAAGCTGAACGAGGCAAGGATGAGTCTAGCCTTGACCTGATCCATGAGGGACCCTGGAACACAAATCACATAGAAGAGCTATCTGTATGTCCCCATATTATTTAGTCATTAGCTGTCGGCTGTGTGTTGGGCTGGCAGGGCCAACCTCCTAAGCAAGGAGACTCAAGTCAGCTGAGGGCAATTCTCTGGAGAAGGGGGCATCTGTGAACTCTTAGCAGCCAACATTCATGGCAGCTGTGGGATGGATACACTGGCCAGGTAAAGGGGATCTTGGATGCACCCTACAGCATCCATTACAAAGTATAAGGCAGATGTTGAAAGTTATTAAACAAACTGAATTAGTAAATGATTAAATGAAAAATGGATGAAAATTACAGTAGTAAGAATAAACATTGGATGGGTTTTTAGAGTTTGTTAAACATTTCCATGTGGGAAGCTCCCATATCACATAATAGAAAGATCATGGGCTTTCTGAGTTAGATAGTCTGAGTTTAAATTCTAATCCTACAACTTGCTACTGGAATGGACAAATCACTTTTCAGAGCCTGTTTTGCTGTCTATAAAATAGAAATAATAATATTCAGAGTTCTGAAAGCTAAATGAAATACCATGTAAAACACCTAACATGGTACCTCACAATAGTAAATGTGAACCCATATCTATTGGAAGAAAGAGAACTCTGGGCTATTTGAGTTAAGAAAGGCTTCTTGAAGGGGGTAAAATTTGAGCTAGTCACTTAATGATTGGGCGGTACCATTTTATTAAAGAAAGGAGAGTGACCCTCCTTGAGAGGAGCAGAGTGGTAGCAAGCATAGCACTGTCCACTGTGCCTGGACAGAGAGGGAGAGCCCATTCCTTGCTCCAGGCCAAGAATTTCCCTCTTGGACAGAGTCCTTCTATCACTTATCTTGCCCTCCCAACAAGATCATAATGCCCGTGAACAACCTCTGACTAATGTATCCATTTTAGGAAGTGGAGGACCTACAGCGCCTGGTTTAGGATTTGCTAACAAATTTAGACAATCCCAGAGATCCTGCAGTCTTGGACCTTGTGTAGTATATGCACTAGTTAATGGAGGTATAAGAAGTAAGCGTGTGTGTGTGTGTGTGTGTGTGTGTCCACACACTCGACAAAGCCAAAATCATGCGAGCATACTACCCACATTGGCCTTGGAGCTTGGCAGTAATAGCCAACAGCAGCCCAGCCAGAGGGTAACTTTGAGTAGGCAGAGCTAGTAAGGGAGAAGGGAGGCGAGAGATGGGGAAGAACATATGTTCAAAAATAAACACCGCCTCCTGCTAAATGGTCTAGAAAGCATCTGTAAGAGGGGCTCTGGGCTGCAGGGTTTCTGAGGATGGTTAGTGCGGGAATGTTTTGTCTGTAGAGCTGGGATTGGGGGCTTCCACATCCTGCCCCATTGCCACATCTGGGGAAGTCATTTGTGCTGAGCTGATGGCTCCCTGAGCACTCCTGCTTTAATGGCTCGTGGTGCCGCAAGAAGTGGCCCTGTAATGGCCATTCCAGGCTGCCCTGGGGAAGGCTTTGGGGCAGACCCCAGGCAGCTTGTTTGCATTTCTCCCACCCCAGGCCATCCACCATCTTCCAGCCTCTCTGCATCCTGGCTGGGATCCTCAGACTGCCTGTGGGAAGACAGTGGGACCTTGAGGACCTTGGCATTTGGAGGGGGAAACAACTTGCACCTACCCTTCCTGATTGCCATTCCCTTGGTATGGCACTGGCTCCTATGTCCATCACGGTTTTCATGCTTCTTGTGATGTAGCTCTGTCTCAGCTCTTTACAAAAGAGGAAGGTACATGGTTAAGAGGTCACTTCCAAAACTGAGAGGTGCAGAGAGGACAGGCACACCACACTTTGAAGGAACTGCTTGTCTACCTGTGAAGGACAATATTAGGGAGAGAGACGAAAGGGACAGAGTAGAGAGAGGTGCTCAGAGGGATCTGAGGATTCCTGCCTCTGCTGTCCTCAAGGTCTAAGAAGACCCACTCCCAATGTCTACCTAGAAATCCAGCACAGTGCCTACCAGGAGACAGACAGCCCCTGAGCCTGTGACAAATGACTTTCTCACCTTACAAACCTCTGCAGGTGCAGACAGACCTGTTCACCTATGAACTCTAGGATGCAGTATTTGATAATGGCACTGTCCTTTTGCCCTACTGATAGCCCTGGAGAATGACCTAAAGGGCCCAAGCAAGGACCATTCCGTGTAGAGATACCTGCCCATGTCAGGATTTAGCAAGGGGTCATAGTTTCAGCAAGGGTGAGACATCTCCCTCCTCTGCTGAGAGTGGGGGCCCAACAGTGCTTGGGGAGAAGGCGGAGGGGGGTGGGGGAAGGAGAGGCTTGCACTTCTCTCCAGCGAGGGCTCGTAAAGCTGCAGGTGTGAGATGTTGTTATTTAGTCTAGAGCCTGGTATGTGACAGCCCTGGCCCTCTCTCTTGCGAACTGCCGCCGCCACCGCCTCTGCTGGCCAGATAATTAGTCCATTACGACTCTCCCACCTCGGGTGGGTGGGGGCAGGGTGAGAGCCCACCCTCAGACTCCTTGTAATTCAACTTCCTGTGTTTTATGGAAGCAGGCTGTTGGGGGCAGAGAGTGAAAGGCCAGTCCCTGGGCTTGGCCAACCCCTTCCTCGACTCCCAACCCCCACCTCTCTCCTTCCACCCAAACCCGGTTGCTGTGGTGACCAAATGTTATTTCCCAGCTTTGTATTGGAACTAATTTGTAAAAGTTTTTACATCCCTTACCTGCCGAAAAAAATAAATACGAGACGGGTATATCTCTTCTCAGGTCCGGTTCTGCCTTTCTCTCTTCCTCTGCCTCTCTCCTCTGTCTCTCTCTAGTTTTATTACACGCTTATCGCCTTTTTCCCTCCTGCTTTTGAAATTGATTTCCTTTCCTTTCTCCCCCTATTCAGGACCTAAACGCTGAATGTTCGATATTTCATTTGAGACCGCTAATCGCATTACTGCCCTTGACGTTTTACAGATATCATATTATGGGCGCAAATTTGGCAAATTATTAGCGCTGTAATGTATAGCTTGTCAGAGGTATTTAAGACGCTAAGAGCCCAAGGCTTATCGGGGTTAGCAGAGAGCTCTCGTTGAGCTTTTGAAATGCAGAGAGCCAGTTATAAAACACACTGTGACTCTCTCTTCAGCTGGTGAAAAAGAGAAAGAAAAAGAAAAAAAAAAAAAAATGTCACCCGTCTATCAGAGGCTTCCAGGGCTGATAACAAGCAAAATTCTTCTCTGTGGGTTTCACTGGAAATGTGAGAAGCTTTTAAAACATTTCTCAAGCTGTCTGAAAAAGAAAAAAAAAATCTTTATTGAAAGGATATAGCAATCTTTTTTACCGTGGCCTATTTATCTCTGGGGAAAAGCTGTAACAAGAAGATCCCCTACTGGTCATCAGCCGTGTCAGGGCTTGTCTGGCTTTGGTGCCAGGGCTTTGGTGTGGGGAGCCTGCTGAGAGAGAGTGGGACCACCTTTGGTAAAAAGGGGAAAGGCTGCTGGCTCTAGTGCATTCCTCTGGAAGAGGCTGCATCTAGCACAACACCTGGCGTAGGGTTCAGGGCTCAGTGGACACATCTCATCAAATCCTTTTTGAATGAATGGATGATTGATCCACTAACAAATAAAAAATTAACGGAGCGTTGAAACCGCTACCCCAGTTTAGACGGCCTGACTGTGCCCTGTACCTGTTTACCCAGCTATTATTGAAGAAGTTGCCTTTGCCGACACTGCTGTGTCCACACAAGTGTTCTTGCACCCTCTTTCAAACATCTTCGCTCTTTTGAAGCTATGTTTTCCTCCCTACCTTCTTGTCACTGTCGTGGACTGACCTCCCAGGCACTTCCCTCTGGCACTTGCTGAATATCTGCTCATCCCAATTCCTGCCTTCATCCTGGGAATTTCAACAGCCACATGGACCAGCCAAGTCCTGTGATTCTCTACTCCGATATCCTTCAATCCTACAAGTCCACAGCAACATGGCCCTACCCTCCGTTTAATCTCTCAGATTTTCTTCGTCTCAAAAATCCCACTTTCAAGCCAGAGTCATCTGTTCTTACATCCCTTCTTCTTCCTCATTCCCACTGAATCTGGTTTTTGTTTTCTTAGCATTTTATTGTGTTTTATGTGAGAGTTTACACAGCAAAGTAGTTTCCCATTCAACGATTTATACACAAATTGTTCCGTGACAATGGTTGCTGTCCCCACAATGTGTCATCACTTTCCCCATTTCCACCCTGCCTTCTCTGTTTCAACCCTCTAGTTTCCCTGTCCCTCCTTGCTTTCAGGCAAATATTGCCCTATTTGCTCTCATATAGTTGATTGTTCTAAGGAGCACATGCCTCACAAGTATTACTGTTTAATTCCTAGGCCAATCTATTATTTGGCTGAAAGATGACCTCCGAGAGTGGCTTCAGGTCCTGGTTAAAAGGGTGTCTCGGAGTTCCTCCAGTCTCTAGCAGTCCAGTAAGTCTGGTCTTTTTTATGAATTTGAGTTTTGTTCTACACTTTTCTTCCATTCTCTCCAGGAGTTTCTGTTGTGTCCCTGATCAGAGTGGTCAGTGGTGGTAGCCAGGCACCATCTAGTTCTTCTGGTCTCAGACTAATGGAGTCTGTGGTTCATGTGGGCCATTAATCCTGCGGACTAATTGCTTTCTTGAGTCTTTGGTTTCCTTCACTCTCCTTTGTTCCAGAAGGGAAGAGACCAATAGTTGTATTTTAGATGGTAGCTTGCAAGCTTTTAAAACCAGACACTACTCACCAAACTAGGATGTAGAACATTATCTTCATGAACTATTGAATCTGGATTTTGACCTTATTTAGACCTTCAATCCCTACACCATTCTCAATTTAACAAGCCCATCATTTCCCTTCTAGTTTCATTTCCTTTCTAACCCAAACTTGACCCTTTGATCAATCTCTTTAAAGAATTACTTAGTGCAATTTCCTTACCCCTTTTCTTTTCTATCCTACTATGTGCATATCCCAGATCCCAAATGCATATAAGCATTTGCTCTCTCCTCTATTCCTGGCCTGTGATGCTTGACTGAGAAAATCATATAACGATTCTGACTGGTATCAACCTTAGGCAGGAATACTTCTCTCCGATCCTTTTGCTTGTGCCATAATCAATTCTTTTTCCCATTTCCCACAGCAATTGTTTTAAACTGTCTCCTCTCAAAAGTTTTCCTTCCCTGCCTCTGTTTACCTCATTCTCTGCAAATGACTTCACTTTCTGCTTTACAGAGAGAATAGAGGCCATGAGGTTCAAGTTTTCTTCCTCTGCTAACCTTACCCTGGAGCTCTGGAGGCTCAGTGTTCGGTCAGAGGTTCAAAGCAACCAGGCACTCCATGGGAGAAAGATAAGGCAGGCAGACCGCCTCTGTAAAGTTTTATAGCCTTGGAAACCCTATAGGGCAGTTCTACCCTGTCCTACAGGGTCACTATGAGTCGGAATTGACTTGATAATAGTGAGTTTGGTTTTTCTGGCTTAACCTCACCCTGGAGCCCTGGTAGCACAGTAGTTGAAGCACTCAGCTACAAGCTGAAAGGTCAGTGCTTTGAACCCACCAGCTGTTTCATGGGAGAAAGATGGAGTAGTCTCCTTCCATAAATGTTTACAGCCTTGGAAACTCTATGGGGCAGTGCTACTCTGTCCTATAGGGGTGCTATGAGTCATTGACAGCACTGAGTTTAGTAAACTTACCCTTAACCCTAAGTAACCTTACCCTTGACATTCACTACCCTTCATCTTAATTCACTACTAATCCTTCCACCTGTGCTTTAGTGCCCATCACTCCTGTTCCTTGAGACCTTGGCACCCACAATGGTCTCTTCTCTTTCTTATGTTTTAAATTTCTCTTTCCCTACCAATGCCTTTCATTCAACCTTCAAACATACTCAAATCCCCCCCCACCTTTAAAATCTTTTACTCTTACCTTCCAAATATATTACTACTCTAACTTCTTACCCTCCACTGAAAAACTTTTGCCTCCCCATCCCCACCTCTCACTCACTTAGCCCATTGTGGACTGTGTCCTATCCCACTTCTTTATGGACATTTTTATCACCTTTTCCTTCTTCAAATTCTCTTTTTTCTCTCAGCTTCTCCAACTCATTTCTTTGGTTCTTATCTCCTCCTGTTCAGTCGTGTTCCTAGCTTCTATTGCTTTGCATGCCCTTCGTGTGTTGTTGCTGTCCAGAGCTACACCTGTGCTCTGGGTGAGCTCATCCATGCCTGCAGTTTCACTTGCCTTCTAAGCACTGATGACTCCCATGTCTGCAACTTTAGCCTCAACCTCTTTTGGGAGCTTCTGTGTATATTCTCAACTGCCAACTCACTATCTCCTCTTGGGTACCTTGCAGAGCACCTCAGACTCAACATATTCAAAACTGACATCATTATATTTTTTCAAACCTGCAACTCAAACGATCCCTAAGCACCAACTAACCACACACACAAGCAGTAACCTGTTCAACCCAGATTCTTCAGCCTTTACCTCCCCTTTATCTATCTTCTTTCAAAATAAATTCCAGATTAATTTAAAAGTTAAATGCAAAGGATATGGCTCGTATTAGATACAGATGTGGTTAGGAAAGGACTTTCTTAGAGTAAACACAATGCAAGAAGTCCCCACAATTTTTGAACTACTACACAAAGACAACAAAAGCCCCACCATAAACAAAAATAAAAGACAGAGAGGAAGAAGGAGAGTCAGGAATAGGAGGAGGAGATGGAATGTATGGCTAATTGTCTCCATGAACAACTGCCTTCTTTGCAATGTGACCAGAAGAACTGGATGATGCTCAGATACGGTTACGGAACACATTGATCAAAGATTCTGTAGAAGAATCCTGATCAAAAGGGGGAAAATGCAAAACAGAGTTTTAAATGCTCATAACAGTTTTTCTGGATCCATGTTGTTGTTGTTGTTGTTATTGTTGTTATTTGCCGTTGAGTCGGCCCCGACTCATAGCGACCCCTCCTTGGGTTCCCGAGGCAGTATCACTACAGAAGTAGGATTGCCCAACCTTCCTTCCGAGGAGTGGCTGGTGGGTTTGAACCGCCAGCCTTCTGGTTAGCAGTCAAGTGCC